>NC_141667.1:176237931-176672931 GCF_028749965.1 Puma concolor
TACAGTTTATGTCATAATCTACCAAGAAAACACATAATATATGATATTGTTCCAAATCTCAAGTATGTACATTTTGAGAAAGTTTAGTGGTAAAAATAAGTGACTTTTCTAACATAACTTGACAAACATTAAAGAATGTACCAGAAGGGAAGAGAAACAGTGATTGGGGAAAGAAAGGAACCTAGACCAAGAGCCAGGAATTCTGAATTTTCCATTCGGGCTCTGTCAACACAACTCACTGCAGTCCAGATGGCAGATAGATTTCATTTCTTGTGGCAGTTCTGATTGATTTGTGGTGGCTGCCTGGAGCACTGTATTAAAAAGGATTTTAAGGCTGCACAACGACTTGGCCCAAAAAGTGCTGTAACCAAGTGCTGCAACGTGGCATAGCTTTTGGAGGAAGGAATAATAGTCTATGTGTGGTAGATTAAATATGGCTGCAGACTCTTTACCACTCCACCCATCAAGAGATGGATCCTATTTCCCCAACCCTTGAATCTGGGCTGTCCCTGGACGTACTTTGACCAGTAGAATGTAGGAGGTGACACCATGCAAACTCCAGAACCTAAGCTTCAAGAAGACTTAACAACTTCTGTCATCACCTTCTTAGAATGCCATTCTGAGACTGCTCTTAAGAAAACCAGCCCAAAAGTATTGCAGGAAGCAATACATTTGTGATGTTTCAAAAGGCACAAAGTTTGGGGATAGTTTGTTTCATAGCAGTAGAGAATTTATAGAACATGTTTCTATTTTTTGACCCTGGTATCTATCTCCTTTAACTCTGCCAGTCATCAGCTTACTCACCTATGAAGCAAAAGGATTCTGTCAAGATTAAGGATTCTTCCAGTGGTAAGATTCAAGGCTAGAACAAAATGGGCCATCTCAGTTCCATTCAAGGGAACCCACCCCAGTGTTCATGGACAAGATGATAAAAAGAAAAGGATTGCAGTAGAAATTGAGATTGTTTGTTTAGAAAGAACATTAGAAAGTATTGGTCCAAACCCTTCATTATGAAGATGAGGCAACCAATGGTCCCAGTTGTGAAATAATTTGTCTAGTGCCACAGCAAGCTAGTGGCAAACTCTAGTATTGCAGTTTCCCCAGAACAGTTGCCAGAATAGGGCTGGATCTGATTCATTTTTGATCCCCACATCTTGTGTTCATCCTGATGGTGTCTCAACTCGATACCTTAGCTCCCCAATGAAATGGCATGTGCCAGGAGACGGAGACACATACTGGATTTATGAAGAAAAGGGGCACTGAATTAGTACAGACAGAGCCCAAGTTGAGAACAAGTCAAAGGAGGGAACGGGTTAAGACATAGTAAAGAATGATATGCACCTTCAAGCAGCTTTCTTTTTTAGCACATTTTTTAAGCATTTATTTATTTGGGGGGGGGAGGGAGGGAGAGAGCAGAAGCGAGGGAGGGGCAGAGAGAGAAAGACTCCCATTCAGGTTCCATGCTGTCAGTGCAGCTGAAACTCATGAACTGTGAGATCATGACCTGAGCCAAAATCGATAGTCAGACACTTAACCAACTGAGCCACCCAGGAGCCCCACCTTTGCTTCTTTATTTCAAAAAAAGTTCACAATGAAATTCAAATAGAAGAACTGACTTCTCTCAGTATTTATTAATTTTGATATTTCATTAAAGAACTTCCAGTACTTAGTATTTGTTTTGCTGTTCTCCTTTTTAAGTATTTGATAAATGAGGTGATTAACCAGAATAGGCCTTATATCTTCTATGTGACAGCATTTAAGAAACCAAGACTATCAGAAATATTGTTTCAATAAGATGAATGAATTAATAATCACAATTATTGAATCTCAACAATCTAGTAAATTCCGATCCCAGTTCTGTTATCGTATTTTTAAAAGTTTCATAGGGTAGAGGAATTTTAATACCTCCATCAGAAAGACTATCTGACAAAAGATTTCAGTGCCTCTTGAAATTTTTCCTGAAAATGATTAATCATTGCAGTGGTCACAAATATGCCCCGAAGGATAGAAGGCTGATTAAAAAATATAACTAAGGAAGTCAATTAAGCAAGCAAACAATACCAAAAATCTGCCTTTCTACACAAAAGGTAATGAGATACTTATCTCTACTTTAAATAAGCCCCTTCTAAAAAAATTTAATTTAGCAAAACTAATTGGAATAACACACCTATGCCAATGTGGAGAATTAGAAAAATGGGAAGAAGGGACACTTTTTCTGATGGCACCATTGTGAGGGTCAAAGGCTAATTCAGAACTTGCTGTGTGGACTTTGTCAAGCCTACAGTCTTCCTTACTTATAGGTTCTTCTTGATAACTCAAGTTTGGGTTGTTTGGTTTTTTTCCTCTTAGACCTACTGCGCCTTCTAATGCTCCCCCAAAAAATATCAAATCATAGCACTCCAGTCTTCATTGTGTGTGTGTGTGTGTCTTTTAATATGTGTTAGGTAATAATATTCAAAAACAAAATAAAGTTTAATTGTTGTAAAGGGGCAGGAGAGTCTAAACGGAGATCCTCTGGAGCTACAAAGTCGTCATTTGTGATATCAGGAAATAATCCTGTCTCCTTAGCTCACAGGAGAAATCTCAGCCATCTCCCAGGAAAATGCTCCCCCCTTTTCAAATATGACAACTTCACAATATCTAGATGATTCTATAGATGATTCTATACAAAGTATTCTACTTTAGTAGGAAGTATTAACACTTCCAGTAAGAAATATATATTAAGATAAAAGTGTATTTAGCAAAAAAGGGAATTTTTTAAAACATGTATTTGTTTTAATCGGAAAAGCCCAAGTTAACTACGCATGTAGCTCATAAAAGAATAGGCTTTAGAGACAGAGAAAGAACAATGAGTATGAGTAAGCTGATAAAAAAGGCTCCAATTGCCTTTAAAAAACATGATCTCAAAGCAATGGCTTTCCTTTTTTTAAGATAGGTATATTTGTAAGTACACAATTTCCAGAAACCAATTGTTGGGGAAGCCAGGCGTAGGAAGTGACCAAGTTTTCTATTTCCATTTATTTATTTATTTATTTATTTATTTATTTATTTATTTCTATTATGTTGAAAAAATAAATACAATAAGTAAGCTTAGATTTACTTCTCACAGAGTAAGTTTTGTGTGAAGCACTGACCCCCGAAAAAGATCAAGAGGGAGCAAACAGATAGAGAAGGGCTCATTTCACAAGTGTTTTAAGGCTGTCAATTGACTAGTATACAAGAAACCTTCCAGGTTTGGGGAGCTTTCCAGGAGGAAATCAAGGCCCATGTTGGCTAAAGTAGAGTCTGGTGTTAAGAACACGAGCCTGAATTCTGACTGACCCGGACACTCCACTTTCTCCAAAATTGCTCAGGCTCAAAATATTTTGTGCAGCAAATGCAGTTAACTTTAAACGTCATTAAATATTGGAGATAAAAGGGACCCCAGAGAACATCTCATCCAGGGCCCGCCTTCTACTAGATGTCTTCCACATCTAGTAAAAAATGATTCTGTAAGAATGAGAAGGTGAAAGGTCCCACCCTACATCTGTGACTGGAGCATTCAACACACTTAATGTCTACTTTGAGGGTTCTCTCCCTGCATTGCCCTGCACTTATGAAGTGAGATCAGCACTTGAAGATTTAATTAGAAGCAGTAACTGATGCATTACCTTACAGTGAAAAAAAGCAGAAATGGCTCAAGAGTCAGACGACCTAGGTTTCATACATACTTGAGCTCTTTATTAGTTCTGCTATTGCAGCAAGTTGTTAAAAATTCCCTAGGAGCCGTAAAATATAACAGCAAAGATCATTCAGACTCTTCTTTTTACTTGTCTTGTGACACTGGAACTCTTCGTTAACCTATCTTGGATTCATTCTCTCATCTTAATCAGATGAGAAATAATGCCCCCTTTCTCAAAGGGTTTTGTGAGGATTAAATGAGATAAATGTGGAAAATGCCAGATACATAGTAGACACTCAGATGCTAGTTTCCTTCCCACCACCTTATTGTTCATTTATTCATGTGCAAAATAAGGATAAAGCCTACTTTATATGATTAGTTGTTTCTTGTTAATAGGTATTAATCCAAGGGCAGGTACATAAATAAATAACTACAAACACACATGATCATTTAAAACATACACACACAGTAAACTAGCCAATGCTCTTTAAAAGCTTATAATGGAATCCCTTTCCTTAAACACACACACACACACACACACACACACACACATACACATAACCATTCACTGAAGAAAGGGCAAAAATATTCCTCAGAAGTTGACTTCTCTGTAGCTCTTTCCCACATGGGTTGGGATTCGTGGTAAAACCTTTCTATTGACCTCTTTCTGGTTTCTAAGTGTTAGACAGTAGATGCTAGTATTTGAAACTATAAATGCAACCTAGCATAAGTTGACTTAATAAGAGGAGAAATTGTGTGAGTTCTCTATTAGAAACAAACAAACGAACAAAAAAGATGGCGGTACTACGTAACATTCATGCAACATTTCATGCAATGTTATCTACTGCACTTTGGATAAAATCCTAAATCCAGAGCATGATCTGAAACAACCCATGTAACCCAGATTCCACCCTCTTCTCCAACTAACATATGCTCTGCTCTCTCTGGCTCATTGTACTCACAGTGGCCCAGTCTCACTGGATTTGAACAATATCAGGCACCTACTGTTTGTCAGCTGCTATTCTAGGTAGCAGAGATCTAGCAATGAAAATACGAAACACACACACACACTAAATAGATAAATATCTCTGCCCTCCTAATGCTTAAAGTCTATGGGAAAAGGTAGCAAAGAAGAGAAAGAATTCTAATTTATGTGAGATGCTGAATAGTGCTATAAAGAAAAAAGCAGGGAGGTGGGTGAGCTGTGTATGGAGGTGGTCTTCATGGGATTACCACACGAAATCAACCTCTTCCCATCCCAAAGGCCTTTACAGGCATGTCCTCCATCCACTCTCACACTTAATTCCAAGCATATCAAACTGGGACCCAACCTTCAGCCCTCAACTTCCCAGATCAGTATAAATCCTTGTTAGTGTCTTTCACTGAAAATTGTATTTTTGACCTCAGGCCATTACCACAATTTTGAATTATTTCTATGATTATATTTTTAATACTTGGTGTCCTCCATGGACCATTAAAATAAGATCCCTGTCTATATTTTTTTAGCAAGTGCCTAATGGCAAGCTTTGCTGGCACTCAGTAAAATGTGTTGAGTGGTAGAAGGAAGAAAAAAAGAGAGGAATGAAAGAAAAGGGTAGAAGGAAGATTTAAAAAAAAAAAAAAAGAACAAAGGAAGGAAAATTCATTGCAACCAGGGAAAAGACAGACTCTCATTTCAACTGCTGCAGCAAACCAGACAGAATCCATGAACAGACCAGGAGCGTTTCAACTGATTACACAGCAAATAAGACAATCAAAACTCAGGATCCATTTACCAAGACAGCATTTGTTATCACAGAGATTCAAGATTCAGGTTCAGTACAAACTACAGAAAATCAGGTGGTCAAAATAAAGTCAGCAATACCTGACAATCCCATAAGGTGAAGATTTTGAACCCCAAGGTGATAAAATGTAACTAGGAGTCATAGCTCAGGCTGGAAGAAATGAGCTTTAAAAAAAAATAGCCAAAAGGGAGCAGTGGGTCCAGGATACATTCTCCAACACCAAATTTAGGCTTATAGGTCAATCCTTCCCTAGTCAGCGCTGAGAAGTTTAATTAGAACATGCTTTCGTATAGATTGGTTTTACGTGGTTATTTCAACTCCTTGAGATTTAGATGCATAAAACTATGGCAGTGTCTTATAAACTTTTAGCCAGGATCCTATTCACCTGAAATTCCCTGAGTTCTAGCCACTTATTTATCTCCTTTGGAACTAAAGAAAGCTTGTGGAATACCCAACTAGGTCTCTCCAGGAGAGAGAGGTCCATACATCCATGGACAAAGGCCTCCAAGGAAGCCCTGACTGGGAAAGCTGAGCAGGTGTGAGCTGCCGATCAAACATCACCTTGAAGGAATGCTTGCACATCCGAAGGAAAACCAAATTTCTGTTTCTGTGGCTTCACAGTCTGAGCTCAACAGGGACAGAAAGTCTTTTTCTACTGTGAATATGCTCAACAGCGTAAGTCAAGGTGATTTATGAGTCAATGTGACATTTTCTCTTCTTCTCACCTAAAACGGACTATTCACTTTAGCACCTACTGTATAGGGAGGAGATGTTAATAATGATTTTTGCATGGATCTAGATTCCTGTATTCTAACCTCTTGGAGAGAACTCACACATTCCTTTATTGATTCTTTTACTTGATGTGGACTTATTAAGTACTTGTCATACATGAGACACCATGTCAAGGAGTAGGTATATGGCAGAAAACCAATCAGATATGGTCTCCGCACACAGTATGGAGGAAAGAGTATCAAAAAGATAAAAAGAGTAAAATTACAAAATGCTATAAGAGTGATGAAGAAAAGCAGCATATGTACACTTTGTGGGCTCATCCCCAGTATCTATCGGTTGCCATGTTTTCTAATCAAAACAAGCATCACCAAAGATAGTCCTCCTGGGCATGTAAAATCATGCACATGAAAAGAGGAGGCAGAATGAAAGACCATGGTAGACATGAGGGAAATTCCTCACTTGGGTGCCTGCTGGGGGCTAGGGATGAGCAGAGAGAATTGGCCAAGGTAACAGTTGAAGAAAGACCTTTCTTGCCTAAGGTGCTTACTTGCAACAACGGCCAAAAAAAGATCAACAACATGGAATATTGGGGTCAGTGGCCAGTGGGGTCCAGTGATGTGGCAATAGATAAAAGCATTCTCTCATGAGAGAACTGTTTTGTACATAGTCAAGCACCCAAGCTTTCCTCTGAGATAGCATACTCGGTTTAGAATCCTAATCCTAGCATCCATTAAACATGTGACCTTGGGAACACTGTTTAGTCACTCTGGTACTCTCCGTGTCTTTTTTTAATGTTTATTCATTTTTTGATAAAGACAGAGTGTTAGTGGGGGAGGGGCAGAGAGAGAGGGAGACACAGAATCTGAAGCAGGCTCCAGGCTCTGAGCTGTCGGCACAGAGCTTCATGTGGGGCTCGAACTCATGGACCACGAGATCATGACCTGAGCTGAAGTCGGACACTCAACCGACTGAGCCATCCAGGTGCCCCTAGCCATGCCTTTAAAATGCAGGTGGTAACTGTCTGCCTCTTAAAATTGATAGACATAAGTAAGACAATTTTCATGTCAAGTGTTTCACATAATGCCTGGATTAACACATAGTAAGAGCCCAGCAAGAACAGTGTGAGTTGCCATTAGTTAATGATGTCACACATCCCACACACCTGTATGCAGGCTTAGCACCTGATCTAATGTTCTGCTTGATATCAAATCCTGCACTCACCTGGCCTGCTACTCTAGCTCAGGGCATTGGAAGATGACCCATGGACTAAATCAGACTTCAGATACTTTAAGTACCAACAAAATTACCCTTGGCCTCAACACTCTTCTCTTGCACAGCCAGACGACAATAGTAAAGAAAACCAAGATGCTGGATAGTCAGCTTCTGAAAAACCACGTGAAGGCTGCAGAATATGAAAGTTAGCATGCCACTTCTCAAATCACCATTACTCATTCTGAGCAGATGTACCTCCTTAGGGTGCAGTCCAGCCCAGACCCGATCGAAATTAGACTCCTTCGTTGGAAAACCCTGCAAGCAAGCTTAATGGGGAAGAACTGTAGGTGAGATTTTTAAAATAAAAGACACATACATGTTTTTGCTTCATTGGACTTCGCCTTTCTTGTGGGTGGTTCTATTAATATGTTATCTTTCCCTCTGGTTATATTATTTCAATATCGCTCTACGCTCTGGTGTTTTGGGACTGATTCAAGGTGTATTGAAAGCTATTGCCTCAATGTAGTTTCAAAGTGCTGAAATGGGAATTGGAACAGAGCAAGCCAGGAAAGAAACCCAGAACAAATTTACTATTGACAGAATCAACATTGGATCCAAAGTATTAAAACTCTCCTTTGGTTTCATAAAATCCCTTTCAGATACGTTAGCAGCATCTTACAGTGTTAGGGAATGCTGTCAGTTTGTGCTAAGAATATGCATTTCACAATCTGTACAGGGTCAAAATACTGTATACAGTACTTGGTGAAGGACATGCTTTGAAGCAGAGGAAGTCTTTCTGATGAAGAAGTAAGTTCTGAGCAAGAAAAAATTAATAAGAATATCTAGCCAACAAACCACACACACACACGTGTACCCAGCAACCCAACACCATGCCTGGCACAGGGTCATACTCATTACATGAAGGAGGGTATCTTATGAACTCTAGTTCCACTCACAAATTCTAAGGAGCCTAAAGTATCTGCTTCGTGGTAAATATTTACAAGCACGAAATAAGAAAGTAATTTCTTAAAAGGTAAATAACTCAAACAACAAAAATTCAAACAATCCAACTATTTACAATGGACACAAGACCTGGATAGTCATTTCTCCAAAGAACCTACCCAAATAGTAAATATGCTCTTGCAAGATGTTCAACACCATTAATCATTAGTGAAATGTAAATACAAACCACAATGAGACACCACTTCACACATGCCGGAGAGCTACAACAAAAAAGGAAAGTAACAAGGTTTACCCTCGTGAGGAAAATTAGGTCCCTCATACACTGCTGGTGGAATGCAAAATGGTGGAATTGCTGTGGAAAAGAGTGAGGTGGTTCTAACCATACACAGAGTTCCCATGAGACCCAGAAGTGCTTCCTCTTCTAGGTATACACTCAAAAGAACTGAAAACAGGCACTTAGACAGATAGTTTAATGACAACATTCACCGCAATATTATTCACACCAAATGTCTGTCAATAGATGAATGGATTAAAAAAATGCAGTCAAACATACAACGGAGTATTGGTCGGCCATAGAAAACAAATGAAGTTCTAATACATGCTACATCATGGATGAATCTCGACAGCAGCAGGCCACGTAAAATGAGACAGACACAAAAGGACAGACATTGTATGATTCCATTTTTATGAAGTATCTAGAACAAGCAAATTGGCAGAGACAGAAGGTAAACTAGAGGTTCCCAGGGGATAGGGGGAGAAGGGAATAAAAGCTACTGCTTAATGGTTCAGGTAACAATGGTTTCAGGTAACAAAAAAGCTTCGGAAATAGCAGTGATGGCTGCGTAACACGGTGACTGTAATTATTACCACTAAAGTGCGCACTCAAAACTGACAAAGACGATAAATTTATGTTATCTATAGCTTATCATATTATTAAATATAACAAAAACCATTGAATTGTAAACCTTAATTGTAGGAAGTACAGGACATGTAAATTATGTATCAATAAAACGGTTTGAAAACGAGGTTGGTAACTCAAAATCCTTAAAAGAATTATACCTTTTATCCATTAATTATTTTCCTAGGCATCTATCCCAAGGAAATCATCAGGCCAATACATAAAGATATATAACATAACTGTATGTCAAAGTATAGTACAATAGTCAAAGATTAGAAACAATTAGGGACTGGTTAGATCAATAAAGACAGGATGAAATGACGGTGAAATATAACCAATAAATTCATATTATAAGAGAATATTTAAGTATGTGGAGAAGTGCTTATGACATATTAACTGGGAAATGTAGGATAAAATGTTATATTTCAGCATACATTCCAGATGATTTTTTATGTTCATCTATTTTGAGAGAGAGAGAGTACAAGCAGGGGAGGGGTAGAAAGAGAGAGAGAGAGCAACAACTCCAAGCAGGCTCCGCACTATCAGCACAGAGCCCAATGTGGGGCTGAAACTCACGAACCAGGAGACTATGACCTGAGCCAAAATCAAGAGTCAGACACTTAACCAGCTGGGCCATCCAGGCAACTTACATTCCAGATTTTTAAAAATAAAATGACTAGATGCATAATAACAGTTCAATTAAGTGGGTACATATTCTGTGATCAGGTACAATTTAAAGTGCTTTACACTTTAAATTCATGTATTCCTCACAAGAACCTTTTGATACAAGCAATATTATTGCTCCCATTTCATGAATAAGTACACTTAGATCCAGAAAGATGAGGTTAATTCCATAACTACTAAGTGGCAGAACCAGGATTTAACCCAGGCAACCTAATTCCAGAATTAACAGTGGATGTTAATGTTCATAGTGGATTCCTAGTGACAGACTATCGATATTTTTAACATCTTTCTTTACATTTTTCTAGGTTTTCTAAAACATATATAATAAATATGTATTAAATAGCTAAGAAATAAAAATAAAGCAAACAAACAAAAACTTATATGACCTTTATCATTTTGTGTTAAGCTTTGGAAATGAGGAAGGTTCAAGTTCACTCCTACCTCAATTTCTACTCCCAGGATGTACAGCACGACCTAAAGGCTGAACTTCCTCCCCTAAACCATCAAAGACAAACTCCTCCAGGCATTATTTTTTTCCAGGGATAGTTCAACGCAGGATTCTTTTCTTGCAGCTAGAAGTAAAAGTTGTGCTTTTCTAACAAGACATCTGAAACAGCTTAATGCCACATGGAGAAACAGGACCAGGGTCATAGTCCAACTTCCAATGATGGCTGAATGACCCATGAAGGGTTAGAGTAAGACAGGTCTTTTTTTAAATAAATTTCTGTTTTTTTTAATGATTTTTTTTTTCAACGTTTATTTATTTTTGGGACAGAGAGAGACAGAGCATGAACGGGGGAGGGGCAGAGAGAGAGGGAGACACAGAATCGGAAACAGGCTCCAGGCTCCGAGCCATCAGCCCAGAGCCCGACGCGGGGCTCGAACTCCCGGACCGCGAGATCGTGACCTGGCTGAAGTCGGACGCTTAACCGACTGCGCCACCCAGGCGCCCCAAGAGTAAGACAGGTCTTAATTCAAGTGTTTTTCTTTCCTTCTATGACCTTGGTGAATCACTTAAGCCTTTTGCCCTTTATGTGGGGGAAAGAATTCTGGCCCTGTGAACCTCATCAACCTGAAGAAGGTAAAAGTATGTTGAAAAAAAAAAAAGCACTACAAAAACAGTAGATTGTTCAGTAAATTTTTAGTTTCTATTATGTTCAAATAGCTGGAAACCAATAATGCAAAAGGAGAGCTATCAGGTACTGATAATGACATTGTGATAATAACCAAATAAATGCTTTAAGTGACAATGCTTTTTCTCACTTATAAAATAATAAAGGCATTAACTAGATAATTTCCAAGGTTTACTTCAGTCCTGTTTCTTCAAAAGCATCTGTTGAGCATTTACTATATATAAGGCACAAAGCCAGATATAAGGAATCCAAAAAAGAGAATCCAAAAAGAATTCAGGATCCAGTGTGGAGGGGCATGTAGATGCACACTGTTGATCATATGTGACGAGTTCTAGAACAATTACAAACATAAATTATTGCCTGTATACAAAAGAGAAATCAATATTTTCTAGGGAAGTCAAATCATAGGTAGAAATAAAACTTCACAGAAGTAGTAACCATTGAAAAGATTGATGGAGGAATAAAGTCAAAGTTAGGGGATAGGTTTCATTCAGAACAGAGTGACAGCATGAATGCTGGTTGGAAACTGGTGATTACCGAAATGGAAAGGGCATCATAGATGAATCAGGGTAGATCTGAGAGGGACGGGAAGACGGTGTTTCCATAGGCAGGAGTACAGCAGGGGGTCTTGTAAGACCTACAAACAATGGAGAGTACTGAAGATCTTTAAGTGAGACAAGAACATGTCAAATCAAGGTAGAAAAATGAGGAAACCTAGGGGTGGTCAAAAATAGGAGAGAGTTAAGGGCTAAGTCCTTCTTATTTGTGCATCAGGGCTCTAATACCTTAAATATATATTTTCAAGCTTTGGAATTAATCACAAGCAAACTACCCATTCGAGAAGACGTCAAAGCCACATGTTGTGCTACGAAAATACTTAATACTCTGGCAATTTTAATGTTCACCAAATGAGTCACAAAGTTATAACACAGTCTTAATTAGCAACAAGTGATAAGGCAGCATAGAAGGTTATGTTCTAATCTCCATGAAATTTCTCTATTAGAACTCCAGGCCAAGGCAATTCTGATTATTACAAAAACAAGTTAACTTTCATTTAAAAAATATGGGTTTAGATTTTAAGCCATGGAAGTCTGTAACAGTTAATCCCACCTATCTTCCCAAAAGGGTTTAATGAAACTTGATCTTAGTCTTTCCTGTTTTGTGGGAGTGGGTTTATTTTTTTTTTAATTTTTTTTTTCAACGTTTATTTATTTTGGGGACAGAGAGAGACAGAGCATGAACGGGGGAGGGGCAGAGAGAGAGGGAGACACAGAATCGGAAACAGGCTCCAGGCTCTGAGCCATCAGCCCAGAGCCCGACGCGGGGCTCGAACTCACGTACCGCGAGATCGTGACCTGGCTGAAGTCGGACGCTTAACCGACTGCGTGTGGGAGTGGGTTTAAAGTAAGTACTGAAATACTTTATGTAAACGATATTTCAGAATAGTTGTTGAAATGTGCCACTTCTAATCTAAGCCAGAATATACCCCTTCGAAATAGCTGTAGTGCCTGGAAAATAAGGAAGCACAGCCTTATTTTATTATATAAAAGCACTGGTGTTTTATTCTTCTCTCCCAGGTCACCCAGTCCCAATACTTCCAACAGGGAGGCTGATGCAGAGTCATCAGGATGTGCAGAACCTGGGAGTCCCCTGGGACTTCCTTTCATAATTTTCTAATTGTTGAACCGTGCATGGGGGTATTTCTGCAAATTAGGAGATCTATTAGCTAGACTGGAAAATCAATACTTAAGGGGAGTCCTTAAGGCAACGCTGATGAGTTTATAGAAGAAATGGCAACTACACCTTGTGTGAATATGTTTTAAGAAAAGGAAGGATGAAGTTTCATTATTTCTGAATAAGCTCAATAGAGGAAAAAAAAAAACAATTAGGGAGACCAAAAATCATTGGTAACGATTGGCTGTAGTTGCCAGGCTAATGGTGCAATTGAAGCTGAACCTTTCCATCCAGTCTCTGAGCAGGTGATACAATGAAAATTGCTAAGAATGTGTCCTTCAGTTATTGAATCACAGGGTAGACATTTTGTTATCAGCTTAATTGAATAGGAAACAATGAAGACAGAGAGAAAGGACGGGTATTTGAGCCTGTAAGATTTGCAGAGAAACCTAAGTCTTCCATATCTAAGTGTTATTCTATTTTACTATAAATCCTGATTTAAGAAAACTAAGAAGTTGCTTCCTGCAGAGTACCATCTGGCAACAGAACACCTTCTGTAAGAGAGCTGGGTAATTTTGCTGATATATAGCTCAAAAAATACAGCTGAGCAGCTGAGAAACTAGACGCTCAATAACCCCCCATCCTTTTTAACTGTCAAAACACTACGAGGGTCCATCTACAGGAAAAAAGAAAAATATATATATTAAAGAATCTTCTATAACTCATCTGCCAGAGTAAATGTAGCCAATGAAACATGCTAGCCGGTAGTAAGATAAGTGCCTTTTAGTATAAGCCATTAAACCTAAAAGGTAAGAAAAAGAAGCCCAAGAAATGAAAACCCACTTTAAATGGTGGCGGAATCACAAGAAAAGTTGAAATTTAGAAAGAGCGACTGCAAGAGGTGCAAATTAAATTATCCTCTAAATGTTTCCTCTCTAACGAAAATAAATACATTTGCATGCGTGTGTATCTTAGTATCTGAAAGAGAGATCAAATTTCAAACACCTGTATTGTACAAAGTAATGTTTCCTCTGAAAGACTCTTACATTAGTATAAAATCTAGTAATGGATTTTTCGGAAAGCCAAAGCATACTTGAGAAATACTGTCTTTCTCTGGTGGCCAAAGGTAGCTGGCATTTGTCATCAAGACTCACAATCAATCTGATGCAGGTACACATCACTTCTGTCGAGTGACACTGGTTGTAATTGTATCATTTAAAATTTCTCCACCATGTCCCTGAACAAGGACAAGTTAAATCTACACTGAAGTCATGACTTACAAGACAGTTATCAGAGTCGTAGCAGAGGATGGTCCCTCTCGTAATAACATTCCCATATTCTGTGTGTTTCCAAATTCTGCCACTACCTATTTCCAGTATACCAATGCACTACTCTAAACTTTATATATTATCATTTGCCTATTTTTTTTTTAATTTTTTTTTCAACGTTTTTTATTTATTTTTGGGACAGAGAGAGACAGAGCATGAACGGGGGAGGGGCAGAGAGAGAGGGAGACACAGAATCGGAAACAGGCTCCAGGCTCCGAGCCATCAGCCCAGAGCCTGACGCGGGGCTCAAACTCACGGACCGCGAGATCGTGACCTGGCTGAAGTCGGACGCTTAACCGACTGCGCCACCCAGGCGCCCCACATTTGCCTATTTTTTACAACACACCTGGTGATCCAGCAGCTAGAAAAGCTGGTAAAAGTTCCACCTCAATTACCAGCACACTGCCCACAATAAAACAGACCCCTCCCCCAAAAGAAAGAAGACACAGTTTTTATCTAAGGAATCACAAAACAAACCCGAGGAGGAAACCAAGAAAAGTGTGATGTTCTAGTGACTTTCCAGAGTTTATATGAAAATAGTCAATAAAGACAGTAGTGGCCTGAGTGATTCCGAATGCAACAAGCATGACCAAAGGACAAAGAAAACTAAGACATAATATGCCAAGGTTTTTAAAAAATCACCATAATCAAAGAAAGGTGCAAAAAAATAGTACACACGTGAAGGGATAAAAGACAATTTTTGAATAACATCTTTCGGACACATATCATTACAAGATAACAAAGAATCAATATTCTGAAGAAAATAATTAATAAATAATGCCCTAGCTGACACCCTTAGAAATGGAAAGTAATTGCTCTTAAAGAGGTAAAGGCCACCCGCAAAACTCTTGAAGCTATTCTTGAATACACTGCCAGTTTTTTCCACTCCCTTCCACACTGCACTGGAAGGCAGTGAACTTGATCCATTTCGGCGTGCTTTGTAAGCCTTAGAAGCTACTTTAGCACCTCAGCCGGGGCTCCAGAATATACTATATTGATGGCTCTATTACCTTTTTCATTGTCTCTATAAGTTCCATTACTGGAAAGAAGAAAGTGGTAATGGAATAGAAATTCACTAGCAGTGGAGATGCAGAGCTGAGCTCTAAATAAATGTCTCCTTTCCCTTCCACCGGCCACCCCCCATGCTTTGACCCTCCTTCGCCATTACTGTTCCCAGAACTGGTTATCAATAATCTCCATTCGGTGCTGTGAGGCAATTTGGAAAGCAAAGCCTTTTCTAGTCGAGCGAAAAAGAAAAAATAGAATTCTCATCTCCTGCCTCCTCTCTCTTCTTTTCAACCAAATAAGTCCTATTCTCCCCTATGTTCATCACCCCCACAATCCCTCCTGAAACTTCCCATGTCCCTTTCTAAGGGACTCAAGCATCGGGTGGAGAAAAGAAATGCCTGAATCCCTTACCATAATGTTAGGCCCCCACGAGATTTACACATGACACCCTGACTCCTGAAATCCGTTAACAGTAAAAGCAAACAGGGTCATCATTCCTTTTATTTTTTCTTTTGTCCTTTTCCCAGTAAAAATCATGTGCAGATTCCTATGTTGTGGAAATCGAGGGTTAAATGTAAATAAATATTCCCAGCCTGTACTGTGTCTTAGAGGATTTAACAATTTATCCCAAGAGGAGTTTCTGATAGTAGACGTTTATCAATAAATAAAAAAATGTAACATTATTCTGTGCTGGTTTTCCTTTAGTAAAGGGAAAAAAAGAAATTAAAGGATATATACATATATATGTATTTAATATACACTAAGGACAGTATATATGCTATATACATACACTATACATATGTTTTCATTACAAGCAGCATATATTTATGTCCCTCATTGCTGTTTCCTGCATATCTACCCACTCAGTCTTTTCACTAAGATTTTTTTAGCTCTCTTGTTGACTCCTACCCAGTAGTAATCACAAACTTCACCCCACATTATTATTACACCACACAAGAATACTGCTGACCACTAAATATCTTAATACCAACAACATTTGATCAGTATTTAGGGCTCAGTGAAGTCCTACACTTTCCTAAAAATCAGCAGAGGAAGAGAATAACTATGGCAACATGGCATGTTCACTCACTCATTCATATGCTCACTCGTCACTTACACAGTCTCTGTGTCAAGTCCTGTCCTATCCACGGCGGGAGACAGAAGCGAAGAAGACAAAGCTCTTACTCTTCATGAAGTTTACGTTCCAGTGGCGGGTAGAAAATGAAGGAAGGACTAAACATAAAACGTATCAAGTAGCAACAAGTGCTGTAGTGACAGTACAGTAGAATAAGCAGGCAAGAGTGACAGGGAGGGAGGGAAGGGGCTTTGTTCCTTACAGCGGGCAGGAAGGCAGCTCCAAGGAGGCATCATTTGAGTACCAAGCCACATTCCAATTGGGCAAACACACCTGAGATTGGTGGGATGTCCTCTATTCACCCTGCTTGGTGACCCAAGTCTGCATGCAAACAGGTGCAGGTTCCTGAAGAAAATCTGAGCTGAAAAGGGAAAGGTGCCCCAAAGGCAAAGAATCTCTGCTCCTCACTCAGTATTGCTGCTTGGACTCGAAGCTGCCAGTCAGGACTCTGGAGAAACAATGTGAACCCGCACCCCAACAGCCCCCATGTGACAGAACTGGCACACTGAGACCCAGCAAGACAAGTCTGGCTTGAGGAACCTAGGTGCAAGGTGACATTGGATTAACAGCAGATAAATGTACAGACTTCCTCCTACACCCAGGATGGACATACTTAGATGCCCACTGTGTTGGCCAGTGGTAAAAAGTCTACACCCTGGAACCAGACACAATGGATTAGAAAACCAGTTCTTCCGCTGACGCCCTGAACATCCTTGAGTAAGCCATTTAAGCTTCGTCTCATCATCTATAAACCAAGGCCAATAATAACTACTCCAGAGGGCTGTTGTGATGCAGGATTGCTTTAGATAATGGATGGGAATCTGGCAGTGTTCCTGTCCCATAGTAAGAGCTACATGGGACCTTGATTATCAGAACTAAGACTGAGGGAAAATCTATAATATAAATAGAACTTAGGAACTAGAACTTTAAATAAATACATGACAAGCAAATATTCCTCAAGCTAGAACCTAATTCTATGTCCAAGAAGCAATACTCCAAGCCCAGTTAAATAAAAAAGTCATAAATTGGAACCATATTTGGAAGTGCATTTCTTTCAAAGTCTCCTTCCAAGAGCTGAGTTGAGCAAATTTTTAATAACATTTTACAATCAGATGAAAATCCTTCCTCGTTCAATTCTATTCCCTTACTAAACACATATAGAGAATTTTAGTAATTTGATCTTCTGGCAATCCTATGAATTAATCTCTTAACTCCATTCTAGGGAAAGCATTGAGAATAAGTAGTTTCTTTAAAAGTTGATAAAACTGAGATTGGAAAATAAAACCACCAACTCAGGTGTTTTTGCTTTGTGTTCTGAGTCAGTGATTATAGTGGATTGAACAGTCTTGCCCTTCCAATTTCATGTCTACCTGGAACTTCAGGATGTAACCTTATTTGGAAACAGCGTCTTTGCTGATGTAATTAAGTTGAAAATGAAATTGAGAGCACACTGCATTTGGGTGGGTCCTAAATCTAATGATAAATGCCCTTATGAGAGACAGAAAAGGTGTCACAGAGACTCGGGGAAGAAAGCCATGTGAAAAGAGAGTCAGAGAGTAAATTGAAGCAAAAGCCAAGAACTCCCTGGAGCCACCCTTCCCTGCAGAGTCAAGAAAGGATACACCCCTTAGGGCCTTTGGAGGGAGCCACCTGGTCAACACCTTGACTTGGGGCTTCTGACCTCCAGAACTGTGAGAAAATAAATTCTGTTGTTTTAAGACATCAAGTTTGAGATAATCCACTGTAGCTACTACAGGAAAAAAAAAAAAAAAAAAAAAAAAAAAAAAAAACGGTGATTTTCTGAAATATTCATTTCTTTCTATGCATTATGATGGCCTCCAACAGCCATATTCTTACCCTCAAAAGCCAAAGATAAGAATAAAGAAGAGAGGACGACAGAGGCCTTTTCTGGAACTTTTCCTCTTTGAAAATCTGGGTGGATTTTACCATGACCCCAGCTGTGTTACTATTGACCCCAGCTGTGTACTATTTAGTGTAGACACTAACATGAAACTACCACAAAATAAGATTGATTCCCATGGGCCATGCTTCCTCCATAAATTTTATTCTAGACAAAGGGAAAAAGGCAGGATCACAATTGCGAGTGTTAGAAAGGTCCGGGGTGATGTCGTGGGAAACAATAAACATCATTTTTAAAAGCTCAAAGAGGAAAAATATCTACATCGAAGCAATGCTGCTCCTGCAGTAATGTTTCTACCTTCCATTTGAAGACAGATAAATTTTCTATGACAGCTCTTAATAGCCTCTATAGTTATTCACTGAACTTGCCCTCAAAATTACAGAGTAATAGAAGGATAATAGCATTTGACTGACTACAGAGGAAAAGTGGGCTTTTCCAATAAAGTGGCCATTTCATCCCGCCCCCCAATCCTGGGCTGTCCAATGAGGGGGCTCTGTGTGCCCAAAGACTGAGAAATAGCCTAATACATCTCTCATCAAGCGATGCCATTTGGACCCTCCATCTATTTATCCATAGGAAAAAAAGAATATTTCCCTTGCTACAGACCACATCCACATTAGCCGAATATTTCCATGAGAATAGTCAAATCTGAGTCTGTTACATTAAGCCATATGAACTGGCCCATATTCAACCATGTTAACCCACAAGAATGGCAACTACATAAGTTATAATCTAAAATTCTACTTTACTTATTACTATGTAAACTATAATAGGGGAATTTCTTTTAGACCCAAAATCGGGGTGGGGGGGGGAATCATTAGTTAGAACTGCACAGTTAGATGTTTGAGAAAGAAACGAGCTACAACAGGGAGTATACACAGAAAAACATATTTTGAAACATTTTTAGACCCATCTTTTTGAGGTTACAGAGTTAAACATTAATGAATTCAGAACGATGCTCACTTCTTCCTGTCCTCACTGCCACCTCCACTGCTCAGGCCCCTGGTGGATCAGACCAACAACTGTTTAACATGGTCTCTACTTCCTCTATGAAGGCCCCTTTAGCCATTTTTTTTTTTTAATAGCAGCTGGATGGGATCTTTTCAAAGCAAAGGCCAAATGGATCAAGTCACTCCTTGCTTAAAATCCATCAGTGGCTTGTGTTCACACTCTAAGGACCTTACTATAGCTTATGAAAGCCTGCATGATATGGTCCCTGCCAACTTCTCCATTTCATTTCCTTCCCCTCCCAACCCTCCGGCCATACCATTTAGCTCTCGGCTCCTGGATTGTGTCAACCACAGAGCTACCTACAGGACCCCAGCCCTCTGCAAGGCTGGTTCCATATTCTTCAAATTTCATGACCTTTGATCCACTACCATCAAATGGTAACATTTTTACCTGTCGCAGCATTCTCTTTATTTCTTAAATTTTTCTCAATTTGTTTATGTACATAAATACTACTTTGCATAACTTGTTTATTTTCTGGGTTTCTCCACTAGAATAGAATCTCCCTGGAGGCAAGGATCATGTCCATTTCTCTTAACACGGTTTATCTTGTGCCTAATACAGTGCCTGGCCGAAGACCAACACTCAGCAAATATTTTATTGATGAATGAATGAATGAATGAATGAATGAATGAATGATTCAAATTACAAAAATACATGCTGAAGAAAAGAACATTTCTCTCAACCACAGAAGTGTACCACATTCCACAGAAACAGCACAATTGGCTTATTTGTTGTGTTGTGTCATCAAATGCTCACAGGTGTATATATTCATACCTCTTCCTCTCTCACAAATCAGAGCTTCAAAAACTTAATACACAATTAGTAACTGACTTCTTATTGAGTCTAACATAATATGCAGTTACTCAAACCAGTTCAGTGTTTTAAAGAATCATGTTTTCAATCAATCTTTCTTTCTACGTATGACTGTGTTGGCCTCATATTCACACATTTTTGTGTAGACAGAGATCATTTTGATGAGTTTCACCTCATACTCTCAACTGTAGCCCATTAATTCTATTATGAATTCTTTATAATTACCAACACATAAGCATTCATGATCTAATCATGTAATTGATCTAGTCTCCCGTCAGAATTAATTTGTTTTGCCTTTAAAAATAACTTTAAAAGGAAAACGAAAAGGCTTTCAGATTCAAACTCATGGTATGAAATATCCCCACATGTCTCAGACCAAAACAAATCTGAACCAGGACCAGTCCCTTCACATAGGCTACCCACCCTCTTCCCTTTTATCTCACATTAGTTTCTAAAGCAAGACCTACTGACTTTTTTAGAAATCTCATGGTTATTTGAGTATATGTGGCTTGTAAATATTTTTTTCAAATTTTTATTTAAATTCTAAATAGTTAATATATAGGGCAATATTGGATTCAGGAGTAGAAGTCAGTGATTCATCACGCACATACAACACCCAGTGCTCATCACAAGTACCCTCCTTAATACCCATCATCTATCTAGCCCGTCTCCCCCCCACCTCCTTCATCAACCCTCAGTTTGTTCTCTATCTTTCAGAGTTTCTCATGGTCGTTGTTTGTTTTTTACTCTTCTCCTATATGTTCATCTGTTTTGTTTCTTAAATTCCACATGAGTGAAATCATCTGATATTTGTCTTTCTGTGACTGACTTATTTTGCTCAGCATAATACATTCTAGCTTCATCCATGATGTTGCAAATGGCAAGATTTCATTCTTTTTGGTGGCTGAGTAATATTCTGTCATACACATATACCACATCTTCTTTATCCATTCATCAATCAATGCTCATTTGGGCTCTCTCCACAGCTTGGGTATTTCTGATAATGCTGTTGTAAGCATCAACATTGTCTTTGTTTTTCTCAGTCAACAATGTCTGAATCTCAGAAATGCCATAAAATAACTGGTAACTTCTGTGGTATCCTTCCAGCCTTTTATAAATGAGAGGAAACCCCAAAACAAGACTGGCAACTGTCTGCGAGCAGTAGTTGCCAAAAAGTACAGCAATACCCGCCCTATCCTCACAGAATACGTTACACGATGCCCAATAGGTGCCGGAAACCATGGATAGCACCGGACCCTACATATACTATGTTTTTTCCTCCACATGCCCACCAATAGTACAGTTTAATTTATAAATTAGGCCAGTAAGAGATAAATAATAATAACTAATAATAACATAGAATTATAACAATGTACTCTAATAAAAGCTATGTGAATGTCATCTCTCTCCCTCTCAAAAATACCTTACTGTAACGTACTCACTCTCCTTCTTGTGATGATGTGGCAGGATAAAATGCCTACATAATGAGATGAAGTGAGGAGAATGATGCAGGCATCGTGACTGAGCAGCAGCCTACTGGTGACCTTCGGACAATACGTCAGGAAGAGGATCATGTGCTTCCGGATCACGGCTGACGAAGGGTAAATGAAACTATAGAAAGCAAAACCATGGATAAGGGCAAACTACTGTGTAGATTAAATGTAAATATTGTGTGGGCACCATTACCAGAATAGCCAAAAAGAAGATAGGAATCTGGAGCGTTCAGAAAGAATGACAGAAGAATTAAATAAACCTCCATGGAAAAATTAAGTTCCAAGGGAAAAAATATCAGAAAATTCAAAGTGTATCCAGGCACCACATTAAAAACATACATTTTTGGTCTGTATAATACCAAAAGTAAAATCTACAGGCTCAAGAAGCAGATTTTTCTCAAGTTAGCATGAGTGGGGTAAATTCAATTTCCCAGCACTAAGCAAAAACAGGTTAAAAGGCAAATAAGTAATACGGTCTTCACAAGGTCACTATTAACCTATTCACAAGCCATGGTAACTAGAAGAGGAATGAAAAACTGGGAGCCAACTTCTCCCAGTACATTAATAAAAATTTCTTTTTCAGATTCGTTAGTTGAAAAGATCTTAAATAGATAGCAAATACCCTGGTGAGACAGTCACAGGACATGCTGGAAAAGTCTAGCACTCCTCAAGCCCACACGGGGGTGTGATGCCCACAGTCAGACATCACCATCTGATCATAGCAGTGTTTCCCATTGATCTGGGCTGTAATCTTAAATCTTTCTCAACACAGCACTCTGGACAGCAATTATGGATTGATCTGAACCGTTGGAAATATGATACTAACTTTAGTGTCAGAGGAATCTCAGGAAGAGAGAAAAAGAGAGTGTACTCTGCGGGGCGAGAGAGACTGCGTAAGGGACGAGAGAATGAAGGAAACATTCGGCTTCAGGAAAGTAGGGACAAAGTACCAAGTGTCCAAAAGGAAATGGGATAATCCTGAAGACCAGCTTAGCTTCCTTCACCATTTCTTTTCGAAATAGTTCTGGACACAGAAACTTAAATTGCTTCTAGAAACATGAAGGATATTCCCTCTAATAAAAGTAACAAGATGATAAGGCTATATTAGGATGTACAAATGCACAGAATCCTTGATGTCTTTATAAGGTGATTTTACTGGCAACATAGCTCAAGAAACCGAACAGTTAGTAAGTTGGATATTTTCTTTTCTCTAGCACTATTTAATAAATTATGACAACATAACTGCCAACAACTTTTTCACAGAATCACGGGCTAAATAATAACATAGACACTAAATTATTTTGCGGTACTAGATTCATTAATCCAAATATAGAAGACATCTACATCAAAGATTATGAAGAATTACATTAAATCAGTGGAAAAAAAGCTAAAGTCAATTTTTAAGTTAAATGTGACAGAGTTCTAATTTGAAATAAAAATTCTGAATCATGCATATTCAATCAGTAATCAATCACAGCATTCAATAAGGAATGAAAAATAATGGCCCATTATATCATTTCTAGAGTTCAAATTATTAGAAAGCGTTATAGTCAAGTGCCTGTTACAGTTTACTGAACAGATGTGCATGCTGATGTCACGTTTGATTACAATACTGATCAACCCCAGCAATAGCAAGGAATCAGTCAAAACATCAACTGGAAGACTGCCGGATGGTCTCATCCAAATGTTGGGAAGTAGAATCTTTCCCTTCAGTGTGACTTTCTAAATAAGGCTTTATAATATATACATATTGATGAAAAATATATATTCATTCAAACAAATTCAAGGTGGACAGTATGTCTTTGTTTCCATAAAACTGAAGTATTTCAAATACTTTCACTGAAGATCTGAGAAAGTACCAAATTCTAAGTGATTAATTAAGCTCCTGGCACAATGACCGGCAAATGGTGAGCACGAAAATGTTATGTTCTAGGAGGTTGAGTGAATGGATGAAAGAAAGAATGAAACAGAGTGATGTGGTGAGAAGATCCCAGGATTAGAATTAAGAAAGCCTGCATTCTTGTTCCACTTCTGTAATTAATCCTGTGGAATGACACCGGGAAAGTTCGTGAAATCCATTATACTTCCATTTCTTCATCTATGAAATTAGAAAACTGAACAAGAAGATATAGAAGATTTCTTCCATCGCTATGATTTCATGACATGTTACCAGACAGAAGACAAAAAGTTTCATCTTAGAAATGCCTCAGTGAAAGATATTACCCATAAGCAATCCTGACCAAGGCAATGAAAACAATGCTCAATTTTTATTTCAGTGAGTATGTATCAGACAATAGCCATACTGGTCCTCTGAAAATTATGTTAAAGACTTGATAGTCATGATTTAAAATTTAGCTTATTAGACAATGCCTTCTTAAAATTCTTCCCTTTTTGAAAGTGTAGAATGCCCAGTCTACAAACAACTCCACACTAAACTCTCTATGTAAAGCTTTTGCCTTAAGCAATGACACTATCGCTTATGAGTAAACAGGATGATAGTATACACGGTGTAGAGAAAATACAATATCACAAACACGAAAGAACAGGATAAACCATAACCTCACGTACAAAAGATGATTCTAGCATTCTTTATCAATATATTTCCCTCTTCATGTGAAATGATTTAAGGCTGATTAAAAAAAAAATTGATTTCCAATTATCTTCTTCTTTATAAAAAAAAGTCATTAATTTTACCATAAGCATCTTATAAATGTAAATCTCAAGACTGGCCGATAAGATACACTTTCATATTAAGAATTTCCAGTGAGACACTTAAGATAAAATCTGGATTGGGGCACCTGGGTGGCTTAGTTTGTTAAGCTCCCAACTCTTGATTTTGGCTCAGGTCATGATCTCACCATCATGAGATTGAGCCCCATATCAGGCTCCACGAGGTGAGTGTGCTCTCTCTCTCCCTCTCTCCCAAAAACAAATAAACATTAAAAAAAAAAAAAAAAAAAAGATTGAATCTGGATCATAGATAGTTCCGGGGAATGTCAGCCTGTGTGTGAAGAGACTTTAAGAGATTATCTGGAGTTAATGTAGACCAATCCTCTACCTGGGGACAAATCAATGAGCATAGTGGCAGCGACCAGTAAGTGTCTGCTGAATGAATGAATTCATGACCCAATATTTCATGAAGTACATTCAGCAGAGTCAGTGTAACACAATTACCTTACCTTACGATGAATAAGAAACGAGACAAATAAAGAAGAGGTGAAAAGGAAAGGACAAAAAGAAGAAAGTTAAAGGCACAGAGTACAAACCATGAATGTCACCAACAATTGCCCTGACTGCCATTCCATGACAGGAACACCCAGGGCCCCGACTTTCAACTACAGACAATAACTGGCTACTTATCTTTTCAAAAACATCTCTGGCTATTGATGCTTCTTAAGTGTAGCTACATCTGAGGCAAATCACAATGTTCTCTTTAAGTGTTTAATATGATTATCCTAAAAGGCAAAAGGAATTTGACTTACTATTTTCTAGATCTTTTAGAACACGAAGAATAATTTAGTGAGGATACTTCTCTTTACACAACTCCCTGGGATGTATTCTAGAATATTTTATGACCCTACACATTCTTACATTGGTATCTTTATTTCTAAATGTACAAACGACATTAATTTATTCAGAATTTATCCTAGGTGCATTTCCCCAATACTCCCTGGTCTTCAATGCACTTCAGGGTTTGGCTGCAAAATTCACGTCTAGATATTTAATGAAACCAATCTTTATAACACTCCTGTTACAATGGATTTCCCTCACAATTTCTTATGCTGCTAATTTAATTAGCTGAACTCATTTCTGTGATTTAAAACTTACCTATAATTTTTTTTTTCATTTTCCTCATCAGCAAATTTTAAGTTGATAAACACAGGCAATAAGAAGAATTCTTTCACTTGAATATCAAGAGCATAAAGAACATGTAAATACTCCTTGCCAACATTTTCCACTGAAAAATACCATCCAGGCATGCCTGGGCTCAGTCGGTTAAGTTCCGACTTGGGCTCAGGTCTCCATCTAGGTTAAGGCCCGCATCGGGCTTTGTGCTGACAGCTGAGAGCTGGGAGCCTGCTTCAAATAGTGTGTCTCCCTCTCTCTCTCTCTCCCTTCCCCCTCTTGTGGGCATTCATATTCTCTCTCTCTCTCTCTTAAAAATAAATGAAAATGAGGGGCGCCTGGGTGGCGCAGTCGGTTAAGCGTCCGACTTCAGCCAGGTCACGATCTCGCGGTCCGTGAGTTCGAGCCCCACGTCAGGCTCTGGGCTGATGGCTCGGAGCCTGGAGCCTGTTTCCGATTCTGTGTCTCCCTCTCTCTCTGCCCCTCCCCCGTTCATGCTCTGTCTCTCTCTGTCCCAAAAATAAAAATAAACGCTGAAAAAAAAAAATTAAAAAAAAAATAAATAAATAAATAAATGAAAATGAATTTTTTCAATGTTTTTAAAAATATCATCCGGCATTACCTTACCCTTAGTAGGAGATGAACAAAGGGATATTTGCAAAACTGTTTTTTTGAGGAAGTATTTAAGCTGTTCAACTATTCTATAACCAAAAGCAAAATTCTTGACTGCTTCTCTAATTACTGAATCCCATTATTTTAGGAACTATGGCAGCATATTGTTTCATTAATTACACCCTACACCAAATTGTCATGCTCTATGGGCAATGTATGGGATTAATAAAAGCCGCATGATTTTCCCAATGCTCAAAAATTGGAGGTATACAGCATTTAAGAAAGAAGGGAAAAAATAGCAACTGAACTAAAAAGACCATCTATTTGGGGGATGCCTAGGTGGCTCAGTCGGTTGGGTGTCCGACTTTAGCTCAAGTCATGATCTCGTGGTCCATGGATTCAAGCCCCACATGGGGCGCTGTGCGACAGCTCAGAGCCTGGAGCCTGCTTTGGATTCTGTGTCTCCCTCTCTCTGCTCCTCCCCTGCTCGCTCTCTCTCTCTCTCTCAAAAATAAACAAACATTAAATTTTTTTTTTTAAAAAAAGACAACCTATGTGGATATTCTTCATGGTTTCATGGTATTAAATAGCATTATGAGGGTTAACCTATCCCATATTTTAGGAAACTAAGGAAAGCAATTCAGAAAAATTAGATGCTAGGTTCTCTAAACTCCAGGGGGTATATAAGAGTATCAATAATGACAATTCAACATGTGTATTTTGGCTTTTTCATTTACTCCTGCTTCGTTGAAAAAGTTAATATATATAAGAAATCTAAGTGTATCTATTGATATATGGGTAGAAAACTGGTCACTCATTTTTGTCCATGCAGCTATTTTAAGTTACCAGATTTCTGATATAGATCAATCCAACATTTTAAGACACACTCAGTGGAAACTGATGAAAACTATACATTTGGGATACAAAAGTAATATGCTATATTAATTACTTATTTTCAGGTAATTCTCGGTCTAATGTCACACACATACTCATCTACTCACTGTGTAAGTAGCGGGGTAAATGGTAAGTTACACAGACACAGCCTGGGCTATAATGGAGCTCACAATCTATCTCAATGTTTCTCAGTGGGGAAGATACTATCCCCTAGGGTGCATTTTGGAAATTTGCAGGGATTATTTCTACCTTATAGTCAAATTACTCTTGAGCGCTTAATGCTGAAAATCTCAGTTTATAGGTAAAATATAAGTTTTATTTTATTTCGCTATATGTTACAGTTGGGGAAATATATTGATCATTAAAACTAAGATAGGCAGGTCACATAACTAAGGATTCCATGTCAAGATAATAACAGGGCATTGCAAAATGTTTATTATAAAGGGGAATGTATGGTCTAGGAGTGAGAAGGACAGACATGTAAACACATAAAAATACAGTAGAAAACAGACTGTGTACTAAAACATCATTATATGCAAAGTGCCAAAAGGACACAAAATATGGTGTACCTACCTGAGTAATTAAGAAATACATTGCAGGGAAAAGACACACCAAAAGTGGGCTTCAAAAGGCAAACGGGGGGAGGGGGGCAGGCGGGCGCCTGGGTGGCTCAGCAGTTAAGCGTCTGACTTCGGCTCAGGTAATGATCTCACAGTTGATGAGTTCAAGCCCCACGTCGGGCTCTGTGCTGACAGCTCAGAACCTGGAGCCTGCTTTGGATTCTGTGTCTCCCTCTCTCTCTGCCCCTTCTCCACTCACGTTCTGCCTCTGTCTCTCTCAAAAAATAAATAAACATTAAGAAAAAAAATTTTTTAAGGCAAATGGGGCTTTCTAGCTAGACAAGCAGAGAGCCAGCCTCACCTGGGGGAAGAACAACAGAGGCACCAAGCTGCAGAAGGAGAAACACGGAGAGAAAACACCTGTGCCAGAGGCTGAAGTTAATATGTTGCCCTGGAGCTGCTGCCCTGGAGCTGCTGCTCCTTTCATACTAAGGAGTTTCATGCTTATCAAGTAGGCAGTAGGAAGCCATCAAATCGCAGAATAATTTCTCTGGTCATTTCTGATTTCAAAAATATATAATTATGTTCAATCCTTTGCCTACAGAAATAATTATTAGACTCTTGATATTTATATTTTGCTTACTGTATTATTTCAAAGGCTTAGTTATTCTGCTACAGGCTTTTAAAATACCTTAAAATGTTCAAAGCAACACCACGATTTTGAATGCAAATAAAAAGGAAATCAGAAAAGGAATATTGGGTTTAAATTTGCAGCGCTCTTTCCAAAATGTGTCTGTGAAAGTGCTATTCCACATGAAAATGCAACCAATTTACTTGAGTTAAAATATACATTTGTTTGATTAAGTTTTCAATTTTACCTTGTTGCTTCCTTTGCAGCAAAAGCTGCTCCTTTTGAAATACAGACTTCATTTTGGAAGTTTCCAGAGGAAATTATTGATTAAAAATTCTATTTTAGATAGCATAGATGTTTTATTTATCTCCTATTTTGGGTAAGAGTGTGGTGTGAGGGCCCAGCAGAGGATTTAAAATCAGTTTCTTAATAAGGAGATACACACGTGGAAACTGACTTACAGCAAGCCGCCCTACAGCCAAGGAGCTATGGTATTAACAAAAGAACCTCTCTTTGCTTCACAGAATTTTATCCTAGATCTGCTACTGGGACACTGCCGCTCACAAAGGGAGCTCTAAAGTCGGTGGATTCCTTTTTGTGTTATCACTGTTTTCTCAAACCAGACCAATGAACTCTCCAGCCCGGACCCTTTACCCTAGGCTGACCCTCCCACAGACTAATCTCTGTAGGGCTCATAAAAGCAAGTTGTAAACTCCAACAGCTGTCCAGTCTAGGGGGATAGCTCAGGACCCCCCCTACTTTCTTGCCCCTTTCCTGACACTAAACACTTCCACATTCTTTTCTCATCCACCTTCGCCAGTACACAGAGGTCGATACCCTCCGTGATTTGGTTCATCGTAAGTTTCCACTCCTAACTTCCTGAACTTTTTGGCTTAGGAAGTCACTGGAGGTTTGCTTTAGAGCTCTGATGTATCTACGGCCCATCCCAACCCTACACAGAAAGTGTCCTTCCACACTCCAGAGCTACCAGAAAACATTCATTGATCTTTCCTGCAACTTGTAGCCTGTTCTGAGGTTTGTGTGTGTGTGTGTAAATATATATTTGTACAACGTTCTGATAAGGATTAAGCTTACTTGAAGCCTACATGTTAGAACAGAAATTATTTAAGTGGAAAAATTACAGCAAAGCAAAGAAATTAATAAAAGACAGCCTTCTGACAACATTAAATTAAAATTGTTCATATTTGTAATGAGCATTCACACATTCAGCTATTCATTTTATGTGCATTTATAAAATAAAGCTGAAAATAGCTGCCGTGCACATGGGCGTGTTTGGAAATGCCTAAAATGATCACAGCCTGAACAATGTTTTACACATACACACACACACACATTTATATATATACATATATAGATAGATCTCATATATATATATATATACATATATAGATAGATCTCATATATATATATATATACATATATATACATACACACATATATATGGCTCTCAACTGAGAATGTTCCCACAGAGTGAGCAGAAACACACACACACACACACACACACACACACACACACACACACACACACACACTAGTTCAAACAGAAAACGAAAAACAATATAGAAGTAAGTTTTCATACGGAGAGTTGCTGGCCATAAAATAAAACCGAAATTACATAGCAGTTAGATCTTCAAGTGAAGACGTTTAACCAACATTTATAAAGTTGCCAAGTGTCTTCCATTTTGCCAAAGCTCACCCATGTTGCTAAACCCTAATGGCACAAAAGACTACCATACAAAGCACAAAGCAGACCACAGGGCTTGGCAGGAGCGCAGTAACTGTGATATTCGTCCTCACAGGCCAAGGCAGTATTTGAGCAGAATTAACCTACTTGATGTTCATTATGTAAATTTTAACTTCCACCATGATGCTGCCAAACCGAATGCTGAATGTGTTTTTCAAATTAATTTCCTATGTCTACTACCTTACTCACTTTTTTTTTATGATGACATGCCTTGTACTACGAATATATGATTGAAACAGCTGTTGGGTTACATGAGTCCAAGGAAGGCAGGCCAGAATATCCTGACACCATGGCCTCCCATAGCTCTAGGGCTTTCCTACAATGACAATACCCAAGGCAGAGACCAGTGTTCCACAGAAAGGTCTCTGTTCTTGCCCCTTCTGCACACGTGTGGACAATATCTGCAAACAGGCCCAGAAAAGCACAGCTGGCTGACTCTGTACATTCTTCCCCTCACCAACCTCCTCCCTCGCCACCAAAAAAATGCCAAATACATCATCTGCTCCTTAAATAACCAGGGATGCAGTCAGCTCTAGTCTGAGGTAGCCAACCACCTATTACATACTCATAACGTACAAACAAGTGTTCACGGCTATGATTTTTATTGTTCTAACATTCACTCTCAGGAATGAATAGGAGAGATCCTTGGATTCACCCATTGTATTTTGCTTTTACTTTAGGAAGTCTGCAAAGAGGGCATACCTATTTCTGCCCTCCTTCCCATTTTATCCAACTTCCACTGTCGGTTGCAGGGAAGTTGCAAAATCCACCGGCCGGGCCCAGGAAGCTGCTTTGAAAAGGGAACCAGGAGAAGCTGACAGAGCTACCAGGCACCCCCGCTCACTATCAGTCCCCTCACACGTTGTATAGGTTGTACAGCCACAACGGCCATCAGGCAGAGGGCCCTCTGAAACTGCCATGGGGAAAGGCAGAGGATGAGAAAGAGTCATTCGTCCCTGCAATTGTCCAACAGTGGCAGGAGTAAACCAGATGACCCACATTCCTCTCATCCTTGTCTATGTTGGTGGGGGCAGCAGACAGTGCATGGGGAGACCCAGATTCACTCAGACGGCCACATACCAGTGTTTAACCATATCTGCCGTCTAACATTTAAGTATGACTGAGATAAAAAGAAAGTCTCCTTTCACATTTTGGAAAATCCCAGTTCTTTAAGCAATGCTCAGTGTGAATGGAATAATCTCTCTCCCACTTTTGGTTTCACTTTGTTATTTATTACATGACTGCACACCAAGAAAGCATCCGGTTCACCTCCCTGAAAGCCCTTGTTTTGTTTCCTCTTACGCATTCCAAAAACAGTCTAGACTTTTAGTGTCATTGAAATCTGAGTCAGAAGAATAATCAAGAAAATAATAATTTGTGAATGATTAATTAGGCCCAATACCATATTAGAAAGGAGCTATTTTTAATTTGCAAAGGCCAGGATACCATGGCTATATCCCAGTGAGAAGGAGCGTGCAGCATTTAAAGGGGCTAAACTGATGGATGGACAGACTGCTTGTCAATGACTTTATCATCACTGATTGGCCTCCACTGTACTCCTCAAAAACAGAATACAGATGAAATCACAGACCAAAGTCATCATAACATGATACATGTCTCAGAACACAGGGTTAACTGTAAGAAAAAATATTTCTATTCATGGGAAGATGGAAATTATCCCTAAACTCACCTTCATTTTAAGCTTATCATACCAACAAGAACATGAAAAACGTGATTACCATATGCATACTAAACCGATGAAGACAACGACAGGTAGGAAAACTATAGTGGTAACTGCTTAATATTTTTAATTTCATTATCTTTTCCCTTTATTTTTATTCAATCTACTTCTAAAATAATGGAGTAGGAAACTAGAAGAGGTAGAATAATTGAGGGGTAGTGACACTAACTCCAAAAGCAGCAAAGGCCACATTAATAAAGTTTAAGCTAAGCCACATTTGAGCTCCCTCTTGCCCTTCCTCTCCCCTCTTTCATGACTCAATCCTTGATCCCTGGGGTCGCCACCAACCCCAAGGCAGAGAAAAGACTCTCCGTCCCAAAAGATGACACCCTGGTCAAATGCCTACAGAGGTAGAATCATGAATGACCTTATTACTCATGGACTTCCCCGCTACCACAGAGATGAAAATTGTATTTGAACATGGGGGACATTCTTAATCAGGGCTCCTAATTCTAGTTTGGGTTTTTCCACCAGCTCTGGGATTCTTAGGCTTTCATTATAACAAAGGTGTTATAATGATCCATGTTTTCTAAAATCTTTGTCAGATCTAAAGTATTTTATTTATTTAAGAAGTACCCAATTCTTTACTCCAACCACGAAAAAAATAATTATAAAACGCGAGAAAGTTGGTAATTATTGCTACAATGGCATCATATTAAAATATTTAATCAAATGGATAAAATTAACACATCTTAAATTTACACAATGTCATAGGTCAAATAAATTCACATTTTTTCAAAAAAAGCTCTGAACCCTGAGTGTTTACTGAAATCTATAGGGAAACTGTGCAAAAGATTGATTTCAGAAATCTAATGTGGACTCACTGATTCAGAACCTCCTGGAATGAACACCCCAAATGACCTGAAAGATCCCCAGGTGATTCGGGTAGTTCACCAGGTGATCCTGATGATGTTGGCCACTGCACTGGATCCCTAGATTATAAACTCCTTGAGGGTGGCAAGTCTACCCTGTGCATCCGGAAATCTCTGTAACTCAGTAACTCAGTAGTGAAATCTCAGTAACTGAACTGCTGGATGACTATGTATCTACCAAACAGAACTTACACATCTTTTGCTTGTTACTGAGTTGTGTTGACAGAGAAAGAGGATATACAATCGAGGCAAAAAGGTATGTTTATTCAATATCATGTATTTATAAACACACAAAACTGAGCTCAGCTTTAACTAAACAGAGATATAAATCATAAATCAGGAATAAATTATGCATTAACATAAACTTTTTTAGTTCATCATATTTTTTTGAATGGCTCATTCTTATAGGCAATGGTTTTAGCATTTATTTTATTAATCTGACCTACATTGTTAGCTGTAGAGTTTACCGTCACAGACGACATATTAATCTAAGTAAAATGGAATTTTGAAGAGATATATTCTCATGGATTAAACACATGGGTCATTCTGATTTATTTTCATTAAGTCATTTGTTATTTTTTTTTCTTGATTTGTTTGCTTTTCAGTTGCCAGAGGAATGAAAAGTCAAAATATAAGCTGATGTAAATCTGCCTCTGAATCAGATCCCTGTTTGGAGTGTAGCAACAATGTCAAACATTCCCTCCGAGGAAGCTATTAATTCTGGAAGCAGAGGCTCAGAATGAAGAAAGGAGGTTGTGTCTTAGTGTTTATTTCCTTATGATGTGAAATGCGCTCCTTTGCATTTAAATGGACAGAAAAAAGACTAAAGCATTAACTTGGGGTTCATTAAAAGTAAGCACGAGCCTGTCCATTCATGACATTCCCCCCAAAAATCTCCTCTGGTGAAAAACGAAATCACTGGCACAAACAGCTGGGGTTGTGTGATGCCATGCTGCCTGAATACCATTGTTTGATAGGTTTAATGTCACTTTTGTACTATTATACACCACAGAGAGAGATGTTGAGTTGCTTCCCGCAGGGTGGCTAACATTCTGTAGCTAATTGCGTATAGCTCCATGACAGTACTGAAGGAAGGACGACCCCGTATATGTCTCAGAAGGGAATAGAAAGATACTTTGTTTATAGTCACCCATCTGTCTGGTCACAATAGAATCACATATGAATACAAGCCATAGTTTAGTGTGTCCTTCAAGAATGATTTTCTCATTATGTGCAGTCTATCAGCTACCTCTAGGTACCTATCAGATACCTAGCCTATCAGCTAACAGGCTACCAGACACCGTTTCTATCTTCTTCACGAATAATCTATCTGCTATTCTAAGGCTCCAACCAAAGTGAAGTCTTTCTAGTACACTCTGTAATCATACAGAAAATATTGCTTTGTAGGATAAAAGCTAAATTCAGGTTAAGAACAAAAAAGTGCAGGAGAGCAAAATGAAAAATCAAGTATCTACATGAAGACTCCTCCGTGCCTGTTTTGTTCTATGGCTAAAATAACAGAATCACAGAACGCACACTAACCTGCATCGGAAAGGACCTAAAACAGCATCTACCCCATAATCGTCCCTTTGTGGCTGAGTGAGTGAGGTTGAGAGGTTAAATGTCTTTGCCTAAAGTTCAAAGAGTGAACGATAGAACCTAGGTCTCCTGAAACCTAAGCTCTAGCTATCAATAAGCAAGTAGGTTCAGCTGAGAAACTGTTCAATGCATTTCTTCTCACTGATACTACTGAAATATTAATAGAGCCTTACAGACCCAAAAAGAATGACGCAAAAGCAAGAGCAAGCACACAAATGGTAGATAAACCATCTCCTTCAGAGTAACAAAACCTCTAACTCTCTTAAGGCATCTGAAACTCTCTACCTCGTTACTACAAATCTTTCCTTACATATTGTATCTTACCTGTTCGACACCAATGCCTATATCCAAATCACTGGTCTACTATAAACCTTGCGTGTTCAGTAGGCATCTGGCATACATAAACATTGAAAGGATGAACGAACAAATGAGTTAATGAAAGCAAAATCCATCAGAGTTAAGCTAGTATCAAGATAAATCTTGATTTCCACCAAGCCAGCAATAGGCCAACAAAAAACCCAATGAATGTTTTACTAAAGTGAGACTAAAGTAGCCCAAAGTCTCATAGTCAAACTTGGCAACTTGGAGAATACAGCAAGGGGAATAGAAATCATTAATTATAGGCTCTGGTATAATAGAGATAAAGGTAAATATGAATTCCTAATGACATTAGATTTACCCAGATCTCTGTTCTTAAGAGTCTCTATGTCTATGCACAGAAGTACCCCATCAGTTCTTGGTTTTCCTCATGGACTTATTACTAAGCAATATTATTGCCTTACATTTTTCTCTACCTATACGCATTAGCGTTCCAGTTTCCATCATAGACTTATTGCCACCAGATATTTAATTATATTTGTACGTGTTTATCTGTTCCTTGTAGAGAAGACCAGCAGTGAAAGCAAAGAGTTGTCTTGTTCGGTTTGTGTACTCAGTTCCTAGTATCTTACACATGAGTTGAATGAAGGAATCAGACTGAAATGGTTTGTTGAGGCCGAATTATAAGAAACCATCAAACTACTTACACCACTTTACAACTGTGGAATAATTTGTTTCTATATAATCTAAATTATGTTGTTTGATAATAAGACCCAATATTATGTCTCATTATTGCACAAAGAGTTTAACCCAAAATCTAAGCTAACTAGATCTGGCTGATCTTTCATATCATCTTATATCATCTTTCATCATCTGTCTGATATCTATAGCAGGCTCAATGACATCCACCCAAAGGCTATGCTATCCCCAACCCCTGCGCCAAGTTTCTTCCTCAAACAAAATATATTCTGAATCATTACACTCCCTATCAATGAAACTAGATCCCTGTTATCTTTACAATAGGTTATAAAAATGCCAAGAATTATTTTCAATGTCAACTTAGATTTGAAAAACAGAATAAAACACCAGTCACGTTAATCCATATAGCTGCAGACTCTGTTTTATCAGCCTTAAAAAGAAATTATCTATTATCTGTTGGGGTTCACCTAAATTACTTATTTTCACAAACCTTTTCAGTTTATCAAAGGGAGAGTCATTTTGTTTTTTTTCGTTTTTTTTTTTTTAATTTTTTTTTCAACGTTTATTTATTTTTGGGACAGAGAGAGACAGAGCATGAACGGGGGAGGGGCAGAGAGAGAGGGAGACACAGAATCGGAAACAGGCTCCAGGCTCTGAGCCATCAGCCCAGAGCCTGACGCGGGGCTCGAACTCACGGACCGCAAGATCGTGACCTGGCTGAAGTCGGACGCTTAACCGACTGCGCCACCCAGGCGCCCCAAGGGAGAGTCATTTTGATTGGCCACCTAAACAAGTTAATACAGTGGGAATAAATGCCACCTCTCTAAATGAACATAGGAGTGCAAGATATTGACCCATTCTGAATTTTTTCCCTAAAAGAGGAATTACAACAATTAATATCTGCATGTGAAACACTTTATTAAACAACAACCAAGCCTGTCCTTCATTATTACTTTAAAAATATGTCCATAATCTAAGTGAACCAGATTTGGCTGTTTAAATCCCTTTAACATAATCCTTGGTAATTTCCCTGGTGCATGTGGCAGGCTTTGTGAGCGCCCATCTAAAGTTTATTCCAGTCACCCACAAGCCTCATCCTCAATGCTAGAAGCCCAAATGTTTAAAAATCTGGCTTTTTAACAAACTCATACATGACTCAACTGACCCAAGAACTCTACTACATATAGATTTCTAACAATTGAACAATCAATGCCCTGAAGAAGTTTGATCTTCTGTGCTGAAAAATCTGGCATTATTTTCTTTTGCTGAAATACAACTATTGTAAATCAGTGTTTCTACTGAGCTAAGATGAATTCAAATTATAAGATTATTTTATAAGTCTGCCTTATTTGAGGAATAAAAGGGAAACATTGAGTTGGGAGTGTGTTGTGTTTTTTTTTTTTTTTAATGTTTGACATATACATGAATAAATAGTGGCAGAACATTCTGTCTGGAACCTATTTCTATACTGGTTTATTTATACATTGGTATATAAACATACTTCTATATTTCTGTGTCTGCACTAATTTCCAGATAGTCCATAATTTTGTATATTATCTAGAAACCCAAAGGACATGCCAATTCTGGGACTCCAATTAAAAGTTTAAGAAGAATTTTCATTGACTGTGATGACAACTGTCTAGAATAACGAATGCAACACTGTACCTCGTCTCCTCTAGAATTTAAAGGCATCTACCCACAAAGCTCTGGGCACAAATAAAGCACTGCCAGAGAAAGACAGAATAATGTGTGTCATTTAAGTGAATTTGAAAAGTAGTTCCTTGCTGCTTTGGAGGGAGTGTCTATTGGCATTTCAAAATAATAAAAATAATAATAATACAATAATGACACAATCTGCATAATCACTTGTCAGTGAGCTTGAGTACAACAGGCGATGAAGCAAACTGATTGTTTGAAATACCCTGTCTTGGTAGATACAGATTTAATGATAATTTTAAAGCTAGGAATATTAACAAAAAGGTTGATTGAAGCTTTTGACCATTTCCTTTTTATAGTTCTGGTATTTTCATTCCTTCTTGTAGAGTACTAACAGTTTCCTCAAGTGGCAAAACCGTTTCAATAGTTACTTCAAATACTAATAAAACAATAGCAAATGTGAACAAAATGAGCATACTTTTAGGTTTGTAATTCTGCTCAAACTAGAATATCCAAACATGATTATCATCAACTAATATTTTATAAGTTAATGACCTTACATGCTGGCACTATCAATAGTACTGCAATAAAAAATGAGAGACTACAATGGCAAAACTCCATTTTTTTTAATGTTTATTTATTTTTGAGAGAGAGCGACAGAGTGCAAGCAGGGGTGGGGCAGGCAGAGAGGAAGACACAGAATCTGAAGCAGACTCAAGTCTCTGAGCTGTCAGCACAGAGCATGACACAGGGCTTGAACCCACAAACTGCGAGATCATGATCTGAGCCAAAGTTGGTCGCTTAACCGACTAAGCCACTTGGGTGCCCTGCAAAACTCCATTTTTATTCCTGCTTTTGAAAAGTAAAACATAATTTAAACCACAATGTAAAAATGTACATTGTCTGATGCATGCACATTTAGATTGCTATATATTCTTGGTTGATTTATTTCTTACTATAGATATTCTTAATTTTGATTAATGTTTGCATAACATATCTTTTTCCATCTTTTTATTTTAGTGAGTTTCTTGTAGACATTACAAGTTGGTTTATGTTTTGAAATTAATTCTAACAATTTCTATTCTTTAATCAGCATATTTAGACCATTTACATTTAATGTAGTTGTTGATATATCAGGGCTTAATCTATTATGGCAGTGGAAAACATATGAGGAAACTGTACTTCTACGCCCTACCATTAGTAACAACAGTCACCTCCCCTTCTCCACTGGGGTGGTGTCAGAGGAGCCCAGTAAAGAGTAAGCACTCTACCCCACCCAACAGTAAGGAGGCAACCTCTCCCTTGACAGTATCAGTGGAGGCCACATGGGGACCCAGAACCCCTAGTTATCATACACTATGCCAACACTAATCAAAAGAAAGCAGGAGTATATATTTTAACGTCAGTTAAAGTAGAGTTTACAGCAAAAGAAATTACCAAAGACAGAGAAAGACATTACATAATTTTAAAAGGGCCAGTCCACCAATAAGACATAGCAATCTTATTTTTTGATTTTTTTCAATATGAAATTTATTGTCAAACTGGTGTCCATACAACACCCAGTGCTCATCCCAACAGGTGCCCTCCTCAATACCCATCACCCACCCTCTCCTCCCTCCCACCCCCCATCAACCCTCAGTTTGTTTTCAGTTTTTAAGAGTCTCTTATGTTTTGGCTCCCTCCCTCTCTAACCTCTTTTTTTTTTCCTTCCCCTCCACTACGGTCTTCTGTTAAGTTTCTCAGGATCCACGTAAGAATGAAAACATACGGTATCTGTCTTTCTCTCTATGACTTATTTCACTTAGCATAACACTCTCCAGTTCCATCCACATTGCTATAAAAGGCTATATTTCGTTCTTTCTCAAGACATAGCAATCTTAAATGTGTATGCACCAAACAACAGAGCTACAAAACATATGAAGCAAAAAACAGAATGGAAAAGGAAAACAGACAAATTGACAATTACAGTTGGAGATTCCAAAAAACAGTGTCTCAACAGTTAGTAGAACAACTAGACAGGCTACATTTAGCAAGGATACAGATGAACTCAAAAGCACTATTAAACAAAGGTATTTATTGACGTTAATGAAACACTTCACCCAAAAATGGCAGAATGCACATTCCTTTCAAGTATCCACAGAACATATACCAAGATAGCCCATATCCTGGGGCATAAAACAAAACACAAACCTCAAAACAATTAAAACAAGTGAAAACATACAGAATATTTTCTCCAACTACAATGGAATCAAAGTAGATATCAATAATAGAAAGATAACAGGAAAAATCTCAAAGCACTTAAAAACTAAGCAACACACCTCTAAACAACTCTTGGATCAAAAAGGAAGTTTCAAAGTAATCTTTTTAAATGCATTAATTTGAAAAAAAAAATCAAAACAGAACACACCAAAAATTTGTGGCACACAGCTAAAGCAGCGCTGAGAGGAAAATTTATAGCATTAAATAATGGCATTAAATATAGCATTGGAAAAAAGGGAAACCTCAAATTAATACTCTAAGCTCCCACCTCAAGAATTTAAAATGTAAGGGCAAGATAAACCCAACGTAACCTGAAGAAAGGAAATAATAAAGATAACAGCAAAATCAATGAAATAGATGGGGCACCTGGGTGACTCAGTCGGTTAAATGTCCGATTTTTTTATTCTGACTCAGGTCACGATCTCATGGTTCATGAGCTCCAGCCCTGCAGCTGTCAGCACAGAGCCTGCTTGGGATATTCTCTCTCTCTCTCTCTCTCTCTCTCTCTCTCTCTCTCTCTCTCTCTCAATCTCTCCCTCTCTCACTTTGCCCCTGCTTGTGTGTGTGTACTGTCTCTCTCAAACTAAATAAATAAACATTTTAAAAAATCAATGAAATAGAAATCAGAAATAGAATAGAAACTATCAGTGAGAGAATGAGCTGGATCTCCGGAAAGACCAATAAAATGCACGAACCTCTAGCAAGATTAACAAAGGAAACATTTTTAGAAGAAATTTTGTTAGAGAAAATACAAATTACCAACATCAGGAATGAAACGGGAGACCCACATGAGACATTACTTGCTTCTCTTTGTGATATTTAATATCTAGATTAAATCCTGATTTCATCAGGGTAACTACTGCACAATTAATGCTATTCTTCAACAACAGCAGAATTTCTTTCTGATAGCAGTTTAAAAAGTTTAAGCTCCTACAGTAAGAATTCTGAATATGCAGTTCTTTTTTACTTAGATTCCATTACTGCAACTTCAACTAAGCAATGAAATGCTTTTTGGTGATGATGAAATTTTAAGGTTGAGAAGTACAAAAAAATGAATAAGCTCCCCAAGGGCTGAGACATTGTTTCTTTTGTAATCATCAGCACATTCCCAGAATCAAGAATACTGTCCACTGTATCTTAGAGACAGTCAATATTTGCTACATGAATAATTGAAGGAATTAAAAATTGGAACAGGTACAAACAGTATAAATTTAAAAACAGACTAGGAGTTTAGATAAATGTTTGATTTACCTGATTTTAGTAAAAAGAAACCCACGAATCAGAGCAAAAGTCACAGGAAGGGCAGAAAAGTTGGGGATGAAATGTGGCTTATGAATAAGTATGACATAAATTCTTGCTCAAACTTTGCAGGGTCTCTCCTGTATTTCAAGCCCACTCAAATATATGGATCGCAGATCACTGGAAATCTGCTCTATCTGATGAGACTATTTCCCCTAACAATTCCCAAAAAAGTATTACAAGACTTACCAAAAATCACTGTAAGCAAACTAATGTTAGTGAAAAGGTGGAATGAAATACTGAATAAAAAGACTGGAGAAATGCAGGTGGCTTTTTTTTTTTTAAAGAAAGTTAAGTGATTTGATACACTGATAATTTCCAAAAAGGAAATTGAGCTTCAATGAAGCATGCATGTCCTTTTCTACATTATCTGCAACAGTGCATGTAATTTGCACACATTTAATTAACTAATAAAACCTCTATCAGTAACATCAGGTTTGGAAATGTCATTGTTGATGACAAGCAGCTCCATCAGGAATAGCTGATTGTTTTTTGTTTTGTTAACACTGAACTCCAAAGGTGCTACCTAGCACTTCTACTTGTTTTCAAATATTTCTCAATGTATTTAAAGTTTGTGGGGGGGTTTCCAGGCAGGATAGAATCTACAGAATTCTTTAAATACAATGCCCTAATGAAATCACAATCTGAAGAAAAAGTGAGGCATATAAAGGAAGCACAATTACAAAGGGATTCACGAGTGCCTGGCTGGCTCAGTCGGTTGAGCTCCCGACCTGACTTCAGCTCAGGTCATGATCTTGTAGGTCATGAGTTCAAGCCCCGCATTGGGCACTGTGCTGAGGGTTCAGAGCCTGAAGCCTGCTTTGAAATCTGTGTCTCCCTCTCTCTCTGCCCCTCCCCAACTCATGCTCTCTCTCTCTCTTTCTCCCTCTCTCTCTCAAAAATAAATAAATACAAATTTTTTTTAAAAAAAAAAAGAAGGTATTCACTCAACCACAGATTGTGTTCTGCAGCAGACAAATCAGGTTACCAATATGACCAGAGATATATAGCGTATCTCTCATCCCACCACTTCGATTATTTTTATCCTTGTTCTCTGATACAGAACCCTAGTAAGACTTTGTAAAATAATGCCATAAAACTGAAATCTTGAAAACAGAAGATAAAGTATAAACAATATTTTTCCACCTATATTTTACCCAAGATAGTAATTTTTTACCATGTATTGAATCCTATTTTTCCCTGGAACTGGAGGAATCCAGGAAGGGACATTTGTTCTCTATAATGTCACATGGATATAGTGTCAACTTTGTCCAGAAAGAAATTTTAGTTGGAATCTGCTACGTGAAGAGATGAAAGGCAATGTCACTTGTAGTCAGAGATCAGTATTAACACAGATCAGTATCCCACTGCCAAGTCAGAGGCACAATAATCGTTCACTTAAGGTTAAAAGTTCCTCTAAAATTTGGGGTTTATGCTTCATTAAAACACATGTACATGATGACGGCATGTACACAAATAGGACACTTCTCTGAATCATCATACATGTGTGTAAAGTATTGTTCTGTTGTTGTTTATGGGCAACATACCGACTACCAGCATTGAAGGACCAAGAATAGGCTTGGAAATGAGACACTGAAGATCAGACAAAGGATCCGGAAAACCAGGTCAATAGAACTTGACCCATGACCAGACATGAAGAAGAATTATCCAGGAGAATTCTATTGCCAGTAACAGAGATTACAAAATCCCCAGCACTTATTTCAGGATAGGTGTCAGGGAGGGTGGAAGAGAAATCACAAGTTCCCCTTCAGAGGCATGAACTTTGCAGGTGACTACAGAAGGTCCTAATGAAGACGGGCTACAGGAAGTCAAATATGCTGGTCCCCAGCTTAACAGAAAAGCCAGAAAGTCTAGTTCAACAAGGGGGTGCTTATCATTGACATCTCTATATACGGTGTATATACATTTAATTAACTAACAAAACCTCTATCAGTAACATCAGGTTTGTCAGGATATGTGTACATCATCTCTACGTATTCTATATACTGACATATACACACCTAGAGATAATAACCAGTATCAATATGCAGATATAGATAAGGATATACACACACATTTATGTACCTAACCCACTACAAGGAGAACCGAGATACACTAAGTTGTTTTACATTTCAGAGGTAGTTCATTTATGTCAAACAAGATTCACTTAATTCATAGTGTTTACTGTCTCATCACTTGCTAATGGAATAAAAAAGAGGGGGGAAGAAAAGGCTACTAAATGTCATACCACCGCAATGTGTAGCACCAATAATTAACCCTGAACAGCAGTTTTATTAATATATTTCCTTCATGAAAAGTAGAAACATTAAAATTGTCTTAATGTTTTGAAAATTATTAACTTACCATACATCACTGTGATTTTCTCACTAGCTTCTCTAGCTGTATGATATAAATTCTCCATGAACTTTATTTTTCAGCTCTAATTCCTGCACATGGTGATTAAACCAAAAATCATTTTTTGTCTTCATTCAACAAGAATTATCTATTTGGCAATTTTATTAGCGATATTTACTAAGGCACAAAACCCACTGACATCATTTAGCACTTATGAAATGTCTTGGTAGAGATGCTAATAAATTTTGCAACCATTTAGGAAATAGCCACTCATCAGTTTAACTTTGATTTCTAACTGTCTTGACCTCTTTTTTTTTTTTTTTAACCAAAAACTGAATACTTGCACTGTTAGGCAGAAGTCCGTGGGGTGAGGGGATCTTGGAAACTTGCATTTGTACTTGCTAAGCAATGCATTTATTTAAAAAGATGCAGGGCGCTTAAAATTTTAATAGCCACTTGAGTACTCCCTTGAGAAATATGTATTTAGGACAAAATGTACCACAGTTGTTGCCTGAAGATTAGTAAAGCAAGGTAGAACATTAGAAAATCCTTTCTCCCACGGAAGACTGCAAACCCTTCTTTACTGATAAAGTCACTTCTAAATTCCTGTTACGTCTCTGTTCAATCGATCCAATTCTACCCAAATTTATTTGGAATTTACTACATGCCTAACAGTACTCCCAGCTGAACTCCATCATGTAGTTGTTGTTTTTTTAAATAAAAGTCACTAAGACAATATTTCATATATTTTGGCACCTCTCCCTTAAGGTTATTTGGTTCTGATATAGCCGGAAATGCTTCCTCCCACCCCTTCACTCTCCCCTTCGTCCGGGTTCACAGCCCTTGACGATCAGAGAAGAGTCGTCACAGCTAATGTCTTTCTGGGCACCAACACCATAAACACATTCGATATTGGAACTTCCACTTGGAAACTTAAAAGTGAATAAGTTGTTTGAGAAGAACCAAAACATGCTAGATAAACAGTGGCAGCTCCAGAATTTCTCTCACGGGGAAGAGCTCAGCAAAGGTAATCAGAGGGATAGAGGAGCTTGGGGCATCCAGTGAACTTGCCCCGACAAGCACAGATTAATTACTTGGAGTGGCCTGTGGAAGGCAACTGGCAGAGTTATTATGGAGCTAACGAACCCCCCAAATACCCTCAGAGTACCCCAAGAACAGAGGTTATGGAGCTATTTGTGATGAAAACAAGACTCTCCTTTAACTACTAATTCATCACTTATTGAAGCTTGAGACTTGGTATGATCTGGCCACAGGTAGAAGATCAACAATGGAGAGTAAACAAAAGTCTCAGTAGCAATTCTACAAGCAAACAATGATGAATGATGTTTGTTTGTCTTCTCTTAGAAATCTACCAAGTTGCAGTTGTCTGCTTTGACTGGCAACATCTCTGAAAGAAGACACACCCAGAGACTCTGCAAACTCCTCCTGCCCCTACTGAAGCTGGGTTTTTATTTATTTTTTTAATGTTTTTTCTTGTTTATTTATTTTTTAGAGAGAGACAGAGGCAGAACATGCATGGGGGAGGGGGAGGGGGGGGCACAGAATCCGAAACAGGCTCCAGATTCAGAGCTGTCAGCACAGAGCCCGATGCAGGGCTCTAACCCATGGACCATGAGATCATGACCTGAGCCAAAGTTGGATGTTTAACCAACTGGGCAACCCAGGAGCCCCTAAAGCTGGGTTTTTAATGCCCAAACAAGGTTTTCTGCCTGACTGCAAAGCTGTCCCAGTATGTTCCAGCCATCCCAATGTATTACCACTTGCACAATCTTACATCTCAGAGTAGAACAGGCAGCCACGATTCTTTTTAGTTATGTTTTGGAATTTTTAAATCCTGTTTTTCATGTTCTGAATATATGTAGTGCGTGTCCATTGTAGAAGGTTTGTGGGGGGGGGGGATTTTTTTTTAAGACTTTTTTAAAAGCGTATTTATTTATTTTGAGAGAGGGAGCACGAGAGCAGGGGAGGGGCAGAGAGAGAGTGAGAGAGAGAGAGAATCCAAGCACTGTCAGTGCAGAGCCCGACATGGTGCCCGACTCACAAACTGAGACCATGACTTGAGCTGAAATCAAGAGTCAGGCACTCAACCAACAGAGCCAGCAAGGCACCCCTGGGGAGAAAAATTTTAAACATAAAGAAAAGAAAGGATATATTTAACCTCCTGTATCCCACAACCCAAGAATATTAATTGTCAACATCTGGTCTATATCTCATGACTCTCCACAGCACTATGCTTATTTCCTAGGGTAAGAAAGTTCTTAAGTCACAGACCAAGTTCCATAAGGGACTTTCCTTTCTTCAGGAAAAGAGATACTTTGGTCTCAAGAGTCTGTGGTAAGGAATTAGAGACATAAGCAGAAGAATCAGGCTGCCAGAATCTTTCTCACTTTGGCCTGATTATCTTGGAAATTAGGGGGGAACAGACAGAAGCCATTACTTGTGAACACTTCCCATGTTTGAAACTCTACGTGGAAAACTCCTGGCCCCTATGACCCATGCATGACCGGAAAGTTTCAGAAGGTCAAGCAAGCAGAAAGGGGTCTCCGTAGGTCTGAATACAAGTGGAAACAAGGGCACTGCAGGCGAGGGTAAAGGGATAGGCCACCTGAGCCAATGAACAGATACATGTCACAGGCAGATTCCAGAGGGGATCTGTAGAGTCAAGCCAGAGGTGGTCAGCAAGAGAGCAACTCAATCTACAGATTTCAAGAAAAAAATGCAAGTAGTACTGCAGAGGACAGAATCAGACCAATCATTCCCCAGGGGATGGAGCACCCACATCCCAAAACCAGAGCCCCAGTCCTACAGAGAGGTCAACATGATCAAGGGACCGCCACATCCCTTCCTAGACACTGCTAAGTCTTCCCCCATACGACAGATCTTGGGAAGGGAAGAAAGGGGAGGAAGACGGATGACAGGGAGTTAAACTTCAAATTGACCAGGTATGTATCCAATACAGAGAGTTTGGGAATCAAAAGCGACCTGATTCACTTACTGAAGTCAAGCTCCAGCCCACTTTCACCGTCTCTACTGGCAGGGCAGAAGACTCTAGAGATTAACACCAATTACCAAAAACTCAAAAGATTCTAACTGCCTGCATATCTAAGGGTAAGTGTTCAAGTTTTTTAAGATTTATTTTATTTTTAGAGAGAGAGCGCATGAGCAAGGGAGAAGGACAGGAGAGAGGGAGAGAGGGAGAGCGGGAGGGAAAGAGGGAGAGAGAGGGGGGGAATCCCAAGCAGGTCCATGCTCAGCACAGAGGCCCATGCAAGGACTTGATCCCGCGACGCTGGGATCACAACATGAGCCAAAATCAAGAGGTGGACACTCAACGACGGAGCCATCCAGGTGCCCAGTGTTCAAATTTTATTCAGAAACACGCATGTATCCTGCATAACAGCAATCTCATATTTCACAAATTCATTGTATTATTTTATATGCACTCCTGTCCTTGAAACGTACTGACTGTTGGGCTAAGCTGATCTCTCACTCTGTGTTAATCTTTGTGTCTGCATTTCTGTGATGTGCTTTTGTCCCTGGACCCCTGTCCTGAGGACCAATGCCATTAGTACCACCTCCCAGGTCCTGTCCCCTCTTGCCCCCCACTTTGATTATACAGATGGGCACACCCATTTTCCAGCCCAGTCTCCAAATCCCTACCACAACCTTATGCTTCACTCTTCTGATTCTCTAAGTGGTTTTCACTCTGGGGTTTCAAAGAACCTTCTGGTCTCTACTTGTGCTCATCGGGAGATACTCTTTACCCTGCTCTGATGTTTTTAAATAGAAGACAGGAGCTTCTGGGATGAGGCTCCTTTGTAGATTCTCTCTAGGAGCAAGAAATTCTCTGTACAATAATGTTGCTAAATATCTCCTTTGAAAAATTTTCCTCTTTTAACAATGACTTGGGCTAAACAGTGAAAATTCTGTGTAATATAGGAACGGGGGAGGGAGAACAGCTTGCATTTTGACAGTTTCTTTTCAGAAACATGTTTTAAGTTTTAAAAATATATATTTTCTTGCCCAATTACCTATCATTTACTCAATCTAGTAAAGCATACACATCTAGAAATCAAATGTTCAAAATGTTCACCATCTACTCTGCATCAGAGAATGACACGCTGCAGAGGGGCGCCTGGGCGGCTCAGTCGGGGCATCCGACTTCAGCTCAGGTCATGATCTCACGGTTCGTGGGTTTGAGCCCCGCGTTGGGCTCTGGGCTGACAGCCTGGAGCCTGCTTCGGATTCTGTGCTTTCGTCTCTCTCTGCCCTTCTCCCACTAGTGCTTTGTCTCTCTCTCTCTCTCTTTCTCTCTCTCCCTCCCTCCCTCCCTCTCTCTCTCTTAAAAATAAACAAACATTAAAAAATTGTTAAAAAAAAAAAAAAAGAATGACATGCTATAGAAAGAACCACATGTTCTTTTTTTTCTTTTTAATTTTTTTTAATTTTTTTTCTTAATGTTTTTATTTATTTTTGAGACAGAGAGAGACAGAGCATGAGCAGGGAAGGGGCAGAGAGAGAGGGAGACACAGAATCAGCAGCAGGCTCCAGGCTCTGAGCCATCAGCACAGAGACCGATGCGGGGCTCGAACTCAGGGGCTGTGAGATCATGACCTGAGCCGAAGTCGGACGCTCAACCGACTGAGCCACCCAGGCGCCCCTTTTTAATTTTTTTATTGCTATGTTTATTTTGAGAGAGACAGAGGCAGAGTGGGAGCAGGGGAGGGGGCAGAGAGAGAGAGGGAGACACAGCATCCAAAGCAAGCTCCAGGCTCTGAGCTGTCATCACAGAGCCCGATGCAGGGCTCAAACCCACAAGCCATGAGATCATGACCTGAGTCAAAGTTGGACGCTTAACCGACTGAGCCACCCAGGCACCCCAAGATCCACATGTTCTATGTTTGCTATGCTCTAGACTTCCCTTACCATCCTGCAGGTAAATAACTGTCTAGCTAACATCTGCCTCAGACCTATCACGTTACCTTGAAATGTTTACTCACATCAGCAACTTTTGAATTCATGTCTCCATTGCCTCAGAAATCCTTCCCATGTTTCAAAAGCACGCAATGCATTTACTATCACTAAACTCCAGACATAGTGATACCTTTCATGCACTTAACCCTACTGCAGTTTGCACACTTTATATATCAAATACATAATTATTATACCTTCACATCCTTATTATATGCACACACCTTAACACACACATATATACATATAAAACTTCATTTTTTCCTGCAGTCTCACAATTCCACAAACTGCATTTTCACAAGTAAAAACACTCTGACTGATATAGTACCTAACACACAGTAACCCACTGAACACCAGGGGGAGGGGCAGACACGTGATTTAATTTGAAAAATCCAAACCCATACTCTTAGGAAGTGTTCACACTTGCTATAGCCACACAATATCAAAGGAAGAAACAGCAAAATTATTTTCCCAAATGACATGGAAACTACAACAGAAGAAACCCATCTTCCAAAATGTTGCCTCTTTTACGGAAAAAACAGGTCAATTAATATCAGGACCTCAAGAAATGTGTCCTACGTCTTCCTCCAGGATAAACTTGGTGGTTCACATCTCTATCCACTGCTTCAGGACGGAGACTTCCAAGCAAACTTTGGAGTCAAACTGCTGCTAAAAAAGCTTTGGGATCTTCTTTAACTGCTCTGTCTCCCCTTTTCTCATGCATAAGAAGAGGATGATAATATTGAGGACCTCGTAGCATTGTGAGGATTACGTGGGAGAATGCGCGGAAGCATTTACAGTAGTCCCCGGTACACTGTAAGCCCTACACGTTCACATGTTCACGACTGCCATGAGGATGGCAATTGTGGATGTCTTTCTGAGAATGAGAAGCTTTCCCGGTGTCACGTGTCCCATGAGGAAGACACTAGCAGGTCACTTCAAGATACACATGAGTAAGACGTCATAGGTTCTCAGATAACATCAACACAGAAGTTCAAATTTTTGTGTGAACCAAAGAATTGTGGCATTAAATTACAGAACACCTTTCTTAATTTTTAAGATAAAACACTCATTTGCCCACAGAATACTGTGGTGCCAAAACCATTATCTCTCGATGGAGACAGAGTCAAGCATTGAACAAATTAATGTTGTTAGAATTCTATGAACCATTTTTTCATCTCTTTTCTGTTCACAGATAATCCAATAGCAAGTAATGAAAGAAAAACTTCATTATCACTCCCAATAACTAAAGAGGAAAGAATAAAAGGAAAACCAAAAAGCACATTGAAGCAATTACAAAACTGAACAATCTGATTCACCGATGCTGTTTATTTTGGATATGGCTTTTAAACTAGGCAGACACAGGGGCACCTGGGTGGCTCAGTCAGTTAAGTGTCCGACATTCAGCTCAGGTCGTGATCTCACGGTTCACGAGTTCGAGCCCCGCATCGGGCTCTGGGCTGACAGCTCAGAGCCTGGAGCCTGCTTCGGATCTGTGTCTCCCTCTCTCTGTTCCTCCCCTGCTTGCACTCTGTCTCTCAAAAATAAATAAACATAAAAAAAACTAAAGCAGTCAGACACAACCTGCAGCCTATACAAACCACACAAAAACAACTTAAAACTCCGTCCAGCTCAGGTTGCAGGAATTCCACACACAATGAAGGTGATTGGCTCTGTTTGAGGGAAATGGAATGACCGGTCTTGATTTCACAGCCACCAGATTATCCACACGGTGGAAGAAGCCAGTGAGACGCTGCACGTGCAAATAACAGGAGGAAATTTACTTTCCCATTTCTTTGTTTTCCCAAAACTTCAGATTTGGAGTTGCCACTCAGAGATCCGCCTGAAGGATTCATCCAATTCTCCTAAGGCCGCCTTCTGACGTCGCCTGGCGACCTGGATCTCACGTACAAACTCAGGTCTATATATAATAATCAGATACATACTTCATCCTTGCATCTGTATCCAGCTCCCAACAAGTCAATTCCATGCACTGGTCTCAACACGATTACATTATTGACATTTCTCAGCTGAAAGGCTCCTGCAAATACCATCCAATTTTCCAGCTCTTTCTGAAAAGATCAAAAGATACACCTTGCATAGTAGACAAGAATTTACACTGATGGCTGTCTTTTGTCTTGAATGCTAATGCTGCTGGCTGCATTTGCCTGGAGCGAACAGGTAAGTCTCTATGATAAGTAACTGCATTCAGTCAACTAGAGCGAATTTTACTGGACATAAAATATGTTTGTGCTTGTGAATGCTTTTTCAGCTTGAACAACCTTGAGGCGATGATCTTCAAGGCCTCCTAATTAGGGAGGTTGGCAATCAAATGAGAAACCTTGCCCTTGGAAATCAAACACATGTCATGCCTGAAAGGAAAAAGCCTTCTCCACTGGATCGTGGCTCACATTTATGGAAGAATCTGATATTATAGGCACAAAAACTGAAGCTCTTTTCAACAGAGTTCTCGCTACAACCCTTGTTCAAGGAAATTATCTTGAACTCTTGCTCTACGGGAGACAAAAGAAGTGTGTTGTGTTTTACAATGTATTGTTTACTTCAAGTCTGAGGTTTCCTTTAACGAGCCAGATTAATTGTACGAAATCACCTAAAAGGATGATGGTATTTCATCCAACTTTACTTATTATCTTGCAACAAATAAGGACCAAATCTCTTTCTGTAACTCTGGTTTCTCTGCCAAACCCAGGCTTATACTTGCAAATGGTTCTAGGACGTTTTCTCCTTCATGTGCTTCAGGTACAAATCCACAAGTAAACTCATCTTCCTCCTCATCCCCCCACCCTTCCTCATGGCATCTCTAACTGCTAGATGCCGCCATTTTCTCAGTTCACCTGTGTGCATTCCCACTGCCCCAGAACCCTTCCCTTTGGCTGACCCTTAACGTTACCACTGCCCAGTCCTATTTCTCTCCAACATTTCCCTCCCCAGTGTTTATCACATCCACCCCCAGTTTCTTCCTATTTCCCTCCAGGACCATCCTTCCTCAGGACCTCACTGCTTCCACACTGGACTGCTACCACGATGTCCCTACTTCACAGTTCTCAACATCAGACTCCATTCTCTACACTGCTGCCCACTTATCTTCTTAAAACATAGTTCTGGTTATACCACTTTTGTGCTCAAAAGCTTCCAAAACAATCCCATGCCTCTGAAGTTAAGAAACATTACACCTGGGAAGAACTTCTAATGACATCCTTGTTCTGGCTACCCAAATCCCAAACACTTTTTCTAACAGTGATCTCTTGATGTCAGTTCATTTGCTCTTCTGAAGCAGCTGCCTAAATGCTCACCTCTCCTCTTTTCTTTAGCTCCAAAATCCAATTTAACCTTTCAGTCCAATCCAAGGGTTGCCTCTTCCTTGAAACTCCGTCCAGATTTGCCCAAATTAACATGGCTGTCCTCCTTTGAATCTATCACTTTGCTTATGTCACATCATATTTTGTCTTGTGTCACATATGTTCTTGCCCTATTGCCTTAGTATGGCCTCCTACAACTTTTCTTTCTAAGCAATAGTCATCCGTGTCTGCTGAAAATGGCTTTTTAACTGCTAAAAATGCTTTCATCTTGAGAACAGTATCTCCTTATGTCAACTCAAATTATGAAGGAAGAGAAAAGAAAAGGAGAAAAAATGGGGGGAAATGATAATATTTATCAAGATGTGAATACTGGCTGCTTATTTTCGAAGACCATCACTTGCTTCTCCTGCCTGTAATCAGCCTGTAGCCAGGTGTTATAAGGAATGGGCCATCACAACCTTGTGAACAAAAGAGCTCATCAAGAATTACTTTCTGAATTTGTTGAATATAACTCTTTTCATTAACTTTTCGCTAATTTGTAAAAATATAGAGGGGTTAAGCTGGTCCTGGGATTTCTCTCTTTCCAAAAAGTTCCCACATGCCTCTCCCAGCTGCCCCCTCAGATCCTCTGGCTCCTCAGAGTCTACACACACACACACACACACACACACACACACACACACCCAATGGCTGTACGGAGAAATGCCAGTGTAGCCCTCTTCACAAACTGAACATCTTCAAACTCTTCATTCTAAACAAACCTTGCTTAGTTAACGTAGAACATATGTTGGCATTTTTCTTATCTACTTTGTATCCCACCAACAAAAGAACTTCTGATGGTAACTTTGCCTTTGAAATTATATTAAGCTGATAGTGGTAAACAAAAGCTGAGAGCCCAGTTCCCCCTTGGACCACTTAGTTATGAATCCGTGTATCATCCTATATTTCTCATCACCATTGCCCCTGAGACCAAATGTGTCAGACCTGGAACCTTAAACTTAAATCCCACGGAAGTAATGACCAAAGCAAACCCGCTTCAAATAAAGGCCTAGGGTTTGACTTATGAGTCGTGCTTCTCAGTTCTTGTCTGGTTTTTAGAAAAATAGATCACAATACAGTAAATCCGATTTACCAAATCAGTTCCTTGGAAAACATCAAGAGTTCCATTCATTTCTCCTCAGATTATCTATCAAGAAACACACCTTTGTGACTAAACGCTGTTATTTGATAAAGTATTCTTTCTTTGTAGAGACATACATGGATTTTGTCAGAGACGGATGAGAAGGCACCACAAGAAAAGGGAGGATTGTGAATATTTACATCCAAACAGCAAAGAGGGAACTATAAAGGAGTGAAAGTGGCAGGGGACATTAAACATAACAGCAACGATTTCCAACCAAGTTACCTATAGCACTGAAGTGAGTAATCATGTGCAAAAAAAGCAGATGACCCAGAGCCTGACTTGCTGCAGAATCACATAAATCTAGAAGTCCTAAAAATGCCAAGTACTATACTAACCCAAAACAAGCAACTGTCCTTCATTTATCCAGAAGTTTATTTCTGAACACCTTCTGAACGCCAGGCGCTGTTCTGACATTGTTTTGGACAGCCTGGAGTGCAACGGGGGAAACGAATGAGCAAACCAACATTTCGTGAGATGTTTACAAGTTCTCTGATGTTGTCTACACTTGGTGGCAAGTGACATCAGGCCACCACATGTTCCAAATTATTACCCTACAGCTTCCCCTGGGACTCACAATTAGTTGTCCTTTTTGCATGTTCCTCCTACTCCAGTGTTGGAGGGTTTCTGACCTGAGTCCTCGGACTCGCTTTCCCCTAGCTGTTCATTGTCTGGGTGATCTCATCTAGTCCCATGGTTTTCCACACCTTCTCATGCTAACCACTCCCAAGTTTAAAGTTCTAGCCCCTATCTCCAGATTCCTCCCTTGGATGTGTAAAGGCACCTCAAACCAGATTCTAGATTTCCAGTGGCTTCGAGAAATCTGCCGCTCTCTGGTTTTCTTTTTGCAGTAAAAGGCACCCCATTCATCCTTCTTTTGTTTCACGCCCATATACAATATCTCAACAGATCATGACTGACAGTTATATCCAAAAAAAGGAAAAAAGGAAAAGTTACACCTAGTATCCCACCATTTATTTGCTAACATCTTTGCCTAAACTTCTCTATCCCAAGCCAACCCCATTTCTCATCTAAATCAGTTCTTTGCAAACTTTTACACAAACCACCTGGGGACACTGCAGTAAGCGTGGGGTGGGGCGTGGGAGTCTGCCTTCTTTTTTTTTTTTTTAAGTAGGTTCCACGCCCAACATGGGGCCTGAACCCACGACTCAGATTAAGACCAGAGATCAAGAGTCAGGCGCCCCAAGAGTCTGCATTTCTAAGACAGTCCCAGGTGATGCCAGTGCAGAGAACACACTCGGGAAAAGAGGCAAGGGCTACAAGATATTCCTGTCTTCTTTACTTCATCACCACCCCCAGTCCCCTAGTGGACTCCTCACACAACAGTCAAAGCAACTGTATTTATGATGTAAATCTGATCAAAAGACCCTCCTCTGCTCAAACACTCTGAAGGCTTGCTATATTGATTAGAATAAAATCCAAAGGCCTTAACAAGTCTTCAAGGCTCTGCCAAATCTGGCACACACTTGCTTCTATGAATTCACTTCCTCCCACTCCTCCTCCCTTTATTCCAATCCAGACAAACCAGTCCTTTGCTGATTTTCAAAAATGCCAAGCACAATCCTTCCTCCAGTCACATGAAGATGATGTTTCCTATACCTGGAATGTTCTTTCCCCAGATACCCACATGATCTTTTCAGTTACTTTTTTCATGTCTCTGGCCAATCTTCTCTCAACAAGCTCTACCCTGACCATCCTATATTAAACCGGGCACGCACACATAACATATACTGTACTTTCCAGATCTTACCTTGTTGTCTCCCTAACACTCACTACAACCTAATGGCCTAATAAATATTTATTTGTCATGTGCCTTCTCAGATGAGAGATCTCACTGAAGGCAAGGACTTTATGTTACTCAGCATATTGGGCACTCTGTAAATATTTATTGAATAAACGAATATAATCTTAACTACGATGTAAACTGATTACTTTCAGAAGACATTCACAGGCACATACTATAGTTCTGTCATTTTTGTCAAGCTTCCTTGTATATTTAATGCTTTAATTATATAATGAGACTTTCACACACTCCAGAACATGCCGCCGAATGAATTTCAGCATGATGCTTAGCAAATCCAGTAACTTTTTCCCCCCTAAAGAATAATTAATTTTTCATTTGCTTCTCTGTTGGGTCTTGAGTTAGAGACTGTGAGTCCACTGAGACCAACTCATTTTTGTGGGATGAATCTTATTAGGGGGAAAAAAAAAGTAACGGTTACATAACAAGTTTTGGGATCAGTCCCAGATCAGTTAAATACAAACCTTGGCTTCTTCAACTATTAAACAGGTAAAATAGCATTACTTCATAAAGCTGCTTTCAGGAATAAATTGGATAGGACATGGAAAGAACTTGGCTCTACAAGCCAAGAGTTACTGTGTGCAACAGCAAACAAACATATGTAGATAATGTGTGCTAATTGTGAAACTACCCATGGAGGCTGGAAAGGCAATGGATTCAAGTAAGACTAAAAAGTGGATAAAATGTAAATTGTCAGAATTCACTAGGCTAAATAATATCTCAATTGTCTGAAATGGTAACTACTTTGTTTAAGAAACAGTAAATTACTAAATCTAAATAACCTTAAATAATCCCCAGTGATGCATTAACATTAATGTTTGAAATGTGTTGTGCCCAATTTCAAAAACAATAAGCATTTTGTAAATAAAATTTTATTAGGATAATGACACACCTATTCTTTTTAAAAATAATTTGAGGGGCGCCTGGGTGGCTTGGTCAGTTAAGCGTCCGACTTTGGCTCAGGTCATGATCTCACGGTCCGTGAGTTCGAGCCCCGCGTAGGGCTCTGTGCTGACAGCTCAGAGCCTGGAGCCTGCTTCGGATTCTGTGTCTCCCTCTCTCTCTGCCCCCTCCCCTGTTCATGCTCTGTCTCTCTCTGTCTCAAAAATAAACGTTAAAAAAATTTTTTTTAATAATTTGAGGTGAAATTTATGTAACATGAAAGTAACCATTTTAAATAGTTCTTAATGCTTATTTTAGAGAGAGAGAGAGAGAGCAAGCGAGCGCGTTATCAGGGTAGGAGCAGAGAGAGAGGGACACATAGAATCCAAAGCATGCTCCAGATTCTGAGCTGTTGGCATAGAGCCCTGTGCAGGGTTCGAATTCACAGACTGCAAGATCATGACCTGAGCCAAAGTCAGTCGCCCAACCGACTGAGTCACCCAGACGCACTGAAATTAACCATTTTAAAGTGAACAGTTCAGTGGAATTTAGCATATTCACAACGCTGTACAAACACCACTCTAGTTTCAAACTATTTTCATCACCTCAAAAGAAAATTACATACCTATTAGGGCGCATGGGTGGCCCAGTCAGTTAAGCGTCTGACTTCAGCTCAGGTCAGGATCTCACAGTTAGTGGGTTTGAGCCCCGCATCAGGCTCTGTGATGACGGCTCAGAGCCTGGAGCCTGTTTCAAATTCTATGTCTCCCTCTCTCTCTAACCTTCCCCTGCTCACACTCTGTCTGTCTGTCTCTCTCTCTCTCTCTCTCAAAAATGAATAAACATTAAAAAAAATTAAAGAAAAAATTACATACCCATTAAGTAATTACTGCTCATGGCCTTTTCACATAACCTTTTGGCCACCAGCAGTCTGCTTTCTGTCTCTATGACAGAAGATATTCATTCTAGATATTTCATATGAATGGACTCATATATGACTTTTTACATCTGGCTACTATCACTTAGCACAAAGTTTTCAAAGTTTACCATTTTACATTTTAGCATGTATCAGTACTTCATTTTTTTATGCCCAAATAATATTCCACTGAGTGGATATACCACAATTGGTTTATCCATTCATCCACTAATGGACATTTGGGTTGTTTCCACCTTTTGGCTACTGTGAACTGTACTGTTAGGAACATGAAGTCCACGTATGAGTTTGAGTATCTGTTTTCAGGTCTTTCGGGTATGTGTCCAGGAGGGGAATTTCTGAGTCATATAGTAATTCTATGTTAAACTCTTTGAGAAACAATCAAACAAGAATAAGGTTTTGAATTACAAACGAGTGTCTATCACTATCAACTGAGACTTTTTTTTTAAGTTAAAGTGTTATATATTAGTAAAGAAAAAAATTGCATATTAAGTCTACCTAGTCTTAATCTTGGCATAAATGTATATATACACAATTAATGTTCTTAAAAAGGAACTTGGCAAATGTAAATCCAGAGTACTAACAACAATTATTTGAGGCACACTTGGAAACCAAGTTGACAAAGAGGTAACAACGTGGCTTGGTGTTTCCAGAGGTTGGGAAACATACAAAGTAGTCATGCACAAGTAACATAACCCTTGGAATACTGTAAATGTCAGTTTTTTTATCTGCAAAACTCTGATGAATGTATAATTCTGCAGCCTTCATTTAAAATGGATGTTTGGGGCGCCTGGGTGGCGCAGTCGGTTAAGCGTCCGACTTCAGCCAGGTCACGATCTCGCGGTCCGTGAGTTCGAGCCCCGCGTCAGGCTCTGGGCTGATGGCTCAGAGCCTGGAGCCTGTTTCCGATTCTGTGTCTCCCTCTCTCTCTGCCCCTCCCCCGTTCATGCTCTGTCTTTCTCTGTCCCAAAAATAAATAAACGTTGAAAAAAAAAAAAAAATTTTAAAAAAAAAAATAAAATAAAATGGATGTTCGTTTAGTCAAATGGCTCAGAAGTATAAAATGGGAAATTAATTATTGTCACCTGAACAACACGGAACACACACGTTTGTGACAGAAAGGGAAATGTAGATAAGAACTATTGTTGACCACCAAAACACATCTAACAAAGTCAAAATAATCACTTTTTTATAGTAATCATCCACTTACAGGGGAGCAAAAATGTTTCAAAACATTGTCTTATAAACATTATTTCCATATTGTGATTCATCTTATATTTTTACTTTAGAGCAAAACATGAGCTATTAATCACTGAGACTGTAATAATATTCACTAATTTAAGTGCAACCATTATACGAACAAGACACAATTGACATTCTGCCTGTTGGGAATGCCACTTGCTATTTCTTAGACTAGTTTAACACAGTTGTATATGATTTTTTTTTTTGAGGTATAATGACATTGTTTAATTATAGAAAATGTCATTCTACTTTCTATATCCAATTCTGCTGCTACCAAATATTTCATTAAGATATATGTTTATTATTGACGGTGTTTACTTTGTAACAAAGAAGTTCCTGATCCAAATGGCTAGGATTCAGCTACATTCCAGACTTCATTTACATGCTATCTATTTATGCCTCTGTGAACGTTTGCCTATAAGTGAATGTATGTATGTGACTTTGTGTCTCCATCTGAAAAGCAAAAAGAGAATACATTAAGCACAACTCAAAAATCAATGGGGCACTTCTCACCTCATTGAATGAATGGGTTCATTCAAAGTCGCTGTGATAGACAAGGCCATGAAGGTGCGTTAATGTCTTCTTAATATTTGTTTTAGTCTTTTGCATTAGGTTTAAAGCCCAAACATCTCAAATATATAAATACATTTCACTCTACCTAAGGTTCTCTGGGTCTTAACCCAAAATATTTTACAATGCAGGTATATCATAATGAGGAATACACTGGAATGAAAGCTTAGGCCCTAAAGGTCCAGAACCACTTCAAGATTTCAAAAATACTGTAGGTTGGTCCTTTGCAATTTTATATCCAAGAAAGTCCCTATGTGCCTTAAAGAGTGTGTGTTGGAAATTTAAATTTAAATTTAAATTAATTGCATCATAGTTATTAAGACATTTGGGGATTTATTTTCTTTTAAAACCAAAATTAATCAACTATGTGATACTCTTATGTTCGAATTCTGAATTCAGCCTATGTCCTCATCTGTAAAATGGTCAATTAGAATAAACACTATTTCATTAAGTTGTTGTTAAAATTAAGAGAGAAAAACTAAAGCACTGTAACCTACAAAATTTCAACAGACTACTAATTACCACTTTTATCTCAGCACTTAACCCAACATTTGACATAAATTACATACTTACCTAATGTCTACTGAATTTTTTTCACTAATATTTATTTTATATTGAATTCTACAGTTTGTACTTATTTTTGTAAACATGCAGATATTTTTATTTTATTTATACAAAGAGATTGAATTATATTGCATTCAAGTCATCTTTGGCATAAGGGACATTAGTACTCAGATGAGATAGAGAGGTCACGCAATTTAAAATACTAATTTTGCTGTACAAAGTGAAGAAGCACCGTTCAGTACTAATGTAAGTCTTCCTAGAAGATTGGTATATTGCAACATGTTTAACTGAAACTTTCTAAACCTGTTCCCTTGAAAGTTTTAAGCTTTGGAATATCTCCAGATCAGATGGGTTCATATAAACAGTCTGCCCGGCAAATTAGTCACACACAGAATTTATATTAAAATAATCATCTTAGATGCTTTTTCTAGGGCATTACACAATTTTATATTCAACATTTAGCGTAGCCTACAGAGAAAGAACCAATCTATTTAATGAGTAAGGCTCTTCAGAGTTTGTGCACAAAGCAAAATCAATTTTTCTGAAACTAATTAGTACATAAAACAGGTTGGATTCTTGAAAATCTCCTTCATATCATATTTGATAGGTGCCAATGGCACAATTTAGTGACTTTGTGAGGGAAAAAAAAAAATCCTAGTATGTTCTGGAAGACTGCAAAGATCAACAACATACTCTCTAAATTTTGGCAAGAGATTCAGAGAACTTGTTAAATCAGTGTTTAAGTTGAGAGCAATTATCAATACATATTAGATAGGACTTGGTTCATTTCTCTTCTGAACTAATAAACACCCAAATTATGTGGGTCCCAAGAATATAACATACTGGGCAAATGTAACGTCACATCTCAGTACATTACTCCACCAAAAACTCAGTCACTGCAAAATTGAGGCTAATGTCTGATGGTGACCGCCCGGAAGCATATTCAAGCAGCATGTTATTTCAGACACAAAACGTTGACATTAGTGACCTATATGTTCTCTACAGAGGAAAAAACTTCCCTCTGTATTTGTCACTCTACTCATTTATATTAAGCCTAAGGGAGAGAATAAAAGACCAAACTAAGAAGAAACGTGATTCCAACTTCTATTCATTAAATTTGTATGTACTTTCCTTACTGCTGGAGGAAAAAATAGTTAGTATGACAGAATGTTTTCTCCAACCAAGATCTGCTTAACTTTATATTTTTTGTAGTCTATCAGAAATATCACTAACAGACAAAATATTTTCTAAAATGTTTTGGTCAGTAATGGAAGGAGCGTTTTTTTTGTTTCTGAAATTGTTTCTGGGCACCACAGGGCAAAATGCACCTAAATCATGTGACTGCTGCTGATTTGGACAGCCTGACGCTTTAATCAGAGGTGGGGGTCACAGCCAACCTCATACTCTACATCTGTGAACAAAATCTTTACAAACAAATCCGTAAAGCAAGTAAGATGTCAGGAGGATCAGAGAGGGTAAATTAAAAATAAAGCATATAACTAGTGTTGAAAATAAAGCATATAACTAGTACCTAATTATAATGGGCTTTTATCTATCACACACAAAAAAAATCACCATTTCTTTGACAAAACATTCAAGAATTTTTTTTTCCATTCTAAAAGTTAACTTTACTTGGTTTATAATGGTTCATCACCATAATTTACATGTTGAGACTTTATATTTATTTGCCACTAAGAAAAACAAAACACAGACAGCTCACATTGGCCAATCAGTACCTACAAGCTGAAGACCACCACTGGGACTCTTGGTTCGCTGTCTTACGCCCATATTCCAATTTCTTTTTTTGGATCATTCCCAGAAGAGAGTTCTCCAAATTTCAGTATATTAAAAAAATATTACAAAAGATAAAAAGCAGTTCCATGGTCAATACAGCTGTGCAAAGACTAGGCTAAACAGTCAAAAGGTTTTACAACCGTGGAGTGTCTCAGAACCTCTACTTGGTGAGAGCACTACCCATCCCACAGAGAAAAGCCTGCACTCTCCCCACACTAGTTTATCCCTGGGACTTTGCTTTTGCATGGTGCACCTCAGTATGGCTTATAAACGCACCGGAAAGGCTGCTCTACCATCTTCCCAGAGAAGTTTCTGGCAGGCCTCAGTCCCTCAAACCATTTACAACTTTCATATAATCATCTCTGTCTGGAGTGAGCCTGAAGTGCAACAGGGGGCTTGAGTTAGGATCACAGAAGTGAAGAAGAAAGATCAAAGCTTCCAGGCTGCAGTATACAATGCAAGGGCATCATTTAAAGAAAAAGAAGAAGAACAAAGGAAACCTCGAAGGCCTAGCACGTTTATTCAGATGGGCACTGGTATGGAGGAGCACCAGACCGGACACTGGGACACCCCCAGGTTCAGTAAGCATTGCCTCTAGACGCTCTCATGACGGAACAACTCAAGCATTTCTTTGCTCAATGTAATATCAAAGAAGTGCTAAAATCCTTTCTCTCCCCACATGATTTCTGGTGAAAATATTCATTCGCATTAGAAAGTCTTTGCTAATGCATCTGCAACATCTTGAAAGAAAGACGATGAAACTTAAGCAATATGGCACCACAGAACTTCAAGAGGGTTGAGCATGATGAAAGAATCCTGGCCCGGCTGTATCAGCATTAGTAAGTCCAAACACAGGTCAGTTATTTTGTCTAATGCAATATAAGGCTATTTCCTAAATTAGTTGGGTAGTAAAGAATTCACTTTGTTCACACATATTTTCATAAAAACTTGATGTGGACTCTTCTCTCATTGATTTGATGCTTCTATAAATCCTCTTCTGGATGTGTTACATTTGCTGACTATGTCATTTTGTCACTTTTTAGCCACTGTACATATCACTAGTGGAAAAATTGGGATAATAAATTAGCTTTAATCTACCATGAATCTATGACTAGTCAACTAAATGGACAAATTGTAGATGTGAACAATGGTGACAACATTAACAGAGTTACAGAAATGGACCGATGTTACTGGTCAGCCCTAGAAGAATCAATGATTATTAACAGTCTTATTTTGACTGTATGAGGAGGTAAGCTTCAGGTTTCTACCTAAAGCATTAGAATGGTACCCAGATTTATAGATTTAGTTTCTAAGTTTAACCCTGGTTTTACTGTAACCTTGAATGGGGCATTTAGTAGATATTTGTTGATTTTAGTATCTGAGATAGATCATTGCTTACTGTATGTCAAATGAGTGTTATAAAATGCTTTTTTTACCCAAAAAATACAAAAAAAACCCCACTATTTCAAAGGGATACATTCACCCCTATGTTTACTGTATCCTTATCTACAATAGGCTAATTATGGAAGCAGTCCAAGCGTCCACTGACAGATGAATGGACGAAGAAGTGGTAAATATATTCAATGAAATATTATTCAACCACGAAAAAGAATGGCATCTTGCCATTTGCAATGACACAGATGGTGCTAGTGAAATAAGGCAGTAAGAGAAAGGCAAATACCATACGATATTACTCACATGCAGAGTTTAAGAAACAAAATAAATGATCAAAGAAAAAGAAAGGGACTAACCAAGAAACAGACCTTTAACTATAGAGAACAAACTGATGGTTACCAGAGGGGAGGTGGGTAGAGGGGATGGGTGAAATCGGTGCTGGGGATTAATGAGGGCACTTGTGATGAGCACCAGGTGATATAAGGAAGTGTTGCATGGATATAATGTACATGTGAAACTAATATAATACTGTATATTAACTACAGCGGAATCAAATGAAATGAAATAAAATACAAAAATAAATAAATAAACGATTTTTTTAGAGTTGTCCTCGAAGGTAGTAAAATACACATGGCAAAACATGAGTCCTTCCCAAAGCTGCATTTATCACATCACTAAATATACCGACTTAAGGCTACCCACTATAGAAACAAACCGCAACACAGCATTGCCTGAACTTTTCACGAGTAAAAATCACACGATGGAACTGAAAACCATTCGAAGTTCTTAATGGTAGACTCAATTTCCATTTTCACTCCACTCTTTCAGTCCTCTTTCTTGCTTCTTTCCTCGTTGTCATCCTAGTCAGCAAAATACATGCTCACGCATTCACTTACTTAATCCACGCAAATTCTTCCTATACTGCTTCAGGCACTGGACAATCAAGAGCTACAAAATACATGCTGTAGCCTTCAGGGGAGCAGCAGAAGCAAAAAAATCATCTTTCCGATCACATGGTAACACTCAAAAGTCTCCTCTACGCTTAATGCTGACGTGACTCTGGCAGTAGGGGTTTTACACCATGGACAAGCCAACACATTGGCTTCTCCAGTTTCCCTGGGAGCACCTGAAGTCTCCTCTACATGCATACTGATCTCTTAATGGCTAGGAAGGACCCGGACAGTTATAAATAGGAACCAATTATTAATTGATTGAGCTTTCCATTTGCCCATTTAGGGTTTGCTACGCTACCTGGCCCGTTGTTCAGATTAGATGCTTAGAGAAGTGTGCGAAAGTAAATAAACATCATCGATGTCAAATTTGGTGTGTTTCATTCTTCAACCCTTCACCTTCATTCTTAAACGAAATAAAAATAAATAAAAAATAACTGCAGTACTCTGACCACAAAACACTTTGATCTACAGCGATTTACTTAGCAACAATTCAGCTTCATTTGTATGACACTAAAAGCAGGCATCCTGTAAGGGTTTCTTAATCAACTAGCCCAGCAGCTTTCAATAAAGAGATTAACTACGGAATTTTAAAAGGGCATGCTGGTCAGTCCATTCTTATAAATTCCACATGAACCAGTCCTGCAAACTATGGTGAACTTTTCTTTACCTCACTGAAGAATTCTCTTACATCCTCACATCTCAGCAAACACACCAGATAAATGCATAGTAAGCTTATTATTCTTTAAGACATCTTGTGCCAGAACATCACTTTAAAACCATACCTGCTGTGGCAACATTCAATAAAAGGTAGGCTTATAATAAACTTTATCTGAAAGAGTCTAATTTCGAAAATGCCAAAGGAAAATCATCAGAAGCTAATGTTACCAACTAAATGACCGTACTGAATGTATTGTGGATTCAGTGTTTTTAAAGCTCTAGTGAATTACTTTGCTCCATCCATGTCTTACAAAAGTTATGCAAATATATTACAGAACCTATTTATATTATTAATGTTAAGGGAGGAAAGTACGCGTGTGTAGTTTTTAAAATTCTAATTTTTATTCATTCATTCACATTTTTTAACGCGTTCAGAAGATGCTTTTTTTATTATTTGACATGGAAAGTAGACGCAGTTCCTCTGCTGTTATAAAAGTGGTGAAATACTAGAACAGTAGGGCAATATAAGAGACGTGCAGCACATATCAACAACAGTAACGTCAATAAAAACTATGAATGACTATAGTAACCAATAAGCACTCCGCTCCGGGTACTTGCTAACTTCTTCGCTTGCGTTAACCTCACAGAATCCTTTCAACAACCTAAGAGATGGTTCTGTTTTCAATCAGCAAGCGAGGACAATAAGACCCAAAGAGACTAAATAAGCTGATCCAGGGTCATACAACTAGCAAGGGGGGAAGGCAAGGAGTTAGAAGATGAAGTTGTTCTGAAAGCCAAGAGTCCCCAAATATTCTTCCCACACATCCCTATCAGTGAAATCATCTTGCGCACGTAACATTGACAGATGCATTTTTATAAATTATGTGCATGTCCTACTACGCCAATATAGCATGCATATTTAAAAATAGGAATAAAAAGGCATGATATCAAAATAAATACAATAGGATATCTAATGCATCCCCCACAAGAGTGTGTATACTCCCCTTTAAAGATACTGCCTCCGGTATCAAACAAGTAAGGGTCTTTAGAACTTTTCCCAAATTCCTAGAAAATCGTCTTCATGTGATAAATCAAATAAATCCATTCATCATTAACGCTTAGGAAGTAAAGGTGGCAATTCATTCGTAATTCTGAGTGATGCTCTTGGTCACTCAGCTTATTCAGCTCAAAGTCAGTGTGGTGACCAGAAGAGCAATGAGGTGAAAACCCCACACAAAAGGCTCAGAGATTGTCAGGCTTTTATACTCCCAGCAATTACTGAATTAAATGGTCCCATTCAAGAGTGGGAATAGGAAGTGGGAACACAGCCAAAAATGGATTGGGCGGGCTGTATAAGGAATAAACCACAATATGGATCAAGAGAATACGGTTATGGAGGAGGTAATGGAGCTCAAAAAAGATGCGACCTACTTTATTGATGAAACCAGAGACCTGGAAAATAGGGGCTGTCAGGCTAATCTTAGATTAACTGGCTGTCCTCAGGGAGATAAGGAAGAAAACACCTGACAGATTTTGGAGCATTCAAAGGGAAACAATATCATCCAGGAGCACACGTGCCCCGGGACGTGTTAGAAGTCCATCGGGGTCTCCAATGGTTGCCGGCTGCACATACAAGCGGCATCTCCCCGGGGTTGGCCCACTCAGCAGGGCATTCCCTCTTTGGATTTCTTTTCCACTCAGAAAACAAAGAGGGCCAGGCCACTCTGACCATAAAAGAACAACAAAGATTAAAGGTTAGAATGGCCTTGATGGCAGCCTGATCCCTTCCAGGGTGGGAGTGGGAATTGGAAAAGCTCGCCTTTGGCTGGGTTAGTTCAGAACTTTGCCTTGAGATGATTCTGGGTTTTGTGTTATCTTTTTTTTTTCCTGTTGCTTACAGTTAGGACCAGGAATTCAATTGAAGTCATCAAATCCTTCCTAATCAGCAACATGCTACATGTTAGTTAGGCACTCGGCTGGCACTAACATAAAAATGTGAAGAGTCGGCAGGGAAGGGGCAATAAAACCCTGAAGATGTATAGCTAGGACAAGAGATAAGAAGTAAAATATCAAAAGAGAGGAACAAACAAATTATGGGGAGATCAAAGGACGGAGCATTAGGCAGGCATTTGAAATGAGTATAATTTGTGACAGGCGGGGATTAAGGGGGTGAGAAAGCAATTTCAAACAGAAAGAATTCAAGGGGCAAAGATGCAAAGTGTAGAGACAAAGGGTTTGTTGAGGAAATGCCAAGTGGTTGAGTTCAACAGGCATAGAGAGACCTTCCGGGAGATTAAGGGATGATAAGTCTATGGGAGGTCCTGGGAAGTCATGATGAGGGTCTTGGAGCAGAACGCAGTGGTTTGTGGGCAACGGAGAAAGCATCTTTGAGTTCTAAAATCGACATGATGCCAAAGGGGGAAAATGCAGGGAAGAAGTGTGTTGGCTCTTGCAACCACCTGAGTACGTTAGTAACAGGCAGGTATCCTAGTTTTAGAATAATTGCCACTTACATTGGTACTAATGAACAATGCTCCTGGTGAGTATCTGGGGCACCCCAGATACTCCAAACCAATTACAAAGCACTGAGCATCTGCAATAAGAAATGTCAATGCTCATGGGCACAATGGTCTCTGGCCAGGAGCTGCGCAGATGGGAGCACAGGAAACGCATGGGGATCAGCCAATCTACATGAACGTGTGAAACCTGATCCACACACTACATCTCCTTGAGTTTGCCAGCCAAATTACTCCAGGTTATGTAAATGAACTGTCTTATCTCTGTAAAACCTTGCACTGTTTTAGAAAGTCAAGCAAATTTAGACATGTGCAGGTGAAGCCCTGGCCAGCAGTAGAGAAGAACTGTCACTATTTCACAGAACCAAGGGGCAACAAATATCAGGTATTTTTATATTCGTAATGGATTAAGTAAAGGTAGGGAGACCCACGAAAGAAAAAAAAAAAAAAAAAGACACCAGTGTGTATTGCTGACAGACTACATATTCTACATTATTCCTTCACACGGATACAGGAGGAGACTACGAAGAGTTAGCATGCAAAAGTAAGAAGACATCACTGAGAATTTCAGTACATTCATCCAGATGCCTTCCTCCATGGCTGTGCCTCAGAGTGGAAACATGTCTTCATGAACCCCGATGTCCACTTGTAGAAAATAGTAACACTGATAATTGCAGAAGCAGGATTTACGGTTCGTCCTTAACATCCTGCCATTATATGCTAAGTGCCATCCTTATTTCCTCTCTTGTTTCTACACCCTCCCTACATCCATAGCGTCTAGCCTACACCCATATTGTAGGATGGGATCCTACGGTATGACCTGTCATGCTGCCTCCAATACCTGTCTCAAATCCACCCACTTCCCTTTATCACCACGGGCCTCTGCTCGTCCAACCCACCATCGCTTCTCTCCTGGCTTACTTTCGACCCCTCTCATGGGTCTCCCAGCTTATCCTATCTCCCTAGAATCCACGGATCCATCCACCATGATGAATCAACTTCACAGTCAGTCAAGCTTCTCACCACAGCCCTTTAGGACTTCATAATGAGGCCTGTGCATGCCCAATCTCACCCCAAATATACTCAGGCTACCATTCTCCTGCTACAGGTCACCCAGCTTGCTATTCCTTTAGTGCACCGAGCTTTCTCCCACATCAGGACCTTTACACTCCTCCCCTCAGCTGAAACGGTGAGTCATTGTTTCGTTGGGCAACCTCCTCACTGTTGTTCTGTAGCACATTGCTCTGGAGATTTCTTGAACTTATGATTAAAGATGACCTCATCCGTCCTATTTGTTTAATTATCAGTTGTCTGTCTTCCTCAGGTAAAATAGAAGATGCGTAATAAAAATATGGACTTTGTCCATGACATTCTATCTCAAGAGCCTTGAAAAATGCTTGGCATGAATGACACTTAAATAAATATCTGCTTTTGAAAGGATTATTAACTAAACCACATATCACATTTAGCCAATAAACATTTTCACTGAAGTGTCTAATTTTAATTTTTCAACCAACATTTTACTACATTTATTCTTTTGGATTAATATTTTAAAAGCAATTTTTAAACTCCTAACTTCATAAATTGAGAACAGGGGAGAGGTGGTTGGTGTATATATATGTATATATATGTAGACAGATATGTAGATATGTAGATATCTATATATATATATCTGTATTGGACTAAAACATTATTGCTTTCAGTGTGCAGAACATACTGACAATCAGTTTAAGCCCAGGAAAAACCAGAAGCAGCTAAAACACACAAACAATATAAACACACAACTTGAAAAGTTATTTTTTTTAAAAGCATTATGCAAAATTGACCACTCTCTCAAGCTCTGAAACTCACTCCACATTTGACTGCCAAATTGACTGCCAGGTGCCAACCCCAGGGTGAAGAAGGGGGAGCTCATTCATTCAGCAAGTATTTAGTAAGTCACTACTGTGTACAAAGCACTGTGCATGGAGTTGGGATTCCATAAAAAACAGGGCCAGATCCTGCCTGCCTAGAGCTTCTGGTCTATTCAGACAAAAATGAGAACATAATGAGAGGTCTGTGCCTGCCAGTTTCACTGTGAGCATGAAACAAGCAAACACATGAACACATACCAAGCAGTGGGTAAGCCAGAAAGTGCTCTATGTGTATGCATGATTTTGCTGTTTCTTTCTGGAATACAGTGTCCATTTTCATAAGCAAAGAGACAAAGAACCATGATCATGTGAGATTTTCAAAATATGGAATATGGGAAGCAGTGGCATGACCCAATGTGCATGAGAACAATCATAGGAATATTAAGATGGCTCCAGGTATTTCAAAGATCATCAGCTACAAAAGGAATAGATTTGTTCGTGTCATCTTAAAGATCAGAATTAGGAACCAGTGAATGCAATGAGTCACTCCACTGAACATAAGGAAGAATTTCTACATGACTCCCAAAATGTAATGGGCGATTTCCAGAAGACAGGGAATGAACTGTTCATTACTAGGAAAGTTCAAGACTAAAGAACTGGGTCTCGTCTTTGAAAGTAAACTTTTTGAAATCTCCTGGAAAGCTTCAAGTATAAAATGCTTCCAAGACTGGATCCCCTAAGTCACCCAATTGCTTCCTCTACCCAAAGGGGGGAGGAGGGTTCCCCTCTATCCCGAGGTAGAACATTCCACTAGTTAATCTCATGCCTTAAAATATATATATATATTGGCATAGTAAAATATGGAATGATATCTAATCCCTAATGGGGAATGTAAAATGCATTAAATTCTAACATGCTTATAAAATTCAGAGAGATAATCATTCATGGACAGCCACTAATGATGGTGATTAAGAAGAGGACTTCAGTTCAAACAAGCAAATGATTAAGCTTGAGAATACAAAATGTTAGAGGGCTCTAATTAATAAAGTAGCAAATTTTTCTTTTCAGCCTACTTTCTAGAACATAAATATGTGAATCATCCTTCCAGGATATAGATGAATGACCTTCATATTCTAAAATTCAGCTAGGGCAGAAATCACTGCCTGAAAACCAAAGTGCAATTCAAAAGGTCTATTGGAAGCGTGTCAGAGATACATGTAAGAAGCCTTCGCAAAGGCACTAAACAAAAAAGGAAGTTGAGAAACTGATTAGGACGGAGTGAAAAATCCCAACTTCCTGATTTCCTAGTCCGGCTTCCTGTCATACGTCTCAGTTTCAAATATCTCATTGAGAAAATTATTACTGTTGTATATTCATTTTTAAAATCTACCTTTTCATTCTTCCTCTCGATCCATTCAGTCATCAGCTACCGGTGAATTATAATGCCCATATTCAACTCAACTGGGGATAGTAACTTCACAGCCGGAATCACTCTTTTTGTTACTTGCTGATATATATTTATAGAATAAAAAAGGAAAAGAAAACATGAGTCCCAACTCTTAAAATCAGTAGTTTCCTCATAATATTATAAAATATTAGTGTTTAAGTTAGCAGAACCAAAGAAACAAAAAGAATCTTTGGTGAGTCCTTTGCAAAGGGATGCCCTGCAGTTATTAAGGGCAGCAACTGAAATTCAATCCTATTGTCAATGTAGCATCGTCTGAGGTTCCAGACTAAAGTAGTGCTTTGGAAGACCAAAGATCCATGATAAAGACAAGGCAAATGGAACCCAGACGTGTCCACTGGTCCTGCTCCAACTGTTCTCCATTTTCAGCCTTAGAAATCACGACCAGGAGGGTAATCTAAACTCTACAATCCCACACTATGTAATAGAAGAAATCTGTTCTCTTTGTTAACTGTAAAAAAAAAAAAACCAAAAAACAAAAAACAAAAAAACCCCATCACACCAGTAGACTTTCAGTATGTGTGCTCCCTTTCAATGCCAAGAGTATATTTCATTTCAGTCAATCGAAGCGTTAGTTTAGGTTAAGCGCACAAACTTTGGAACCAGAGTAAGTGGGTTCCAACAGAGGTCCTACCATATCCTGTCTATGGACTTAGATTAATTGTTTACTCCCTCATAACTCAGTTTTCCTTATTCTATTAAATGAGGACATGGCCCCCAATAAATAGGCTTCTCGTGAAGATTAAATAAATACATATAAGTTAACCATTCAAAACAGTCCCTGAGACAGAATAAGCACAATGCATGTGTTTAATTAGTGGCACTGGTGAACCAGTATTAAATAGCAGCATAAACTCAAACCCTGAGCCACATATGGGCATCTCATTAAAAACCTTCACAGAACTATCATTTTTAGCTTGAACCTTAGCCTCTCTGATAAATTCATATCCAATATTATACGCTGAAAATCACACTAAACAAACTTGATGATTTACCAGCAGGTATTTTACTTCTGGGAGAAAATGAATTGTTAAGAATCAGCATAATTCCACAGCTTTTAATTGAAGAATTTCGCCACCAATGGTCCCTGGAATGGGACAGTGACTGTACTCTGTGGCTAACAGGACGGCTCCGGAGAGCACCCTCTACGTTGAACAAACACCTGATGCGTGTTTTGGCATCACTAAAATAAAAGGTACCACGTGAAATACAGCAGAAAACGTTCGCATTGGAGGAGCTTTGACAGCATTTGTCAGCTTGAACATTTTACGGCACCAAAGCAACCTGTTAACAGGCAATGAAAGACAGCACTATTAAGCGCAGGGTGGTGCTGAAATCGTTTCATAAGACCCATACTCATTTTCCCTACCACCAAGTGAGGGTGCCTGTCGGGAAAGGCCTTCCCGTACAGGAGGCCTCTGCAACTCATCGGTATTGATTGTGATGCGGAAGACATTTTATTGCCACCTGGTGTCATAGTCTACCTAGCAACCCGCACCGCTGGTTTGATTAATACGTGGACTTAGATTAAAAAAAAAAAAAAAAAAAATGGCACGTGTGCAAGCAGTTTTACCTAACAGACCTTCCTTTACAAATTCCAAATAAAACAGAGCCTCCTCCAAATAGAGAAAGGATTACATCGACTTCCATTATTTAGAACTCAAAAGCCAACCATGAGGGCAGCTATGGATTAAAGCGGCCTACCTTTCTGGAGTTAACGGGGCATCATTTTCATCAATAATTACCGCTCTTAATTGCAGCTCAATTAGTTTTTGGTGCTAAGTAAAGCTCTGAACTACTGGAAGACATCCAAATCTGGAGGAACAAATACTGCTCTGGCAAAGACCACAGGAAGAGTCCTACAAGGGGAAGACAAAGAGAACCAGCTGCACGTGGAGGAAAAGCGGCACCGGTATAAAAATCTGGCACGTCAAACACAGCTCGTGCGAAGATCTTTCCGATACACAGGCTTTGGGTTTTTTTTAAGTCCGTTCATTTATTTTCTTTTTTTTTTTTTTTTTTTTTTATTTTATTTTTGGGACAGAGAGAGACAGAGCATGAACGGGGGAGGGGCAGAGAGAGAGAGGGAGACACAGAATCGGAAACAGGCTCCAGGCTCTGAGCCATCAGCCCAGAGCCCGACGCGGGGCTCGAACCCACGGACCGCGAGATCGTGACCTGGCTGAAGTCGGACGCTTAACCGACTGCGCCACCCAGGCGCCCCCGTTCATTTATTTTCGAGAGAGAGACAGACAGAGAATGTGAGCAGGGGAGGGGCAGAGAGAGAGGGAGAGCGAGAATCCCAAGCAGGCTCCCTGCTGTCGGCGAAGAGCCCAACGCAGGGCTGGATCCCAGGAACCGTGAGATTGTGACCTGAGCTGAAATCAAGAACCGGATGCTGAACCAACTGAACCACCCAGGCACCTCAGCCAACGCACAGGTTTTATATAACATTTCTGCCAATAGCAGGACCATACCCCAAGCCTTTCCTGATAAAGTCCCATACAGTAACGGGCACAGAGCAACTGAGAATTTATGAGCTGGTAACAATTTATCTGTCGACCTGAGCCACATTCTCTCACAATGAGATGAAGTGACTTCAGCAAAATTAGATTTTGATAGATAACTACAATATCTTATTATTTAGAGGAAGATTTAAGTCTTTTCCATCATCAATTAATATTTAGTTAGCACACATCGAGTGCACTGTATTATTATGTGTTCCGTGCCTACTCTTATGAGAATAATAACTTACCTATCTTTTCATAACAGAATTGCAAAGCAGTCTATAAGATCTGTCTGGTGATAAGTAATCAGAACAAGTACAAGGTAGTAACAAGTACAAGGAAGAAAAAAATTCAAACACACGATAGGGAATGCCGTGCTGATTCTAGGGCAGAGGTCACAAACTCAAATGCCAGTAGGGACTGGGAAGGCAAGCAGGTAAAAATTGGGCTGGGTACAACGCTAAACAGAGGCAGGAAGCCTCCCAAGGACTACAGCTGGCAAGCACCAACTAAGGCTTTCTCACATTAGAACAACTGAATAACAATTACAGACGAGGCTGGAGGGCCTACTGGGTCTCTGGTCCCACAGTCTCTAATACCACTTCCCCTGCGTCCAAAGGCAGGAACACTGGCTCTGATGTCAGAACCTGAAATTGAGGCTCATCTCCACCAGAGACCAACTATGCAATCTTGGGGAAATTAATGTTTCCAAATTTCCCTCAGCTCCTGTTCAAAATGAAAAAAAGAACGCACGCTCTGCCTTGATAATATTGTTGGAAAATCCAAAAGCAATGCTGAAGGTGAGAGAACATGGTAAAGTTGAAGGCAGCTCCACAATGTGAGGGACAGTATTATGCCAATAAGCCAGAGAACCGTCGAGAGTTAGCATCAGCTAAGTATGAAATACAGTGGTAGCCATTTATTGTATAAGTATGATGGGGTATTTGCACTGCATATGACATACATTTTAGAAAGGATAATTGAATATGCCACTAATTATTACTATCTCAAGAAACACCTCTCTTCTGGCATCTAGAATGAAGACTGTAATAGAGTTGAGTGATTCCAAGATGGCTCGATGGTTGGAAGAAACATTTGCCCTGTGTGGGGGAGAGAATGCTGTGTAACCAGTTGCCCATTTACTTTTGGTCACTATCTTTACTTTTTTGGGGGTCAGGTAACATTAAGGTGAAATATACAATTTTTCAACATGAATATCTGAAAATACAATGAGAAGCATAACTGATTTTAAAGAGTTGGGATTTGGTGGCAAGCCTTTTATATTTATTTATTTGTTTGTTTGTTTACTTATTTATTTTGCATTTTTTAATGTTTATTAATTTTTGAGAGAGAGATAGAGCATGAGCAGGGGAGGGGCAGAGAGACGGGGAGGCATAGAACCCAAAGCAGGCTCCAGGCTCCTAGCTGTCAGCACAGAGCCTTAAACCCATGAAACATGAGACCATGACCTGAGCTGAAGTCAGAGGCTAATAAACCAACTGAGCCACCCCCTGGCACCCCTGTGAAAGCCTTTTATGAAGAAATTAATAAAAATGTATTGAAAGGCATTTAAAAAAAATCAATGGTGAATTATACATATTCAATATATCGGAAAGATGTCAATATAATTCCAACCTAAATCTCAGTAGGGGTTTCCCTGGATTTTGATTAGCGGATTCTAAAATGTATATGCAAGAGTAAAGGGACATGAAAACTTAGAACACTCCAGAAAAACAAGGTTAACAGATTTTTACACAGAACTGTAGTAATTAAAATAATGTGTTTTTGCTACACACTCAGATAAATAGACTAACAGGATAGAATAAGGTCCAGAAATCAACAGGCACGATAAGAAAATTTTATTTATGACAGAGCAGGCATTGCAGACGAGTGAGGGATAGATGGATTAGACAATAAATGGAGAGAAATATTGGTTATACATATGGAAGTAAATCAAATGGATTCAACTTTACAAGTAACATAACAATTACAATGGAATATCTTTATAATGATACAGAAAATTGTCTTAATGAATACACCAAAAATTTACTGTAAAAGGAACAGTCTGATGAATATGATTACAGTAAATGAAGGGTATCTACTTTGTCAAGAATAAAAAAATCAAGGGAAAGGACAAGCCACAAACTGAGATTTTACAGCCTAAAACACCAACAAAGGATTCTTAACCAGAGTATATGAAAACCACTACAAATCAGTAAAACAAGGTGATAACCAGGGAGAAACATGTTCAAATACGTGAATAAGAAATTTGTAAAAGAGTAAATCCAAAATCCCCCATACACTTCATTCACATCCAATATTTTGTCAAAAATTTAAAACCATGGCATTGACAACTAGATGGTGTGCAAATTGGTACAACCACTTGAAAATAATGGCATTTTCCACTAGAGTTGAGCGTGTGAATATCCTGTGATCCAGCAATAGTCATCCACATGAAAACCCAAAAATCACTCCTGCATTTGTCAACCAGGAGACATGTAAAAGAATGTCCGTAGACACAGTGTTTATAACATGAAATATGTGAGATTCATAACCTGTAGGCCAATCAAAGGTACAGCAGGTAAATAAGTGCTGGTGTATCCACTCGATGAAACACTCTAGAGCTGAGAAAATGAGCAAACTAACTAGGAGCATCAGTATCGACGAATCTTGCAGCCATGACACAGAGTAAAAATCTTAAAGTCATTAAATATCATTATACTCCAAATTTCAAAAACAAGCAAAACACAATATTGTTTCCAGATACATACATAGGTAGTTAAGCTATAAAGCACAGGAGTTAATTCAGTATTAAGTCAACCTCCACAGAGCAGGGAAAGAAGAGCTAATGAGCAAGGGGGCACTGGATGCTTACACAGCTCTGACGATTTTGTCTTAACCAGCAGGGGGTGGAACCTATAGTGTTTGCCTTCCTATTACTGGGTAAACTATGCATGCACACTAAATAATTTATCTATATCACAAATTTTAATTTTTTTAACGTTTATTTATGTTTGAGACAGAGAGAGACAGCGCTTGAGCAGGGGAGGGGCAGAGAGAGAGGCAGACACAGGATCCTAAACAGGCTCCAGGCTCTGAGCTGTCAGCACAGCGCCCAAGGTGGGGCTCGAACTCCTGAACCGTGCGATCATGACACGGGCCGAAGTTGGACGCTTACCCGACTGAGCCACCCAGGTACCCCGACCTATATCATAAATTTCATAATAAACAGTTTTAGAGAAGTGATTATCAAAGTATGCAAGCTTGTGGTAGACGAAGAAATTACTATAAAACAGCGAGTTGGGCAGGAGCATATTTGGCAGCAGCAGAGTGAGGCGCAGAATAAATAATATGAGCTACAACTCCATTGCCTCACGAAATTTAAATAATGAAAGAGAGGGGCGCCTGCGTGGCTCAGTCCGTTAAGCGTCCGACTTCCGCGCGGGTCATGATCTTGTGGTTCAGGGGTTCGAGCCCCACATCCGGCTGTGTGCTGACAGCTGGGAGCCTGGCGCCTCCTTTGGATCCTGTGTCTCCCCTGCTGTCTGCCCCTCCCCCGCTCGCACTCTAACTCTCCCTCTCTCAAACATAAGTAAACATTAAAAACAAAATTAAATAATAAAAAAGAAAAATGAGGAAAGAACACTACTTTTAGGGGGAGAATGATGGTTTAAAATGTCTTCCATAATACAAAAGTGTTCATTATTCAAAATAAATTCTCCAGATATGTATATGCTTCTATTAGAAGAGAAAAACAAATACATTTGCTCCAAAAGGTTATAAAAATCAATTGGTATTTCTCATGTAAATTATATCCACAGCAAACCTCTTCCAATTTGATGATGCATTATCCTCTACCAAGCTTTTTAAGAAAGAGATCTAAAGGGCACCATCTTTTTTTAATTCACATTAAAAAATATAATAGAAAGAGGAAATTTTCAATTTGGGAGATGCCAGTGAGAATGGATAATTTTCATTTACACAAAAAGATAAGAATTCCTTCCAAAAGACAGAAGTGATGGATATATAATTAAGCTTAGGCTAATTGGGACCTGAGAACAATGTAATACAAAAGTACTTTTAGAAAGAGAAGGAAGGAAGGAAGGAAGGAAGGAAGGAAGGAAGGAAGGAAGGAAGGAAGGAAGGAAGGAAAGAAGGAAAGAAGGAAAGGAGGGAGGGAGGAAGGGAGGGAGGGAGGGAGGAAGGGAAGGGGGGAGGGAGGGAAGGAAGGATTTCAAAATATACTATTCATTATTAATAGCATAACACACTACAGAGTAACAAGACTGAAACAAAGCCAAAACATCTAACCTCCTTAGTTATTCCCAAGACCTTCTGAAAATACAATGAGCATGTGGGTCTTCTCAAAGTTCTTTGTGCTACATTTATTTGTAATTTGTAACGTTCTCTCCTTTATATTTTATTATGAGGCCTATGAAAATCAGGCTTAATTCCACAAGACTACAACCTAAAAAAAAAGTGATACAAGCATAAAAAGATACAATTTGGGGACGCAAAGTTTTGTTTGAATGGTAACTGTTTTGTTTGTATTTATGCATGATTAGACATACAAGATTATGTCTATATGTTGACAGAAGCCAGTAGAGAAAGAAAAATGAAAGATGCAAGAAAATCTTGAGTCAGTAAAGCAAGTTCTAGAATGAGATGTTGGGAGGCAATGATACCAAGATCAAAAGAGCTGGGGTACCCAAGTGAGAAAATGATGTATGATCACTTAAGTAAGAACAATCAAATCTTTATGATAAAGCAGTGACTTTCAGTGGATGAATTAGCAGCCTCACTGGAAACATTTGGAAATCCATGAAGGCAGTTTTGATTATCACAATGACAGACGGGGTCAGCTGGCATTCAGTGAGTGGGAACATTACATACTGAACATCCCATGATATGTGAGACATTTTTGCACAATGAAGAATTACCTCACTCCGAATGCAAAAAGCTTCCATGTTAAAACACACAACGAACCTTTGTCTCTCTTTACACTTGTTAACTTATGCTAACTCTGGCCTTAATTAATGCTAACTTTGGCCTTAATTAATGCAACTTCCCAAACTCATAAAACCTTTACCTGTGAAGTAAATAATTTTAATTTTAATAAAATATGACCTAGGCTTTCTTGAATCTTCCTAAACAATGGATTGATTTATAATTTCATTATTATATAGATTTTAATGTTATGAAACTTTTGTAACTAAGGTTTTATTTGTTCACTCCTTTACCTGTTGGGTTTAAGGAAATCAGGAAAAAGGATAGCAGACTGATGATGTTTCATGGACACTTAACACTTTCAGGGAACTCATTTTCATTTAACATTTGCCTCTTTGGTAGCTATTCAGCAAAAAAAAAAAAAAAAAAAAAAGCCTGTAAGAAAACAGTAAGGAAAGCCTAAAAATATCAACAACATACTCCATTCTTCCCTGAAAGAAATGTAACCTAGGCTCTCTAAGCCCTTTATTTTTTTTTTTTTTAAGTTTATTTATGTACTTTGAGAAGGATAGAGAGAGACAGAGCACTTGTGCTAGTGGGGGAGGGGCAAAGAGAGAGGCAGAGAAAGAGAATCCCAAGCAGACACAGGGCTCAAACTCACGAACGGTGAGATCATGACCTGAGCCTAAACCAAGAGTCAGAGCCACCCAGGAACCCCAAGCCCACTGAAAAAGAGACAACAGATCCAAAATGGAGTCACTTGTGCTAAGCCCACATAATGAAAGCAAGACTTAACACTTTACTTAATTACTGTCAACCTCTCCCAAGAGTGGAATCTTAAACCAGTCAATCTGGAATTACCTGGCCAGCCCTAGGGAAGTAATGTAATAAACTATCATCTCTCAAAGGAAGGTGACCATCCTTGAAACAACCCACTCTTTGCTAGTAACTTCTTTGTCCCAACTACTTCTTCCTATAAAAGTCTTTCATTCTGTACAGCTATTCAGAGCTCCTTTCTGTCTGCTACATAAAATGCTGCCCAATTCATGAGTCATGGAATAAAACCCATGAGATCTTTACAGTTCACTCAGTTGAATTGTGTGTTTTATTTTTGTTTTTGTTTTTAACAAGCTATTTTTCACAATTAACCATTGAAACAGAGAGGATCCACTGAGAAAGTCCAGTCTTAGGAACTTCAGGAAATAACATAAATCCCTATTAACGATCAAAACTAATTTAAATATGCAACTCACCTTTTTAATCCTGTAGCTGATCAACAGAACAAGAAGTAGGGAGAAGGCATTTACAAAGTAGTCAACCCTGCTTTTAATTGAATTGCAAAGAAAAAACTAAACTTTTTTTTTTTTACATAGTTAAGAGCATTTAATCCATTTATGATTTATAGTAGCTGGTAAGTGACTAGTAAGCTGGCTTTTGCTTTATTACCCAAGTATCAAAATGCTGTGTACATGCCATAAATTATCGTGTTTATACTTGGGATCAGAATCGAGACATTAAAAGAATTTTCTCAGTGGGCAGTTAGGTTGACCACAAAACATAGTGAACCTGAGTTTCTGAGTTTCCCTGAGGCCAATGTATTAAGAGAAATCAACTCCTCAGTACCTATTTTTAGTTAGTATGTCTCAGGGTACACGGTTTCACCTAGGTCACCATGGGAGGAAATGTTAGAAGCGATTTTACACAGATAATTCTTGTAAAGATTTCCTCTAATATTTAAAAACATACACAAATTTATCCTGCTCTTTGACCTCTGTGGAAAATCAGATTCTACAGCTCTGAGTTCTGATAACTGTCACTGAATGTAAAATCTACTTCCTGGCATGTCAATGCTGTCAACAGAAAGCACAGGTGAACTTTTGAGGAGAAATTCCTAATTTTTCCAAAACTACATAGTCTTCTATAATACTAATTCAGCATTTAATACACTTCATTTGTGCCATCATATTGTATAAATTCTGGCTAACGGTCAGGAAAATTTCAAAATTTTATATTTATTTCAGTCTAAGCAGTATTTTCTTGGGCCAAAGAAGAGAAACAAACAAAATAATCTTTGTAGACTCCAGATTATTATTTTGTTTTTCATATATAGAATATAACACATACACACACACACACACACACACACACACACACACATTTTATCCTTAGTGGAAAAACAAGCTAGAATTTTTTAGTTTCTAAAAGTATAAAACATTGGTGGCTATAAGCTTTATGTATGTAAGTGCACCTAGTAATTTGCTTTATATACTTAAATGATTTAATTAAATTATTTTTAATATGGATCCAAGCACAAAATAAAGATGTCTTCTGGAAGAAAATGTGCAAGATACTAAAGTTTAGTGAAATCATGCTTGAGGGGAAAAAAGGGCGCCCGGGTGGCCCAGTCAGTTGAGCATCCGACTTAGGCTGATGTCATGACCTTGCGGTTCATGAGTCGAGCCCAGCATCAGGCTCTGTGCTGACAGCTCAGAGCCTGGAGCCTGCTTTGGATTCTATTCTGTGTCTCCCTTGTTCTCTGTCCCTCCCCCACTCACACGCTGACATTCTCTCTCTCAAAAATAAATAAAAACTTTAAAAAATATTTTAAAAAGACCTAATAGTTTGGGAGAATCATAAATATGAATGTATAAAAAAGGTATTTTATGATCAAAATGGTCATTTTTCAAAGGTTATTTTTTTATATTTACACATTTCCTCAAAGCTCTACATCACTTCCTCTGAATGCATAGATCATAAGTTCTATAGATCTTTTATCAGGGCATTAACATACATAGTAACACCAATTTCAAGGCTGAAAACAAAAAAATTAAAATAAGGACCTGACTTTTTGTGACTTGTCATTCATTTTATTATTTACTCACTTTTCAATCTGAGGCAGTTGATTATGAGCACTGCCTCCATGAGACCTTCCTCACGGCACACATATTACTATATTATAAATGCATTTTGCCTGCACAGCATTCCATGATGAGGCGGCCAAGGCTCTGAGATGGTTTCTAAACTGGCAAGGAACTGAGCCAGGATTTTAATCCAGGTCTTCTGACATTAAGCACCTTTCATTATACAACAGTCATCTCCCTAATGAGGTGTTGGTCTATTAATGAGACTGAAACATCTCTATCTTCCTCTATGCAATTGATTTTTTTTCTGTTAAATGAGAGTAGAGTCAATGAACAAGTGTAAGAGGAAATAAAACTACAAATCCAACCAAAAACTAGAAAGTCTTACTCCTAGAACGTCTTCAGTGTCACACTGACCATGCCATCCCAGCAGTTACAGTAAACAAATGGGTCCCAATAGAGAAATATCCCCATTAGAAGGAAGGTAATATTTGCTCAATTTTTCCTAATAATTTATATAGGCAATGCTCAGAGCAATGAGAACATTCATCAGTGACTGCAAGAGTAAGTAATGCTTCTGAAAAGATACATTTAAGTCAAATGACTACTTACCACACAAACATTGACTGGATCTCAACACATCAAAAACTGTTAAAAGGAATCCAACCTCCTGGCTATTTTCCGCATCACAGAAAAGCCCTGTTCTGTATTCTCATCCTTGTTTTTACATGAGATGCTTAGAATAAAAAGCTGAGGATTTCATCTTAACTGTCTTGCCTTGTGAGACAAGCAAAAAGTGAAAAACCAGTAACATCTACTGTTTTTTAGTGCAGGCTCAGACTAGGACATGCAATTATATATATTTATTCCACAAATGGCATTTGGTACCTTCTTCCCCCAAGGCAACAAACACTGCACGGTATTTCCCTCATAGAAACACATTCCTTACAAATGTTAGCTGGACATTTTGTTTTCTCTTTTTCGCCGCCTTTCAGATTTTATGGATTAGAGTCGAAAAGTCAACACTTAAAGTGTGGGTTGGAAATGGTTATCGGTAAACGTGAGTTCATTATTCCCCTCTGACAACCACAAGTAAAGTCAACAAAATATGTTCTGTCCATGTTTGACATAAAGAAATATCTTCCAGATGACCTGGAGATTACGGACTTTCTGCAAAAGCAACTTCATTGTAAATGAATGTCTACATACACATATGTAGGCATGCCCCAATCTGCAAATGGTTCCACTCACAAATAGTGTTTATGAATTTCTTCTCAAGCTTGAAGTTTGTGTCTGAGTGTGTGTGTGTGCGTATGCACTCCCATGTGCAGAGAAAGAGAGACAAAGAGTTATACTGTGGATATTCTCCCAGAGTAGGGAGTTATCTACCCTATTTTCAACTATGTAACTATTTTCAACCAGCTTCCGAACTACACTTCTGGGGCTTTGACTATGTTCCAAGGACAGACAGCATCAGCACCACGCAAGAACTCTCCACCTCAGACCTACTACATTAACATTTGCATTGTAACTAGACCCCTCCCCCACCCCAAAGTCTCCCAATTACTTCCCAAGTACTTTTACCTCAGCCCTTCCAACACTGAATGCCATCTGGAACTGCTGAGAAACCTCAACTCACACACGCAAGTCCCTCCCCAACCACCCTCCACCTCTGCCCCACAGTTCCTGTGGTGCTGAGAGCATCAGCCCCTGTTAGGTTACCCACGCAGAGACTGGAGGCTGTCTTAGATTTCTGGTGCTCCAGGAAGGCAAGAACCATGTCTGTGTTGCTCTCTATTATGTCCCAGCACCTTGTGATGACTTGGAACTTAATGATTATCTATTGAATGAATAAAACTAGTAACCACGTAGATGTGTCCCTACATCTCTCCTCTGTATCCACCTCGCTAGAGTCTCTTAATTCGTCTCCTGGGCTCTGATCTCTTCACCTATCAGTATAGGTGTTTCACTGAAATAAAATAAATGCATCCTATATTACTACTACGTCGGTATGCCTAAAACACAAATCGGATGCTCCTCTTCCACACACACCCTCCATAATGCTTTAAAACTGTTTAAGGTCTCTCACGGCCTAAAAACAAAGTTCAGTGCCTTAGCGTGGCCATTGCCTGTTCCTCCAGCATTACTGCTCCCTGTCCCATTGACCTGTCTCAACCACATCTTGTGTTCCACCCTTACTGAAGTATAAGCCATTCCTTGTTCCCATCTGAATTCTCAGCACAAGTTGGTATAACTCAAATCCTCATTGCCTGTTAAGTACAAAGCAACGTATTGGGTTTCTACTTCTGAAAAGCTGTATTAGGGCTTAAATATAACAAAATTAATCATGAAAATTTAAAATATATGCCAATATACTTTCATAAACAGTCATGAATTATTACAAACACCTAATTAAAAACTACCTCTTAATGGGCTAGCTGGCTGATAATTCTTGTTTTTTAAGTCTACTTATTTATTTGGGAAAGGGGGGTGGCGGGGGAGAGAGGGAGAGACAGAATCCCAAGCAGGTTCTGCGCTGTCAGCCTGACATTGAGCCCGATGTGGAGCTCAAACTCACAAATCATGAGATCATGACCTGAGCCGAAACCAAGAGTCAGAGACTTAACCAACTGAGCCATCCCGGCGCCCCTGAAAATTCTTAATGTACAAATCCAAATAAAGTAAGACTAAAGACACCTTGTTAGTTTCTAGTATATTACCTAAGCATTGACATTTTTATTTCTCCAAAGATCATCCTAAGTCCTTCAAAATATAGACACATGTCTACAAACCGTTAACTGCCCATTTGCTGTGCATGAATCCTTGCAATAATTTTCTCCAGGTAATACTGCAAAGAGGTAGGGTCCACGCAGGCCCCACTTGAATCTTAAAAGTAAATACCACTTTTGGTTCTCATAACTAGGGTCTCAAAGCATAAAACACGGAGCTACCACTTAAGTTACCACTTAAGCTGAATAAACTGGGAGCACCTAAACATGTAGTTCCAAAACTCAGATCTCATTCCATTTTCACATCTCAGTGCCTTTTTTAGATTCATCAGCCCTAGAATGTATCACCCACCCAAGCCCCCACACAGAACACACATATCACCCACCACTAACTCACCTTAACTCAGCTCAACTATATAGCACTTTAGTAAAGGCTTTCTTAACTTATCCCCGAAGTAAATGACCTAATCCCTCTTTTATGTCCTCATCATAGCATACAAAGACTTCTATCACAGCTTCTGTTAACAAGTTACTTATGTGTCTATCTCCTCCTAAACTCTAAAGCCCTTGCTTGGGTGCAGTATTCATGACTGCTGCATCTTTTTTCTCGAATACGTAGCATGGTGCCTCACATCGAATAAACAAACCTCTATGTAGTTAAAATAACATTAAGAGACACAGATGCAAAGTCCTGTTGACGGTATACAACTTTCTAAGCCCTAAGGGTTCTGATCTAAAGTCAAGAATTGAAACTCTCTGGGACCTGAGATCAACCCCAGTGAACCATGAGCTGGACACAAAATAGGACTTGGACTTAGAACAGGTGGAAACTGGCAACTGAGGCATATCTATGACAACACGGTGAAAAGGCTCACACAGCAATGAGGTGCAGGAAGGATGGCAAAGGACAAAGAAAAAGAAGGAAAGAGAAAATGGCAGCCCAAACCATTCTAATGAGTGGTCCTTGGTATAAGTGCTGAGAAGCTGTTATTATATATATGTTTACATATATTACATACATCTAAATAATCTCACATAGACACACAATCATATATTTTGTCTATGACATAATAAATTTATCCATATGTGATATGCCCTCAATAAAGCCATCATAGATCTCTTAAGAATATAATGGTCATTATAACAGAAACATGGATGAGTTGGCTGCTAAGAAATTTACATTATAAAGGGAATTTATAATTCCCACGTATAACCTGACATAAAAATGTCTGTGATAATAGTCACAAAAACAGACATAAAATATGGAGCGGTCATTTGTGTTGCTGGAGCAATATTTAAGATGTATCCAATTCCAATGGAAAGAAAATGGAAGTTCATCACACAACACCAAGCCTCGCAGAGCACAGCAGTGCTCCTCAGACTGAACTGCTTTTTTACCAGACTCTAAGGAGATATGCAGTGTCGGGAGTAACAGAAATTTTTATAACAAGTTGACATTTTCATATCTACCGAATTTAATAATAGACTTGTGATTTGTTTTTAAATTAAATTTTAGAAAATAATTTTATTGTATTCTGTGAAAGAATCAATCTGCAATGGATTGGAAGAGGAAGGAAGAGGAGCAGGAGGAGGAGGAAGAGGAAGTCTACAAGGAGAACTGGTCCTTTCCCGCCCAGGGTTTGGGAAGCACTGTTCTACAAGATATAACCCCACCCAAAGCCCACCCAGTTAGTGCTAATACTGGTCTCACACTAGAAGTTGAAATGAGCTGACAATTCCAGATAAAAGATCAGAGACAACCCAGATTTGGCTATTTAAGCTGCTCATAGATGTGGAGCACTGGGGACAGTGCTTTAGTGAGGCGACTTCTTTTATTTATTACATGAGTGTATTTGGCACTATTTTCTAGGGGGAAATGAAAACATCCCTGCTTTAAGGAACATAATCTCTTTGGATGGATTTAGAATAAATACTTTCTAGAGTCCATTTCAACCCTAAAATTCTCTGATTCGCTGATTCTATTATTGGCTTAATGCTGAAAAATGTGCTAAGCTGCAGTCTGAAAAATAGTTTATTTGACAATGGAATCAAAAAAGGAGTTATCAGTTAAACTTATAATCTGTCCTGTGTACAACACGATATAAGACTGGAGCCCTCAATTCAAGAAATAATAGAGGAAGGCATTACCTGGGAGATGAAGTCATTCCTTTACTTGCAGGATAGTATTAAGAAAGGAAGAAAGGAAGAAAGGGGAGGAGAGAGGGAGGGAGAAAGCAAGGAAGGAGGGAGGGGGGAGCAATGTGATTTGCCTCGAGGGATGAGACACACAATTAATAAAATGTGAACTGCTACTGATAAATTGGATTGTGAGAAGGTTGAAGTTTTATGTGAATGAAACACCATCATTAAAGATGGGAAACTAACAAACTAAAGTGATGTGATTCTTAGGAAGTGAGAGAGTGGGATTCAGTATTTCAGCTGCTTTAGCTGGGGTGACCTCATCATAGTTTTAAATAGACTGTCCATTATAAGCATAAATTATCACCCCATGAAACTTTGATAGACTGGATACTGACCTGGAAATTAACAATCAAGCGTACTGCAGAAAAAAATTATATAAATGAACCTTTTTGCTTATAACCAGCATGGTGCTGATTAGAGAAAAAAGCAAAACCATGGCAATTTTTAAAATTGCTATTGTTAAAATAGAATTAGCTTAACTAGCAATGAGAAATATGAAGCCTCACCTGTCCTAGAAGTCACTCCCTCCTGTGCCATAAAGATTTGTTGATGGAGAGCAATTCTTATTGGTAAGGCGATAGTAGCTGAGTAGGGAAGAATGTTCAGGAATTTGTTTTTCATATTTAATAAACTACTCATTGATGAATTGCTCTATCAAAAAACACTTTAAAAAAATTGTGGTATATTTCCCAAAGTGATTCCAGTGTTGTTTTTTTCGTTTGTTTTTTTTTTTTTTTTTTCTTCCTAAGCCATGATATGTCACCAAAAATATGTCATCAAGTTTGGGTATATGTATGTCCCTTCTAGAAATATTTTTCCAATATAGTTACTATTTGTGAAAGTCACAATATTCTCATTTAAACAATACCTTTTAATCTGCATATTTCATACTATTTAAACTTTTGAACTGAAATATCTGCAGCAACAAAACAATAATAAACAATTACAATAATTTGTTGCTGTCAAATTAACCTGACTCGAACAGTTTAATATTATTTGTTGCTGTCTTTTGAATTAAATCCTTTTCCTTTATAAATGCTACCTTTAATAGACAGCTAAATTCAAAAAAGTTTGCTTCTTTTTTTAATTAATTAATTTATTTTTGAGAGACAGAGAGAGAGAGAGAGAGAGAGCAGGGGAGGGACAGTGAGAGAGAGAGAGAGAGAGAAAGAGAGAGAATCCCAAGCAGGCTCTGTGCTTGAATCTCACAAATTATGAGATCATGACCTGAGCCAAAATCAAGAGTTCAATGCTTAACCAACTGAGCCACCAAGGAACCCCAAAAAAGTTTATGTTTTTAAGGGAATGACTTTAAAATATAGTTAAAACAAGGGTGCCGGGGGGGGGGGGGGGGCGCCTGGGTGGCGCAGTCGGTTAAGCGTCCGACTTCAGCCAGGTCACGATCTCGTGGTCCGTGAGTTCGAGCCCCGCGTCAGGCTCTGGGCGGATGGCTCGGAGCCTGGAGCCTGTTTCCGATTCTGTGTCTCCCTCTCTCTCTGCCCCTCCCCCGTTCATGCTCTGTCTCTCTCTGTCCCAAAAATAAATAAAAAACGTTGAAAAAAAAATTAAAAAAAAAAAAAAAAAAAAAAAAAAACAAGGGTGCCGGGGTGTCTCAATCAGTTAAGCGTCCGACCACAGCTCAGGTCATGATCTCACGGTTTGTGAGTTCAAGCCCTGCATTGGGCTCTATGCTGACAACTCAGAGCCTGGAGCCTGCTTTGGATTCTGTGTCTCCCTCTCTCTCTACCCCCCACCCTCAAGAGTAAATAAACATTAAAAAAATTTAATATCATTAAAACAAAAAAATGTACTTAAAAAAACTATGGTTATTTATTCTTTAGTGAGAGCAAAGGAAGTCACAACTCCTAAGAGTCCATTTTTGTGGAACACATATATATAACCATTTTTTGCTAAGATATTGGGCAATATTTATACTATTATGAGTACATATATTTTCTCTGATGAGCAATATTGTACACTGTGATATTTCCTTTTTTGTAAAACTTTGTATTTTTTCCTAGATTTAATTGTTGCCTCTCTTTTTCCCTTTCCTTAGACTCTTCCCAAACTCTCCAACACTAAAGCAATTTAAAATACAGGTTTTCGTATGCTCAAAGGTATCAGGTATCAGGTAATCCACAGTCTTGGAGCCCTCAATTCTCCTGCTCCAATTTGAGTTGGTTGATCCCAGACCTGTCAAATGGCCATTATCCTGTGATTTTCCTTCACTACTTCTAGTTTCTATATTGCTACAGGGGCAACCAGTGCCACTTGGACTCAATCCTTTGTACACAACAAAGGATTTATTTTTCTCACTTAAAGGCCTTTAGGATCCAGTCTTCATGCCTAGAGTTCTAAAATTTCATGATGGTGTTCTTGGCTCTTTTTCAAGAATTTCATTATGAATTGCAATATGGAAGTTTGTGCCCTTCAGTTCTGGGACAATTTTTTTTTAAATTACTTTGTGAAAGTCTTTTCTTTCGTTTATGCTACTCTTTTAATGAAAACACTATCAGCTGGATATTATGTAGTCTGCTTGTTGTTTTCTAGGATATTTCCTTAACGGTCAGACTCTTCTATTGATTAATTTTCTTCTGCTTTCAATTCTTAAAATTTCTCAAGATCTTACTTCTTAACTTGTTCTGATTGCAATAGCATTACATTCTTTTCCATAGATATAATATCTTCTCTTATTTCTCTAAGTTACTTTCCTTTTTCATTTGAGTCATTTTTTCTGTTCCTTAACTATTAATTGAGTTTCTCCAAGCTCCTTTCTGGTAGTTCTTGCCTTTTGTGGCAGCCCATTTGTTTTTGTTTTGTTTTTTGGTTTTTTGTGTTTTGTTTTGTTTTGTTTTTTTTGGCATGTACTCCAAACACATGGGGACCCTTGGATATATTTAAGAGTGAGAAAATAAAATAATGCCTGCGAATGCTATGGGCAAGGGCTGCAGCTTATCAACAAATGGATTTCACTGCAGGGTGAGCAAGCAGGGACTTGATCTCTCAAATATCAAAGATATGTAGATCTTCTCTGTAGAGCTAGCTTCTCCAGAAAATAAGCTTTCACTGATCTCCTGTCTGAGAGTTACAGGCCTGCCTACCAATGCCCATGGAGATACATGGCAGGAGAGACCCAGGGCTCTACACTGGTAATCATGCAGACTACCTTTAGCTGTGCATGGTGTTCCCATGTTTAGAATCACTCTAGCTCAGTGTCTCTAAGTAGGTGCACTCTAATAATCAGTTGTCTGCTCCTACAGGGGAAGGAGGCCTGAGGAGCTATAACATATCTTACTCAAACTTTCTCACTCCCACCTTCTACAGTATCTACTATTTCCAATTCTAGAAGTTTCCAGGGTTCTGAAGCATAAATTTGCTTCCTGCTTGTTGGTACCTCCCTCTGCAAGCACTAGGTATTCAACTCTCTCTGCTCTAGTAATCCTTCCTTCCAATTTTACCCAGAAACTCAGGACATTTCCAATCTATGATCTCCATCCAATTCTTTTTGCTCACATGTGTTCCTATCCTTTTTCTTCTGATCATTTCGGTGAGGTGTTTAGGACAGAGTAGAGGCAAACACATTTACTCAGGTTGCCATGTTTAACTGTAATCTCCAGATCTTTTTTCTATGTCAGAAAATATGCTACTCCTAACACAATCAAGTTGTCTAAATTTTATTACAGAAAAGAATCACTTGGTCATATTATTTGTTCACCTTCATGACCTAAGATAAGAATTTTTCTTCTTTGCAGGGGGTGGTCCACCAGCATCAAGCAACAAAAACCAACAAAAGAAATCCAGCACATGTCTGTAAACAATTCAACTACCTAGAATGATTCTTGCACTCACTTCGGCAACACATATACTAAACCACCTAGAATGAGTCTTACCATTTCCTTAGTTACCAGGGAAGGAAGGAAGGAAGCCTCAAAGGACCACTCTCACCTATGTGTTCACTTTCTACAATTCAGGAGACCAAATCTATCAGTCACGTACAAAACACAGAGTGCTATTCCCTCTCCTCGGCATCCATCAGAAACTTCCCAGCTAGTCCTCGCTTGTAGATTCGCAATGCCACATAGTAACAGCTGAACTCACTGGAAGAAAGGTATGTATGACGGGACAAGAGGACATGACTATGACAAAAAGCATTACGAGTAAGTGGCTTTCCTTGCCATTTATCATTCCTCCTGCATCCTCCACACTGGCATAAAGAAATCTCTTACCGTGTGCTGAAATAGCAGATGGGTTTATCATAGCACGATAACAGCCAAAGAAAAGTCCGGAATGAAAAAGACTGACTTTGTAACAAGAAGAAATATTTGATGTCAGATTTCAATCAAGGTTTGTGCCTACTCTATGCATGTCACTCTCCACTGGTAATTTTAATAAAACCAATTGAGAATTTACCAGGATCCAGTCAGTTTCCTGTTGGAATCAATAAAAAAGAAAAGACAGGGGCCATAGACAGCACTGCTTCTGCAAAGATTCATCTTCCTTCAAATTAAAAGTTCTTATAAATCCAACGGAAGGAAGGAAGGAAGGAAGGAAGGAAGGAAGGAAGGAAGGAAGGAAGGAAGGAAGGAAGGAAGGAAAAAGCATGTCTCTTATAAAAACATAGGGTTTAAGATCACCAAAACAAGAAAGTGTGGGAGGTTTAACCAAAACATACTGTGCGTTCAAAAGATGGCATAGTTATCAGAAAAGTTAAGGCAACCTTGAGTAACATTCAGCAACCTGGAGAATCATGAGAGGTCCCCAGCTAATCAAAGCGACGTATAAAGATTAAGTCATTTTCTTTCTGTTCAGAAAAATATCAAGATGCCCAATGAGTTTACCAACTATTTTTAATTATAACGGATGGTTAGGCACTTTTAAATGACTTAGTACCTGTGAATTCTGACTTTAATGGAAAAAATGCTAATAAAAGGATTGTTAAAACCTGAATTTGATTTCTTTTTTTTTTTTTTTTTTTTAAATTTTTTTTTTTCAACGTTTATTTATTTTATTTTTGGGACAGAGAGAGACAGAGCATGAACGGGGGAGGGGCAGAGAGAGAGGGAGACACAGAATCGGAAACAGGCTCCAGGCTCTGAGCCATCAGCCCAGAGCCCGACGCGGGGCTCGAACTCCCGGACCGCGAGACCGTGACCTGGCTGAAGTCGGACGCTTAACCGACTGCGCCACCCAGGCGCCCCTTGAATTTGATTTCTAAAGCAGGACCACATAAAAACCATCCCATGAATATGTTAAAAGTCAGCCAAGTTTTAATAACGGGAAGGATAAGAGCAGGGACCACCTCTCCCATTACATTTCTAAACCTCCCCTAACATTTATAATACAGGTCTATACACTTGGAAATGCTGTCAAAATTGCCTTCCTAATGAGAATGGCTCAAAGTACTAACACAGCTTGCTCCTCAAATGTAGATCAGATAATGAGAATTTAAGCACTTAGTGCATACACTGTAGAAATTAAAAATGAAAACAAGGTATGACACTTTCTCAGGACAGTAAAGTACACTCAACTCTACTCTGAACAATGAAACAAACACTGAAGCCCTGAGTTCCTAGTAACGGTATAAGATTTTGATTTACTAATTTTGGGGAAAAGACTTATAACTCTGATTTAACAAGGTGAAATATTTTAGAATATTGTCAATCTTAAAGAGGTGCTCAACAATTAATTATTTGCAGGTGTCGAGCATGTAATGAGGGCTAAAAAGATGGTGCTTTTATTTTAATTATTATTTGGTGATTGCTAAAGAAATTATTCCATTTAAAGGATGCTGTTTTCCAATGAAGACAGAGGTTTAGATATGGGTTGAGTCTAGCTGGTTCTTTCCCACTGCTCTAGAGCATGTTTTTAAGTTATCCTTCACAGCAATCATCCCCCACACTATAATTTGTTCATATGTCCTCCTACAACGCTTGATGATAAGCCCTTTGAGATCGGGGAAATACCAGGCTTCTTTGTGTCTCCAGCACTGGGTTTGGTCCATGAAAAGAACACCATGAATGGATAATGACAGGAGCCCATACAGAAGGCAACCCAAGGGGCGCCTGGGTGGCTCAGTAGGTTAAGTGTCTGACTTCAGCTCAGGTCATGATCTCACAGCTGGTGAGTTCCAGCACACGTTGAGCTGTGAGCTGACAGCTCAGAGCCTGGAACCTGCTTCAGATTCTGTGTCTCCCTCTCTCTCTGCTCCTCCCCCACTCATGCTCTGTCTCTCTCTCTCTCTCTCAAAAATAAATAAACATTAAAAAAAGTTTTTTTTAAAAGAAGGCAACCCAGGTATGAATGCTGATTTTATTTCTATATTCAGACAATGGACTTACCTAAAGCCATTTCCTTGGTAATGGTCTAGGGCATGAATAAAAAATTGTCTCCCGTTCAAATAATAATTTTAATCAACTAGAAATTGCAGCCTGGAGCCTTGTGTTAAAACGGATTCAATCAATGTAGGTATAGTTGCCACACACTAAGGACACAGAGAGTAAACCAAGTATATTCAACATTCCAAAGCTACGTTTAAAAATGTGATGGTCTTGGGGTACCTAGGTGGCTCAGTCAGTTAAGCATTCGAGTCTTGATTTCAAGTCAGGTCATGATCTCACAGTTTGTGAGATCCAGCTCCGCACTGGGCTCTGAGCTGACACCATGAAGCCTGCTTGGGATTCTCCCTCTCCCCCTCTCTCAGCCCCTTCCCCACTCGCTCTGTCTCTCAAAATAAATAAACATAAAAAAACATGCGATGGCCTCAAGTATGTGTAGAAGGAAGTCCTTATAAAAAGACATCATTGGAATTGCTTTGGTCATGAATAAACAACAGAACACTACGAGTGTTACTAATTTCTTCTTTTTTTTTCTTTAGTGTGTAAACACATCAGCTAGAGGACCAGGCAAAAGCAATTCGTGCAAATTCCTCACTCACACATGTCATCAACAAAGTGTGCAGTAAAAGCAGGACACACAGAGAAAGAGGAGAGGGAGACTCAAATCCCTCAAACAGCGGTTAGTAATGATTATATGAGTGGTGAAGGCGCAAAACAAGGGAAGGACAAATATTTTCTCAAATAGATATCCTAATTGCGTATTATTAAAAAATATGCATTTTAAAATTCCTGTCAGCCAATCTTTGGCACATTTCTGGTGAAATAATCTTAAATTCTATAAAGAGTATTAACATTCAATGGTTGACTTAAATTTCTGAAAATGAATAATTTGCTTGTCAAATGCTTCTGAAAAAAATATAGCTAATCACTAATTAAATGATTTCATATGTATGACCTTATCTATTAATTGGTGGTATTTTAGTTTTCAAAAGCTAATAATTTAGTAATTTTAAAGGCAAAATAATTAATAAATATAATTGCACTACGGTGATTTTCTATACTTATTCTCTTCCAGGTATATATTTTATCATTTCTTTGGGAAACACACTATAATTAGTCATGACAATTCTCTACAACATGACCATATTCATTTTTGATGGTAAGAAAAAAATTAGTATTCAGAAAATTCCTGACCAGAATTATACTGATAATAAACTACACAGTTCTTTTTTAAACAAGAAAAAACTTGTTTTTAAATTTAAATTTTGTTTTTAATTTAAAATTGTTTTAAAAAAAAAATTAAAAAAAAAAAAAAAAAGGGGGGCGCCTGGGTGGCACAGTCGGTTAAGCGTCCGACTTCAGCCAGGTCACGATCTCGCGGTCTGTGAGTTCGAGCCCCGCATCAGGCTCTGGGCTGATGGCTCGGAGCCTGGAGCCTGCTTCCAATTCTGTGTCTCCCTCTCTCTCTGCCCCTCCCCCGTTCATGCTCTGTCTCTCTCTGTCCCAAAAATAAATAAAAAACGTTGAAAAAAAAATTAAAAAAAAATAAATAAAATAAAATGATTGTTTTAAGCATAATTTGGGTATGAAAATATCAAATAACTTTTTTTTTAAAAAAGGACATAATTATTTGATAAATAAGTCTCCTCCTTCTCATGACCCCTAAAAATACCAGGAAATGAATGTACCTTAATCATCGTACACACTGACAAAACGCTGCTTTTCAACTTTAATTCTAATTTTCTCAAACTCTTCCTTCCCTTTTTCTGCTGTCACTGCACATGGGTCTCAGTTCTCATCAACCTCAGACCCAGGTTACCCCAAACAACAATGTAATGTAACAATGAGCCATGTAAGAATCCTTTGGCTTTACAATTTACTTACCGGGCATTAGGTCACTGCATCCAGTACCAGCCTCCTCATTTCTCAGTTCACATACATACACCCTTCATTGTTTCCTATCTAAGCAGGTCCAAGTTTCTGCATTGAACTCCACCACCCTTGCATAATCTGGTGCGGTCATGTCCATCCAGCTTTCTGCGCCCTTACGAGCAGCTGAGGTACAAGAGAACCAAGGTCTCGTGACTTACAGTCTAATTCTCACACCAAAGACAAAACAGATGGCTCCCACTTTATACACTGGGTCATGAAAAACACAAGAATGCCCTGTGGGAACTATAAGATAGTAGGTGTATACCCCAGGCTTGGTCTTGTGATCTTAATCCTTAACTCCACCATGTTTCACCCTTCCTACTCATGAACTGCTAAAATCTATGTTTACTGTAAGAGGGTGGGTTCATGTGCTTAACTGATGCGACCCCTTTGATTCTGGATTTGTTTTCTAGACCAGGCTCACCTACAACGGCTAGGTTCAAAAGCACATATCATCAGCTTATCTGACTCTTTACACTGTGTTACTTCAAAGAGTAAAATAAATCACTGGCTGAAAAATTAAGCCAAAAAAGGGGAAAATCTTACTTCTATGCAATTCAGCTTATGTACAAGTTTTCTTTGTCCATCTCTGATGACATCAGAACTCACCACAAAGACATTTTAGAGCAAGGAAAACCAGAAGAGAATTCTCTTGACAACTCATACACAGAGAATGGTTGTGTTTCAGCTAACTGCATCAAACTTACACCTGGAAAAATAATCTAGAACAATCTAAAGATGAGCATGGAAATCGCATTCACAAAGTAATGCTAGGCATGGCTTAGAAAGAATGAAGTATGTATTACTACAGAAAAAGTCCTACCGTACAATGTTTGTGAGGAAGTCATTTGGAGAATAGTATATGTAGTATAATCCCCTCATTTACAGAATTCTTAGAGAATAGAATCCTATTACAGGTATACATGTGTATGAACAGAAAAGAAAGAGTATGCACAAGAAGCTATTTACATGGGTTACACTGGAGTGGATAGAAAACTCCCATTTTAACACTGAAATGCCTTAACATATAGTAATTATTCAGTAAGAGGATGTTTGAAAAAGAGCACACAAGTGCTCAAAGGCACACTGCAGGCCATCTCAAGTGCTTTATGTTATAGTCACGCTTTAAAGTGATCTCTCGGGACACCTGGGTGGCTCCGTCAGTTAAGCGTCCGACTCTTGGCTTCAGCCCAGGTCATGGTCTCACGGTTCGTGGGTTCAAGCCCCGCCCCCCCCCCCCCCCCCCCCCGCCAGGGTCTGTGCTGATAGTGAGGAGCCTGCTTGGGATTCTCTCTCTCTCTCTCTCTCTCTCTCTCTCTCTCTCTCTCTCCCCCTCTCCCTCTCTCCCTCTCTCTTTCTCCCTTTCTCTGCCCCTCCCCCACTTGCTCTGTCTCTCTTGACATAAAGTGATCTCTCATATTCCAACCAAAAGTTGAAACATTGTTGAAAAACATTCCCATCTTATTTCAAAAGAAAGTAAACAAAATGGTGCTAGCTATCTGGCATTCAAAGAATAGATTGGTTTTTCTAATTCAGGCAGAAGAAACACCACTTCATTTCTACAGTTTCAAGCCTTATTGGTTCTTAGTTTTTGTTTGTTTGATTTGGGTTGTTTTTATTCTTGGGCTGTGTCAAATAAATGATCCTAGATGCTACTATGTCAAAAATACGATAGCAGGGGCGCCTGGGTGGCGCAGTCGGTTAAGCGTCCGACTTCAGCCAGGTCACGATCTCACGGTCCGTTGAGTTCGAGCCCCGCGTCAGGCTCTGGGCTGATGGCTCGGAGCCTGGAGCCTGTTTCAAATTCTGTGTCTCCCTCTCTCTCTGCCCCTCCCCCGTTCATGCTCTGTCTCTCTCTGTCCCAAAAATAAATAAATGTTGAAAAAAAAAATTAAAAAAAAAAAATACGATAGCAAACATCTAACATAATGAGTATAGGGACATTACAGAATTATATTTACTCAGATCTAAAAAAGGACCTCTAAAAAAGAGTTAACATGCACTGACAATGGCAGATTAGAGTCCTAACTTCATTACTTAGAACACATTGCTTCTCTATTAAATATGAAAATGGTTATGTCTCTAATATCTCTTTCATTATCACCTAATAGCATCATAGACTAAATGACATTACTAACTGCATGGCAAAAATGGCTTCAGTACGGTTTATACAGCCAAATAGGATATCATTAAAATCAAATCATCCCCTGGTGGGGCAAATCTTCTTGGGCACATCAGGTTTTTGAGAAGGCAAAACCATACACCAGCGTGTGGAACAACTGTTGAGTTCCTACAGTATTCTAAACAAGCTAAAGATTTCAAGGTGCTCAACTAAATATAAACTATTCTTCATTTAATTGACCATGCTATTCACAATGAACACCTCCTTAATAAATAGCTCAGCACAGGAATACTGACTTGAGAACTTAAAGCAGGTTACCAAATTAGAGAAGGAAATTGTTATCTAATGATGGAAGGACAGTGCAAGCTTGTCACAGTAATCACAAGGCTGCATGAAATTATGTCAAATCTTTGTAAAAGAGAAAAAGAAAGCAGGATACGAATTAAACTATGGGATTATAAAATAATAACAATAATAATAATAGAACAATAAGACAAATAAGCCACTGGTCTTCTCAGTTTCAGTCCTTCTTGCTTAGTTAGAAACTCAAAACAGGAAGAAGTATGTATATGCAACTCACAGTGCCAAAGGAAACTGACTTGGAAATAAAACCCTTTGGCCACACGTCATAATAAACAGGGATGTGAGTGTACCCCATCCTCAGGAGCTACTGACACCTCAGATAGAAACAAATAATGAGGAAATATGCTGAAGAATGAAAAACAGTAAAAAAAGAAATCTATTTCAACAAAAGAAAAGAAATCTACCAGAGGTTAAAAATGATAATTTTCAAGAGACCCTGCAACCAGAGAAGAAAAAAACAAAAGCTATTTTGGTTTGGTACTGCTTTCAAAGGTATTGCCAATTTCACATAAGACAGATGTGAAATGCCAATACAATTCGGATGCTTAGGTATTTTTTGAAGCCAAAGTTAACTTTCTGAATGAATTATGTATCACTCACATGCAATTGACAAGTATTCCACATAACTTTCTCCGAGGATTCCAATAGGATACCCGTTTTCTCCATGGCTGTCTTTCTTCTTCACTCCTGAATATCAGACACTAAAAATCACTCTTCTAACTGACTGCCCCCAAGACCTTCCTGCCCAGGAACCTTCAACAGTTAACAGACATGCAGGTGAGAATTTCATAAGGGCACATTCTCAGACTGTGCCTAAACCACGAGTTTGCATCCAATTTGGATTCTGTCACAATTTCTATCACCACCTTGTTAGCAATCCAATCCAGCTTCGAACACAGGCCAGACAACTGATGCAAAACAGGAGCCGGAGACTACATGTCCCTCTATTTATGTCACTATTTGTTTACAAAGGGACTATCTCTACAGGCTGCTAGGACATTCCAGGCATAACAAAATTAACCATACGGATTTGAAGGAAGTATAGCATAACCACAGTAATTACAATAGACTTTGTAGGCCTTGGCTGCTTTTAATAGCAATATTGCCAACCTTATTATTATGTGACCAGAACAAATAAATAAACACGTGGTGTCGTCTTTGCTGGCAATAATGGAAGGACGATGGATGTCCTGTGTCTGAAGAGGAATAGTCTCCCTCTATGACTGAGAGGTGCAGGGCCGTCAAGGCATTCACAGGAAGATTAGGAGAAGAAACTGGATGCTAGCCATATGAAAATATCTAAAGAATCATCTCATGGAAGCAAATCTTGGATTCTTCTGCATGTCTCCACAGGGAAAATGTAAAATAAATGGGTGGAAAAAGCAGTCAGCCATGTCTGATCCCCAGCAAAAGAATTATCTGAAAATCAGAGCTTTCTGGAGCTAGAAAGGGTGTGTGAATTTCTTTCATAGACACAGTGAGGGCTAGCTGGCACTGCCCTCACCTGCTGGATGCTCAATGTCTAGGCTTAAGGGCCACGATTAAGGCAATATCTGGACTCCTAAGGCAGTGATGATTCAGTAGCACTCAACTCTCTGAGAATCAATCCCATTTTATATCAGAAATGAAATTCACAGACAATATAACCTCACATATATATTTTTCTTAATAAAAGGTACTAACTATAATACAAAAGGATTTTTCAGTTTTTAAAAGTCGTTTATAATAAAACAATAGTAGTTCACTACGTAAATGCTTAGGCCAGATTTCACAAGGAGGCCATGACAGTAATGAGAGGACAGACACAATGTGTTATGTCAGTTATTCAAGTACCAAAGGCCTGGCAGCATGGCCATCGGTAGCATGATTTGTTATAATAGTGAATAAGGTCCGGTAAAATATGGAGCACAACCAAGTATAGTCTTTTCTCAAATTTACAAATGATAGCTGCATTTCTGAAAAATTCACTCCATAGTAAAACCATGGGAGAATATTTTTCTTTTTAATGCATAATAAAGTTAGCTTCCAAACTCAGAAGATTATACACAGGTTTTCTATAGCCCTTTCTGAAAGGCTTGCAGAAGAAGAGACAACTCTGCAATGAGGGGAGCCAAGCCACTCTAGTCCCCAGTCACTACAAACCAGGGGCATCCGCTCAACTACTGTGACACAGACATGTCTTTGTCACGTTTCCAACGTGCCCCTTTGGGTGATCCTATTTTTGCTCCCTGTGATGGTTAACTTTATGTATCTCTTGACTAGGCTAAGGGATGCCCAGATAGCCAGTAAAACATGATTTCTAGGTGTGTCTCTGAGGGTGTTTCTGGAGAGGATTAGCATTCCAATCAGCAGACTGAGTAAAGAGATTTGCCCTCTCCAACACAGGTGGGCATCATTCAATCTCCCGAGAGCCCACAAAAGACAGAGGACAAAAAGAACAAAAGGCAGAGGAAGGGCAACTTCTTCATTTCCCTTCTTGAGTCGGGACATCCTTCTTCCCCTGTTCTCAGACATCAGAGCTCCTGATTCTCAGGCCTTCAGACTCAGAGACTTAAAATCAGTTCTCAGATCCTTGGGTTTGGACTAAATTACACCACTGGGTCTCCAGTTTGCAGATGGCAGACTGTGGGACTTCTCGGTCTCCATAACCACATGAGTCAATTCCTGTAACAAATCCCCTCTTCATATATATATTTTTTTGTTTTGTTTTCTGTTTGTTTGGAGAACTCGAATACCCCTGCCCCACTCACATGGACCTTCATCTGCAAATCTGTCAATACTAAAGAGAAGTTCAAAACCCAAAGCTGAGAGAAAAGTAATGCAGAATAAAGGAGAAGGACGATGAAGCCTGGAGGAGCTCCTTAACTGGAAGCACAATTGGTTGCAGAGTTTTTTGTATGGTTCTGCAGCAGTGCCCTTCTGAGCAGTTAAGGGCACAGTCCCAAAGCAGAAGGAACTTGTGCTTTCTGGTTGGTCACAGACAGTATCCAAGCAGAGCCCAAATGACTATTCACAAGAAAGACAGAAGTGGGGATTTGGACATCTATGACATGGTAAGGCTGTGCAAAATGTTTATTCACCATGGTAACTGGTCAAGTCAGGCTTCCAAGGAATCTAAGGTAGTGTTGTCAACTTTCACAGCTCGTTCACAAAAAACCAACCCTTCTCACAATGTGCTCTGTGGCTACAGTGACCCTATCAGTCATCATACAAATCAGGTCACTTTTGACAGTGCAGGTAGATGTTTTTAATAAATATGGCACAAGTATACACCAGAGCTATCCCAGGCAAAGCTGAACCTGTGTTCACCATATATACATTTGAATTTATGCTTGAGTAAGAAGAACCACCAAGGAACAGTAGCATTACTAAATAAATAAAATACCCACATGACTGCCTAACCATTCAGGATTTTTTTTCTCCTATATTTATTTTAAAAATTAAAAACCCCAAATTATGGCATCATGAAAATAATATAGCTTACTACATTCCTGTATATTTCTCCCAAGTCATATATTTTCTATATGACTATGTTTATACTAAAGTATATATTTCAAATTGCCTATACCAATTATAGTTTAAAATATAAGTCATATTATTAAAGGCTTCATTTGTAGAAAAATACATATATAAATATATCATATTGCATATTATAATATATTATGTTAACAGAGTGGTTTCGAAGTGATTTGATATATGTAATCTTATTAAAATCAGTCCTCCAAAAATGAAAACAAGCATGAAGGGGTATATTCATATCAACCAAAAAAAACAGCAATATCATGAATTACCCTTATGTTTATATTTCAAGTCATACAGTGAAATGGCTGTTCTTAAAACCATTCTTTATGGAAAACAGAGATATTTACATATGAATATATTGGCTCTATGATTTTTAAAAAGTCACAATTTATAACATTCAGACTCTTTAAAATCTTTTCTAAAAGCATGGGTAGTGTCATAAATATGAATTTTTGTGTACAATTTGCCTATAAACTGCATAGTCTTCTGAAAAGAAACGAAGATATCTCTAAAAAGAGAAAAATACCTGAATCCATCCACTGTTTCAGTATAGTGCTTTATTCATAATAGTAACTACTTAATAAATGCTCATTAAATCAGACACTGGATGAATGAATGAATGAATGAATGAACAAACGAACCAGCAATCTCTCACACGGGAATGTTTAGGAAGATAACTGCTCACTGATCATCACTATTCCCAGTGGAAATGCATCTAAAACACAGTATTGTAATTTTCCTCCTTATATTTCTTGGTCAAATACCATAAAGAAACATTAAGATTACAAATTAATTAAGATTACAAATGAAGTCAAGGCTTATTTATCTGTGCCATAGTTTCAGAAATTAAATTATATATAGCTATAGACTATTTGAATTTGGTTTAACAACTTCTACCAACATCAGAAGATTTACTACGAGCAATTACATCTCAGTCACCGTGGATACAAGGCATAACTTATGCCCTCAAGCAACTTTTTGTCTGCCAATAACACTTCTCAATTGAAGTGAGTATTAGTATAAAATTTTTCTTACCCAAGCCTCATGACTTTTAACAATTGATCAGGAGGTAAGTTTGGTTTATAACATTCGTATAGTGATTTTTTAAAGCCATCCTCAATAACATGCATAAGCTCATTCTGGGATCATGCGACACAGTGAAGAGAAAGAGCTCTTCCCACTTCACCTGTGTCTCTTTTCTTGCACAGGTATAAATGATTTTTAATTAGCAAATTTATTAGAATGACTATTTTTAAAGTACCCTAGGGGGCTCAGTCGGTTAAGTGGCCGACATCGGCTCAGGTCATGATCTCGCAGTCTGTGAGCCCCACGTCGGGCTCTGTGCTGACAGCTCGGAGCCTGGAGCCTGTTTCAGATTCTGTGTCTCCCTCTCTCTCTGACCCTCCCCTGTTCATGCTCTGTCTCAAAAATAAATAAACGTTAAAAAAATTTTTTTTTTAAATAAAATAAAATAAAGTACCCTAAATATTTTAACTTTTCCCCTTGCACTTTAAATAATCACTGAACTTCCTATGTAATTAAGGTTAATAAGCAAAAATAAATTTCACCCCGCTCCATGTATGATTCATAATAAAATCTGAATTAGTTGAAGAGCCTGATTATGATATATTAACGTATAAGTGTGAAATAACAAGGAGAGTACATGACCACTTTTGACAGGCAAGCTTTCGGTTGGTCAGGCAAACATATGGCTATATTTCTACCCATATGATGACATTTCTACTACTGCCATATATATATCTTATTAAAATTATGTATGTGTCAAATCATTTTCCTGCAACTCAGAAGGAATAGTTAGGTTAAGTGTAAGCAAAGTTCCACAACTGGTTACCAAGAGAAGCTAGGATCAGTCTTCCAGTGGCAATATTTTAAGACAGAAATAAAAAATAAAAATTGAGAATGACTTCTTGCTCTTCTAAGCACCTTTATAAGCACCAGGAATACAAAGACAGGACATGCCCCCTGCCCTACTGGAACTTAAAGTTTGAAAGGGGACATACATATTTCAAAAGAAAAACAAATATGTACTGTGCAATATGTAATGAGAACTTAATCCTATATTATCAGAGAGAACAGCTTCTCAAACATGTAGCATGTACTTAATGTATAACTTCAAAAAAACGATGGGTAGACTAAATGACTTAACAAAATTCCTTTTAATCCCATAACTCAATGAATTGAGCTTCCCTTGAATCTTAAGTAAATTAAATTGTTTTATAATATCAGTTTCACATCATTATCTAAGAGAAAGGATTTATTTGAGATGAAACTTTTTTATATGAAATTTATTGTCAAATTGATTTCCATACAACACCAACAGGCGCCCTCCTCAGTGCCCATCACCCACTTTCCCCTCCCTCCCACCTATCAACCCTCAGTTTATTCTCAGTTTTTAAGAGTCTCTTATGGTTTGGCTCCCTCCCTCTCTCTTTTGTTTTCCCCCTTCCCCTCCCCCATGGTCTTCTGTTAAGTTTCTCAGGATCCACATAAGAGTGAAAACATATGGTATCTGTCTTTCTCTGTATGACTTATTTCACTTGGAATACTACTTGGCAATGAGAAAGAATGAAATATGGCCTTTGGTAGCAACGTGGATTGAACTGGAGAGTGTTTGAAATGAAACTATAGATCGATCAGCTATATGAAATATTTAACGACTTTATTTCCGATGGTAAGGTATTAAATCTGTGTACTTTTCCCCCTAAAATTTAAAGTTATGTATTCCATTGTCCTCTTGGAAATCTTTTCCAAGAAGACAGGTCATCAGATCCATCAAGCAGTTAAATAAAAGACTTTTTTGAATATATTCAAGACCTAACTAAACAGTTAGTAAAAGAAGTTGGTTCTTTTAATTATATGTTGGCTAATAAGTAGAATTCTCTCACTCATAACCATCAGAAATTGCCAAGAAAATATCTAGGAAATAGAATAGCCTTTGAAACTCAGAACTTAAACTGTCATCATCAGTTTCCATCACATGCTGAACTCGTGACCATTACTATTCACATTGTAACTTTCTCCCACAAAATAATAACTATTTTGTTTGATATTTCCACTTTGTACATTGTAACAAAAGGCATTCAATAACTACATATTGAAATGTGACTGTCTGATACTCAACTACATGATTACTTCAAGTTATGTACTATGCACAGCACAGTCTGAACACCATTTGTAAATATTCAAAACATAGCATGAACTGAATATGCTAACTGCACCCCCCCATTCATTTACATGGGAAACAGGCACATTTACGACTACCTTAATCTTTTGGTAATCTGTACTTTCTGCTCTTTGGTTTTAATATTTTATTTTCTAATATAGTTCAGTGCATATGGGATACAGAAAGTTGATTGCTTGATAAGCACATTTAGAAAAATATGAGAAAAATAAAAACAAATCTGGAAAGTAGATTGGTTGATAAAGTCATTTAGGAAATGTGAGAAAACTAAAATCGAATCTGGAGCATTTTTCTATATGAAATGCAATCTGAAAAGTATAGAAGAACAGAGCTGTTAAGTCATCCACAACACATCTGTGGGTCCTAATGTAAGACTACGTGACTAGAACAAGAGAAAAGACATATGTAAAAGAGAACAGTCATTTAGGATGAAATAATACTCAAGAAATAAGAAGAGGCATAAAGCTCTCTATCTTCAGTAGTGACTCTGTGGCTTCTTCAAGGACAGACATGCATGGCATAGCTTTGGACATCAGAAAGGAAGGGCTTCAGCTCCCTCACTTATTCTGTCACTTTGAATAAATCATGTTACTTTTCTAACAACAGAATAATAATGCCCACCTCACAAGACTGTTGGGAAGGTTGAGTTAAATGATATCCTATTAATGAGTTCACGTGACTTACAATACATATGATAAGGGTTTTATTTTCCACTCCCTCATCTAAAAGTTTCAGGAGGTGATTAATGCTATAGTCACCTACAGATCTTCAAATTGAGACTCACTTTACAGAGCAGGGACCTCAAGCACTGAAGGAATAAAGGACTCAGCAGAGCATCCCAGATGGTCAGAGAGAGTGCCAGTTTCTTGTCAAGACTGTACTAACAATAAGCACCAGTTGTGGCCCCAAAATGATAGTAAGCTGAGATCCACATCAGATACTTGTGTGTCTTTGTGTCTTTGGTCTTCAACCCAGCTGTTCATCAGGATCACCAGAGAAGTTTGACAAAATGTACTGGTGCCTAGACCTACTCCAGAGATTTAAATGGCCTGGGGTGAGGCCAGACAGGTTTTTGTTTTTTTATTCTTCATATTTTCTGGCTAGTTGTTTTAAGGTGCCCCAGGAGTTTCTCATGGACAGCCACTATTAAGAACCACTGCTCTCACTCAACTGTAAGTAATCTGAATCCCATCCCCATGACCTACTCAAACCCCAAGATCTCAAACAAGGAGTAGGGACTAATCCTTTTGTGGGTTTCCAGGATCCAGAGATCAGTAATGAAGGCCAGAGGGTATAAGGTGGGGTGAGAAGTTCTCAGTCACTACAAAGGTAAGTTGCCAAAACATAGAGGGCAGAACCTCTCTGAAAATGACAAGAACGCCTTCCTTGACTAAATTGGTCTGTTTTGAGCCCTCTTCTAGATTACACTTTGTCTTTGGCATGCTAAGCCCAATTTAGCAAGGATCAACTACCCATCCTTGGTATCCAATCAAGTTCCTCTTAGTAATTTTCTATCCACTAACCCCCCCCCCCCCCCCCCGCTCATTCTGCCCACTGGCTACAAATCCCCATCTGTCTTTGCTGTATTTGGAGTTGAGCTCAGTTCTATAATTAAGTTTCTCTCCCCTCCTGCCGTAGCTCTAATAAAATCTGTCTTGCTGTTTCAACAACTGCCAGAATAATTTCTCTTTAACAGTCCCTATATTCTCCAAAGCACAGCCAAAACTACCATGCATGTAGAAGGTCAAATACAGAGCCAGAGACTTCTTGAATCAGAGAAAGAAGAGCAAAAGAAGGCAAAGCCAGTCAAGTAGGGAAGACTCTAGAGAGATTTTCTAGAAGATTTTCTAGAAGGCGTGTGAAGAGGGCACTGTGAAAACCAAGAAGAGTACCTAAAGATAAGGCTATCAACTGCCATCTACCAACAGATAAGCCAGTAAAAATTATCTGAAAGCCATGCACCGGTTGCCATGACTACGCCTCACAGCTCTTGGTCACATCCAAGATGTAAATCCTATGATGGCATTTTTTCTGATGGTAGTGTTTCCTCTCCTCTGAACACGTACCAAAAAACATCTTCCCTCTCATTGTGCATTTTAAGGTCCTTTCCAGTGGTATTAAATTGTTTCACCTACATTTTCAAATCCCTTATTATGTAAAATCCATCTTTTACCTTAATGGAAAATCCTACAGACACTGCCCCAATGCCTGCTCAACTATTCTTCTTTCACCCAAGTTGGACCCTAAGAAAATGGAGTTAGCATCCTCTCAACTCTGCACTACTAATTCCATTAGTATATTATCTAAGAATTTTTCTAATAGTATGAAATTCACCCATTCTGTTTAGGAATGCTTTCCTCCTCCATGTTGTATCATCCTCCAACCTCAAAGTCACTCTGATCCCTTGAAAACTATACCCATACACTTTTCATCAACCTAAGTACTGTCATCACCTGAGCTTTCTGCTGGAAAGCTACTGGCATGGATTGCGTATTTATGTTTGATATGCTCAAAAACTCATGAGAATTTACGTTTATAGATATCACCATTAATAATAATAACATACACATACTGTGTCCGTTACTGTCCTAAATACTTTACCTGTGTTAACTTACATAATGTTCCCAATACTCACGTGAGATAGGTATTATTAAAAACCGAGGTTCAAGAGGACTGAATAAGCTGCCCAAGTTCACAAGCTCGCAAATGGAATAATCAGATTTTGAACCAAAACCTATGTGATGTCAAAGCCTGGGTCTTCGCACTACAGCATTCTGCCTTTCCTTCACCAAATTCTATGTCCTGGCAGCACTAGGAGGAATAGCATTGGGCAGACACAGAGAAATTCCTGTCTTTAACCTCTGCTCGGGCATTCAATCCACAGAGTAGATTTTAATGGCAGAGAAGTTCAACTTCAGAAATCCCATTCAATACTTTCTAACTTGCTAAAGACCTCTCTGATCCTATGAGAGGCATAGGACTCTTCTCTGCCGTTCAGCCCCACAGCAATCAAGTTCTTCTTTTGTAACTTACACTATACACAAATAATATCAACATTTCACTATCTAAATTACTTTACTCCTCACTGAATACAAAATGCTAGTCTTAAAGAACACTCCAAAGACTGAGAATTATCTTCCAACCCATATGGAAGTCCACTGGGGAAGGACAATAGAGCCAAAGGGTTACCAGACCTCTTGAAGAGTATTCTAGAAATTGATGGACCATACGCTTTTTCATCATTTACCAGCACAAATTAAAGATTTGTTACAATCAAAAAGACTGAAGTCAATTAATATACATTATCTCAGGCAGGAAACATAGCAGATCCCACACATTTCAGAATGCAATTTTTAAAATAGTAACATCCCATTAGCCAGAAAAGAAAGTGTTCCCAGAGCATTCCCACATCCCATTCCCATTTATAAACAGGCCTTCATAACACTTTGCTTAACACCTTCTATATTCACAGACAGAGGAAAATATACAGTGACCTAATTTTGATCTCCTTTTCAGAAGTTTGAATAAATTACATTTTATTTTTGTATGACTAAACGAAGTTCATAAGAGGAAGCTTTGCAGGGTTGTTAAAATTGCTAATATAATCTTATTCCTTACACTAGAAATTTCTGGTCAGTTTGCTAAATGAACAGTCTATAAGAGCTAATATTAATGTGATGCCCCAAGAAAATCTGCTGCCATTTATAGACAACAAGGGAAGTACTATTGAGTATTGGATCTGGCTAAAGGAACCATGCCATTGGCCAAAGAAGGACATCCACTGGCCAAAACATGTCTCGGATCTTTCTCTCCCTAAGGCTGCATTTTTGCTGGGAAGGACAAACTGTTATTAGAACATTCCCACAGTTGTCCACAAGCTATATAAAGAGGCACATGACCCCTGAAGCTGATAGGAACAAGTTAAACGAGTCAATGTTCAAACACCTGCCAGTGCAAAGTGAACACATCTTATTCAAAGCTATGAAAGGAACATACTCCCATCCATGCTTCCTCCTGCCCTTCGTCACCCTTCATCGATACAAGCTGCATAAATTAATATCAACAAGGACACTAAGCTCAGCAGAGAAAACGCGTGAGGAGAGTAACTCTAGCAACTATGAAGAGCAACTAACATGGTGTTCCCATTCCAGAATATTCTTTCTTCTCACGTCTGCTAGTCAAGCATATCTATATCGATCATTCTAGACTTGCTCTCTCTGTGAAACCTCCTCAAGACCCCTTCAGGAAGCAGCATTATTACATTTCCACGTGTCACCATTTTAGAGCGTAAATTGTCAAGCTAATAATTTGTTTGCATAAAACACCAAGTTGCAGACTCTGGGAACTCTGAAATCAACGATCTTCAGGTTTGCATTCCCCCTACCAAAGATGGTAACAGTAGACCACCAGGCTCACGGTAACATTTGTTGAGTGCATAAATGAATAAACGAAAGACTTAGTAAAGCTGAAATTAAGGTAACGTCTGCCGGTGGAACAGGGTTGTTCTTGCTAGGGGAACAAGAATTTAAGCAAGTAAAGCTTTAATCAGATATAAATTTGGAGACATGAATTGGTCTCTATACTCTCTGCCCTACTGTCCTCATTCCTATTCTTATCCCTCCATTCAGAAAAAGAACTGGCTAGAATTTACAAATAATGAAACAGGACTAAATAAATATCAATACTTATTTTCAGTATTATGGTGCTAAGACACAGAATCTCAATGCATTGTTAAAATATAAACGACCTGAGAAGCCGTTAAGGCTAGCGCTAACCGGCTTTGGAGTCGTCACATTTCCCTGGATGCACCCCTCCTTTAGGGCCATGCATCACAGTGACTTGGCTCCATGTTGTCACTCGTGTTATGTAAATGGTGACCTTGGTGTGCATTTGGAGATAGAATCCCTCTCCGCTCTGCAGACTCACTACCTTATTTCACTGGGAGTGAGGGATTTCCCAGGTGCTGCTTTGCTGCAGCGTGGTGTAACTGTTGACGTTAATTAGTTTATGCAAATCAGCTAGAAACCATCCCTGATTAATGTCTTCACCGCTTTATTAATTTTGAATACTTTAAGAGGCTGTTGGACATGTATGATGCAATATCTGCTTCGAGAAGAACTACTCATATGATTAATTTAGACCCTGAAGAACAGTACTTGATCTCTTCTCGTTGATACTACTAATCACACAAAATTTGTAACTTAAAAAAAAAAGGTAGTGCGCCAGAAACGAAACTGAGTTTTACAAATTTCCTACAAGTGACATTGGCATATAGCACCCTAAAATAGCTGCATGAATTTGCAATCTAAAATTAATAGCAGAGAAAGTGTAATGAGTGCCTATTCTGTGCCAGGCTCTGTGCTCAGGGCTTCACATGCTTTAACAATCTTAACAGAATAATCTAGCCAGGCAGATGTGAGCGGCAGTTCTGGGATTCCAACCTTGACCACCGGCACCAGAGCCCAATTCTTAACCGTGATGACATGTGGACCAACATAGCTCACACATTCAACAAAATTCATATAGAATTCATGGAAGTCATTTTTGTTATCACTGTTCCTTCCAAATGTTCATGTTTTCTGACTTTATTTGTATTAGTTCCTCTACTAAGCACTAAGCTTCCATGAGGGCTGAATTTATAACTCACATTGCTCTGCGTTAGCCACAAACATAAAAAAAAAATAAAAAAAAAAAACAGTGGCTTGTACTGAAACAGGTTTTATTGATTGAATTTTATGGTGAAAATTATTTTCCATCATTCTGTTAAAAGTCACAATCATTTCATTCTCCTCAGATATCTTTCTAAGTGGTAAATACTCTCTTAAAGGTTTTTCTGATATAAATGGGAAGTCTTCATTACTAGGGACCCCCTGACTTTTATGGAGAGGGGTAGAAGCAAGATGTTGAAAGAAATGAACGGTCCTATGAGATCGTTTATTCAATAAATATTTACTCAGTTCCAGACACTGTAATCGAAATGGTTGGATGCAATATCTCCCACCATGAGTACACAATCTAATAGATGAAATAATAGAAGTGTAAAAATAACTCTAATATGAGGCATCATGTGACTAATTCCCATTTAAATAAAAACAACCTATAAGAAAAGAGCAATTGTGGTACCAAGGAGATGATTATATATGCTTCGAAGTATCAGAGGAAGCTTCTTGAGAGACTCCTCATCTAGACTCTCGGAGACAGATAAACTCTGTCTCAGGTAATAGGAAGTCGATAATGAAAAGGAAACAAACACAGAGCAACAGACACATGCCTGAGAGAGGGCCAAGGAGTCCTCCAACACAAGCGTAGATCCAGGATGAAAAACAACTGGGAAGGTCAAGTGAAGCAAAATCCTGAAACCCCTGAATGCGAAGCCAAGGGACTGGGTTCTTACTGGAATGCATTACTTAAAATATTTAGAATAACTCTCGGCATACACAAGGTCTGGGGGATGGAGAAAGGTTGTCCGTGTGGATGTGTGTTTCTCAAACACTCTTTTACTTGAATATGAGATCATCAGATTTGTCCTTTCTGATGAGTGCCCACGTCAGCATTATGGGAAGCATTATGGGATTTCTGGTCTGGCAATCTTACTATCTATCGAGATGTGCTCCTGCTGGAAAACCACTTTACCTCTTTCTCGCATCTCCAGATACCTTACTGTTAAAAAAGGACGGTTAGGTCAGGTGCCTGTAGCATTTAATACTCTATATTTTATCAAGCCAAAACTGGTGGCAGCCATAGAAGTGTAACAAAGAGGGACTGCTTTTAGCAAGACCCAGCTCAAAAATCACCACCTCATAAAGGCCCCATCCACCTCCCCATTGTCAGCTCCACACCATTTTCATTTATACAGTTCATTTCACTGACAGAATCCCTGGTCTCAAGTTGTGCCCTATCTAAACAGAGGACCATAAAAGCTAAACTATAACTTAATAGGTAAAGTGCTACAGTAGCAAACAGGTGGTGCAGCCAAATCCGTATTTAGTGGTAGAAAAAAGAATTCCTGGAGGAGGTGACATTTTAGTGGAGGTCAAGGAGGTAGGATAGGGAAAACCATTTTATTTAGGACCATTTAGCTGTAAAGAACAGTCCCATTGAAGTAATTTGAAGACAGGGGGGTGAAGTAAGGATACATATACCAAGGAACCCCAAAATAAACAAGCAAACAAATGATTCAACCTCATGGAAAATCAATGGCACAAGGAAGCCATGACACAGGAGTCTCCCACTCTGACAGGTATGTGACTCAGCCTCTGTTCAAACGTCTCCAAGTGTCTCTCCTCACTGATAGCTAAATTTCCCACCCTTTATTCTGCCTATGTTTTGTCTGCCCCCCAGCTCTTCCTTCATGTTTGTAGCTCCTCATAACCTTGCTTTGCCAGGACTCAGAAAGGATCCAAGTCTGCCTCATTTTGTCTCAGTATACCGTAAGTCACATTGCTCTCAGGATGGGATCTCTCAGTTACAAGCTTTAAGATCTGAGGAATCTGATTGACCCAGTTCATCTTTTTATGCCTATGTATTGGCTCCTCACAACTCAAATGCCACACACTGTCCAATTCGTGGTTTCTGAAGGTAGAAGAGAAGGGGTGGGGACCATGAGAAGCAGAGCTGTGCCACCCCCTTCAGTAGGGACCATGGGAAAAGTAGTCCTTTAAGAGAGTGTAGGTACGGTCATGTCCAAACTGTAGCATCCCAAGCAGAAAGAGATCAAGTATAATGCACAGAGGTGAGAAAGAGAAAGGCATGGGTGAGGAATTACAAGTTCAAAACAGTCAAGGCACACACAGCTCATGCCAAGAGATCACAGGCACCTATGTAAGACATTGTATTAACAGAAGATAAATTAAGGCGCAAAAAGTCTTTATGAGCCTGCTGCCACAATCCAAGGGGGAGAAGGTGAGAACTAACAAAGACAGTGACAGCGGTACTACAGGGTAGATGATGGGTTTCAGAGGAATTTGAGAGGTAGTATTTACTAGCCTACCGCATCAATTATGTCTGCAAAATGAGGGAGAACTCAGATAGGACTCCCAAGTTTCTAATGTAGACAACTGGGTAAAAGGCAGTGTCATTAACTAAAACAGAAAAGGAAGTAGGAGCCATTTATTACTGGGGGTGTGGGGGGCTTTGTAGGAAAACAAGAAGAAAGGAAATGGACAATAATGGACAATAACGAGTTCTCAGGCCACGTTTAAGGTGATTATGGTATATCCAAGTAGAATAGCCGGTAGGTAGTCAGATACAGGGAGCTAAAGCATCGAGAGGGGTCTGAGCCAAAAATGAAGACTTGAGTGACCACCCATAATTACATTAGGCGAGAGCTCCTGGGAGAGCTTGAAAGGACAAAACGCAGAATCCTAACAGGAGGCTTTCACACACCTGTTAACGCATACACACAACTGGGCTCAACTTCCCACCAGACTTGAGGCAACCTAAGCATGGGCATGTCTCTTGGCACTGATATACCAGGTACCAAGCACATACTGTGGTAGCATAATGGAAGAAGGAAATCCACAAACTACCTCAGAGAGACACCAAATCAACTTCCTGGGCGGGGCGGGGAGGTTTTATTTCTAGTATGGGGTAGTTCAAGAAGGAGTCGTAGAGAATTTGGAGACATTATAAAATAATAATATGCATGAAAAATTGATTCCACACAACAGTTTCATTGTGTCAAATAACCAAATTCTTGATTATGTATTTGGAATAAAAACTTACTTTCACCTTTGCTTACGAACACCTGAGTAAATGACACAAACGTACACATCTGTCAAAACTCATCAAACCATTTATATGATATCCATGAATTTTACTATAGATAAAATGACCTTCAGTTAAGAAATGGCTGTGGTGGGATACCTGGGTAGCTCAGTTGGTTAAGTGTCCAACTCTTGATCTCCGCTCAGTGCATGATCTCAAGGTTTGTGAGACTGAACCCCGGGACAGGCTCTGTGCTAACAGCACAAAGGCTGCTTGGGATTCTCTCTCCCTCCCTCCCTCCCTCGATCTCTCTCTCTCTCTCTCTCTGCCCGTCCCCTGCTTGCACTCACTGTCTGTCTTTCTCTCTCTCTGAAAATAAACTTACAAAAATAGCTGTGAAGAATGTGACTGATCAAAAGAAAACAATTCATTATTTCTTTTTTTTTTAATTTCCCCAGCAAATACCCATTTATTGAGCACACACTTAGATCCTTAACTAGGAGCTCAAAATACATAAAACAGGAGTATAATAAAAGTTCTTACTCTCAAGGAACTCACAGTTTAGGGTTAGTCTACACATAAAACAGATCACTACAATGGATGATAACTGAAGCAAGAATAAAGGGCCAAGGGTCCAACGAGACTGTATGAAAAGGTTACAATCTTTTTGTCTCCCCTGTGCTCCTGGGTCATATGTCCAAGGGGAAGTGAAGCTGAAAACCTCACTTCCTAAACCACGAATTAATATATTACCAGAACTATGTGTACTAATTATATATGTAACTCATTAGAAGAGACACAGGCAAAGAAGAAAGCAAATGCAGGCTAACAAGAGTATGCTGCTGAGTATGCATCGTTCTGGTTTAATCAGTAATACTGCCCCCCACCATATAAATCACTGTGTGGTGGGGAGAGTAAGACTAGGAAGGTTAGCTACTTTAAAACTAAATGCTAGATAATGTTCAGTACTCAAGTAATCTTACACCACTTTCAACAATACCGAGTTCAATTCTACTCAAACTCAACAACTCAACTCACTTGAGATCTGAGTACTGAACAGCCCTTAAAAATATACTGATGCTTCAAGTTAGCAGTTCTAACTCAGAAAGACAGATATTAGATTCATTTCCAGAAAAGAAACCGCTTTTCATTTGTATTCTCGTGTGACAGAACTGCCAAAGTTTTTCCAAATACTACAGATAGTGATTTTTTTCAAAAGTTGGGTAAAAGGATGTAACCTTTTATCGTTTTTTACCTCTAGGTGTTTTCTGACGCTGACACTGTAGCTACTCAAAACAAGAACTTGTACAGGAAATAGAACTAGACACTCAGACCAATGACGAGGTATCTTTAGCCAGCCATGTTATTAACCCATACGGTACACACTGTTTTCTAGAATATCTTCTTGTATGTGGCTAATTGTAGAAACTGACTTCTGAAAAAAAGTTAAATACTGTATATTTGAACACTGAATAAAGATGGGTATAAAAATCAAGTATTTCACTTAAGGGAAAGAATCATGGTGATTACACATCTAAAGTAACTGTGCATTTCAATCATTTAGGGCAAATTAACGGCAAAAAGGAGGGGACGGATTCATTTCCATTATAGACACATCAAGACACTCTATATAAATTACTTACGATTTATTCCATACATATTTATTCTGCTTGACATAAGTGTAGACACATGCAATATCTATCATGTCCTGGAAATAAATTCTTTGAATATTTAGGAGCATATTTATGAGAGTATCACATTATTACAAAAATTTCATTGTTGGGGTTGTTTTACATATTCTGAGATATTACTGAGCTACATCTTTTTATCCCTTTTTTAAATGCTATTCCTGGGGCACCTGGGTGGCACGGCCAGTTCAGCGTCCGACTTCAGCTCAGGTCATGATCTCGTGGTTCATGGGTTTGAGCCCTACGTCAGGCTCTGTGCTGACAGCTCAGAGGCAAGAGCCTACTTCAGATTCTGTGTCTCCCTCTCTCTCTGCCCCTCCCCTCACTGACCCTCTATCTCTTTCTTTCTCTCTCAAAAATAAACATTAAAAAATTCATATAAAAAGAGCTATTCCTTTTCTTAAAACGCTGGAATTTCCCCCAACTCTCAAAAAGAATCTTTCTCTTAAAAAATAAAAGAAAAAAAACGTACTTTATGCTAAGTGAAATAAGTCAGAATAAGACAAATCCCATATGATTTAACTCACATGTGGAATTTAAGAAACAAAACAAAGAAGCAAAGGGAAAAGAGAGAGAGGCAAACCAAGAAGCAGGATCTCAAGTGTAGAGAACAAACTGATGGTTACCAGCGGGGCAGTGGTGGGGGATGGGTGAAATAGGTGATGGAGATCAAGCAGGGCACTTGTGATGAGCACTGTGTGATGTAAGGAAATGTCGAATCACTATATTGTACACCTGAAACTAATACTATACTGTATGTTAGCTAACTGGATTTTATGTAAAAACTTAAAAAAAAAAAAAAGAAAGAAAGAATCTTTCTCTTGGTAAGACTTTCCAAAGACGAGGAGTTGCCACTTCGGCAGGGTGTCAAATCATGCATGTTTCTAGAAGTATTCACGTGATGTAGAAGTTATACATCCAGTTGAGATTATCATGCAATTTTCTGCACGTTAATGGTATGGGACACCCCAATTTTTATCCTCCCCACAAAACAAAAAATCCTGAAATGTAATAAAGCTGTTAGTTACCTATTGGCAAGTTTGCTACAAAATGCCTTATCAACAGGAGCATTGTTTTTCAGTTTCTCAATCATCACTAAACATTCTCAATCATCATTTCAGGGTTAGAATTCCAAAACTGAACTAACAAAAGTATGCTATTTAGTATTTAGCATTGGCATCATTTTAACTTCTGAAGTTCTGTAGTACATTGAGCATGTTTACAATTGTCTTTTGTTTCCAAAATCTATGCTTTGGAAACTAACATATGCTGGGTAAGAGATAAACTAAAACAAATGGTATCTTTTACCAGATGAAATCTCTCTCGGTGGGAAATACCGCCCCACATTCTACTTGATGTTGTTCCTCCTCAGCATAGTCTGGAGTGCTGGTTCATACTCGCGTTAACTTGACTAACATATTACAGAAAATTAGTTCATTCTTAACATTTATTGCTGCAGGGATTAATATTCCAGAGAGGAAATGGCAGGTGGACAGACCTGATAAAATGCAAGTGGGATTTAAATGTTCAGCAAAGGGTAGTATAATTTGCTGTTGCCTAATGATAAAGACCACTGGCTGAAGAAAAAGGACACTTCAACTATACTCATAAAATAAAGAAGTTGTTCTGAGGCTCCAAGAATTAGAAGTATACAGCACAGAGGCTGAACCATAGCCTGAAAATGGTGAAGTTCCCAGTTTTAGCTTATCCCATTTTGTTCAGAAACCGAATGAGTAACAAGATACGTGGTTCTATGGTGAAAGCCCAGTGAAACAGCCACTGCCTAATCACAGTAGAATATAGAAAACAAGGTTGAAATCAAGAGACAAGAGCATTCTTTAAGAACAGTTGATGGGATGTCACTTGGCTCGTACTGCCAGCACCCAAGCACTAATAATCTCACAGGTCAGCCTTCCAAAGCAGGGGTCTGGCAACGAAGACGTGGATGGGACAGAAATTACCAAACTCCTGACCGTAAAGAGTTTAGAATCCTGTGTTCCAAAATGTTGAGCTATCTGGCTGCAGCCTATATCAGTACACGTCAGCGTTTATATCAGCCGACATGTGTCTAATTTTAAATAGTGATTCCCAGTTAACTTTCTCAATGGGCAATGCTTTGGTTGGTTTCTTTACCCAAGTGGCCAGCCACAATTAGTATTTTAGGTCACAAAATATATGCACAAACATTCTAAAATCACCATAAAGAGATATCAGTCTCTGACCATAATACTGAGTACACTTTTTTAAATAAAGACTACTTTTATGCAAGCTTTCACATATTTTCTTAAAGATATTTTATTTGCTTAAGCAAGCTGATTCTTCATAGCTAAGTTATAAATCAAAGACCATATCCCGTATGGGGATAAAGTTATGAGATCAGAGTGGTTCCCAGAAGTTTTATTTCTGTCAAAGGTTGGAACAAATGACTCACCAAAGTTATACAAATTTTCACAGCAGTGGGTAGTACGTCTATGCACAGAAATCTGGTGTGAAATGCATTTAGTCAGAGTGGGTGATGATAATTCCAGTGGTGGGGAGGGGAAGAGGGTTCCACCCAATGTATGTTGCTTTGGAAATCAGACACATCAAAGACCATTATTTCAATATAATCTCCTGAGTACCTACAGAGATAATATCACTGAGATTTCAATCAAATTGTTTGATTACTATAAAACGAACCTATTTACTAGTTTTATTGTCTCCATTTTTTTCCCTCACCGTGAAAAAGAAAAACGGGAATATACTGGTTAATGGCTGCATAGTGCCTATTATTACTGAAACCCTGGAGAGATTGTGGAAATAGTTCTTAATTTATGCGTCCAGTGTCACTGTCATATCTCTATTCTCTTGTTCCTTTGTGTTATTTTTATTCGATGCGAATCCAGCAGCCGTCGCCTGCATTTTTGTTTGCACGGTGTAAAGTAAGTCACACAGAAACTCTTATTGGGGTGAGCATTTAAATGACTTGACAAATTTGCACCTGGACCTTATCAAGTCAGCAAATGGTTCTGCATGATTACCAAGAGTCTCGTTACATTAACTTCCCTGCTTCATTTAGAGCCCAGACCAAACACTATGAAACAAAAATGAGTAATCTCATGTACCAACTAAAGAAATTCCACCAGATTCAGTTTCTTGCTAAGTACATGTTCAAGTGATGATACTACTTATAGAAAATGTCTCTTTACTTTGTGAATCCAAGTGACACAAAATAGTATCTCCCAAATGAGGGGCTATTTTTTCCCCATGAAATATCAGCCTTCTATCAGCCAACAAAAACAAGGGATTCAGAAAATGTAAAAGAAGCTTCAGTATTTATTTTCAGACTGTGCTGCTCACCTTTTGATCCTGAAAGCAATGAAAGCTGGACACATAAACAAATACTTTTACATAGGCTGGAATTCATATAAAATTGAAATGGCTCAAAAGTACCAAATAAAATATGCCTGGACTCTATGTGTAGGATCTGTTCATCTAAATTGAAAAGCTGAATTTTATCAACACAGAGTATACTCTTCCATACACATGTACCTTTGTTTTTAAGTAGATATGTAGATCTGGATACAGTTACTAATTCAGAGCATATCAAGATGTATGTACTACACATAGCTTGTTCTGCCCAGCATTTTTAGTTCTAAAAAGGGGTCATTACCTTTCCTAACAGTACTTTCAAATACATCTGTTTCACCCTTGGGTTGCCTTTCAGTGTACTAAAAGTAATCAATTTAGTAACACCTTTCTTATATTTTCACAGTATCTTTTTTTTTAATGTTTATTTTTGAAAGAGACAGAGAGAGAGGGAGAACAATATGGGGAGGGGCAGAGAGAGAAGGAGACAGAGGATCTGAAGACAGCAGAGAGCCTGAGGCAGGGGTTCAACTCAGGAACCGTGAGATCATGACTTGAGCCGAAGACAGATACTTAAAACGACTGAGCCACTCAGGAGCCCTTCACGGTATCTTTCAATACATTCTCATATTTGAAATAGTGTTTGAGTCTCAGGTCAGGTACCATGGGCATTTTACAACTGAGAATATTGAAGCTAAGACACAGCGAATGACTTAGGACCGAACAGGACCCGGGCATTGTGACACCCAGGCTGGGGGGCTCATCCCTTGTCTCCCGCTGTTCTGCAATAAAGATGCTGTGCCCTGAAGCATTAATAAAGCTAGTGGTATTAGCTCCACTAGCGTTTCAACTTGGTATTTATTAATAAATCCAGTTAGCAAAGCTCATATATCGACATCACTGTCTCTGGAGATTATCACTCTTGGCTCTGGTTTCTTCCTTCTTTCCCATTTTGGACCAAAGTAAGGAATTCCAAACAGTCAAAAGGCCACGTTCAGATTCTTTCTCCTGTGTCCTCCTCATCATCACTCTTCTGGTGCTTATTCAATAAGAGTAGCTGGTCTGGGGTCAGAGCCAGCCTCACCCAGGGTTCCTGGAGGATTTGTATCTGCTCCTCAGAAGGCTGAACCACTTTGCAGAAATCACCTGTAGCAACAGCGATTGCCTTAGCAGGTGGAGTATTCAGCGCTCGGTTTCCATGCCTGAAAACTGCCCGACGGAAAAAGGGAAGTCATGCACTGGTGAGACAGACACTGTCAATTTTTCATATACAGACTGATTAACACTTAGCAAAGCATCTTTATTCCATATAAAACAACTGTGTGAAACCCAGATGTTTCCATTAAAGAGTACTTTTAAAGTAAATGCAATACAACACAGCGTCAACACTGGCCTGTTTCAGTTGTATAAAGCACTGTTTTAGGAAAAGCAGAGAAACATCTCATGATATCCACAAACTAAATATCTCCAATGCTTTCAATAAAATCTATCTTAAAAATGTTCTTCTATCCTCCTCACAGAATCCCTAGATTAGAACCCCTGATTAACAAAACAAAAAAGAAAGTTTTTGAAGATGTAGAGGAGATGTTACTGTTAATGAAATCTCTTTTATCTGGATTGATTAGTATAATTCATTATTCACTACTCCTCTGGACAGATGTGTTAAATTACAGTTGAATCAGAACACTGCTAATACTCTATGTGATCACATTACTTCAAGCCTAAAAATACCCACATTTAAAATTAAGAGAGAGGACACAGATTTCCGAAGTGTTTTTCCCGCTCGACGTTTTTTTGGTATGATCAAGCCCAAATGGTTGTGACTGTCTTATTTTGGATATGTTTCTGCTAATTATCTTTTGTAATTGTTTCAATTTTAGGAGTACTACTTTGTAGTTTCAGAGTATTGCAATATGAAAACATCTGAAACTGAACAGCTTACTCTAGATAATTTGCAGATATGTTTTATTAAGAGGGACGTTTTTGTAAATTTTACTTAAAATCAAAATTGATGAAGCTTAATGACAGTTTAATAAAATGCAATAAAATCAAGAGGTTGCTTAAGATACCTTGATGAATGATATTCATTTGTCACCACAGAGATTCCCCCCCCCCACCCCGCCACAGGAGTTATTTGTACAAAACTCAAATTACAAGAAAACTGAAGAAAACATGATTTCCTTAAAATTGAGTTATTTTTGAGGAAGAAGAAACTTTTAAAGGATTATCAAATAGTCCTTGGAATATGCCCTTTAATGAACTGTGCAAATGAAAGGAACATATGGGATATCATTTCCCTTGCTATACATGTGGGTAAAAGTTACAGGAAATATCATTAGCAAAATGTGTTGCAGACTTGATTACACCTCCTAATATTTGAAAGATAGTTCGATGTGTTTTATAAATGCAACATGTGCCACATTCCTAATTATTACTCAATTCCACATCTCCTCTCTCATAGCTTTTGAATATGTTGAAGTGATGATGATGTCCTTCAAGATGAAAAGGCAGGCAGGCTCAGTACCAGACGAATTGCAAGCACTCTCCTTACACACTGGCTTTGGTAAAAAAAACAAAAAAAACAAACAAACAAAAAAGCACAAAGCTGGGACAGCTACTGCCCAGCCGCTTGGGTAAGGACAGACTCTAGACGGGAGGCATTATGGGAGGGTCAGCCTCACCCCCAAACCGGCCTTCCATGCCTGGGGCACAGGCCTCTGCCTCCTGCCTTCCTTGGCCATGGTCCACGGCTCGCTTTTGGCCAAAATACCTTATGCAATTCTCTCACATTCTCACGGTGACTTTAAATTATCCATTCTTCCTAAATTATAATTTAATTTCTCACTAGGCTCTTTTAGATTGTATCACTAAACAGTAGGAGCATCAGAAAGGAAGGAGGGAAGGAGAGAAGGAAGAAAGAAGGAATGAAGAATGGGAAGAAGAAGGGAAGGAGGGAGGAAAAGGGAAACCTGGCTGACAGCACCACTACCCGGTGCTCAGCAGGCAGGGAAGGAAAGTCATCTCTTTACACTGTCCCCTCAGGACATAAGCATTCCTGATCTGCTCCATATTCCTTCCCTCCAGTGGATCAGCAGTTGGACCATTCTAAAGAGCCGCATAAAATGCCAAAAAGTTTTTAATAGTATAAGAATTATCAAGACACACACTATATATGGGCATTTACATCATGGATGGATACAGTCTTCTCCAATTTAGAAGGGAAAAAGTTATTTGCACGAGATGCCTCAACTCAGGTGTGAAAAACAGGCTTTCAAGGTCTCAGATTACGTTGGGACCGCCTCTCTGTGAAGTCCCTGATGCCACATGGCCCTTTGTTCCTGCTCTTGTGCGGTCATATGTCACCGCAGGCACGCAGAACTCTGGAGAAACTTCCCTAGTCAGTATTCCACGCACGTGTCTCTCTTTCCAGGCTGCCAGTCAGTGCCTGGTACTTTCAAATGTAACTGTTGTCTTCTAAACGTTCTCATCTGTATTTCTCATATAGGTTTAACTTATGTAGCATACATTTATATTGACAATCACTAAATAAGAAGAAATATCGACACTTCGACAATTTAAAAAATGTCCCGGAGGACAGTAATTTTGTCCCAGTAATTTTCACACTTTTTGACACGACCTAGAAAGACCCATCACGAACACTGCTAACTCTTTAAGCAGGGTATTAAGAGAGAGCATTATATTTACTTTTCTCCATCCACCACCAAACACACACACACACACACACACACACACACACACACACACACACACGTACATGCCCCCCCACACACACACAAATACATACACACACATCCCGTAGAAAATAAAGTCTCAGTTTCAGGTGAGAAAACAAATTATACAAATTGATCTTCTGACAACAGGGTAAAAAGTATGTTAAAGATATAAACAGAACCATGATTTACAGCTAAGTCGCCAAACTACGACCACAGGGTGCAAAACACCATCGCTTAACTTACGAAATTATCTCCTAATCCAAATGTTAGTAACATAACGTGGTAGTAAGGACTGTAACTCCTTTACGCAGTTCGAGAAAAGAGTATGTATTTACCTTTATATCTTTTATTTGATAAATGTGACCAGTTACATTTTGTAAATTTAAGGTGTAGAGCATGTTACTTTGATACATTTACGTATTGTAATGCGATTGTCCTTGTAGCAGTATTTATCGCATCACATCATTATAGTACAATATTATTATCTATATTCATTATACTGCGCATTAAATCTCCACTAATTTACTCCTCGTTATAAGTTTGTACTCTGCAACATTTGTTTTTATCTATAGATAACTGAAATTCATGAGTGTTTTCCAATTCAGTAGCTTTTAATTTTTGCCAGCTTAATTGAGGTATCATTGACAAATAAAATTTCCATTTTTTAAGAAAACAAAATATTAAAATGAAGAGGCGGGTCGCCTGGGCGGCTCAGTCAGTTAAGTGTCCGATTTTGGCTCAGGTCACGATCTCATGGTTCATGAGTTCTAGCCCTGTGTTGGGCTATGTGCGGACAGCTCAGAGCCTAGAGCCTGGAACCTGCTTCGGATTCTGTGTCTCCCTCTCTCTCCCCCACTCACACTCTGTCTCTGTCTCTCTCTCTCTCTCAGAAATAAAAATAAGCATTAAAAAATAAATAAATGAAGAGGCTATGGGTAACTAGGATTATCAGCGATCTTTATTTTCCTCTCTATATTCCAATAGTGTCAAAATTCCTTATGGTCAGCACATGTTATCCCAAGGATAAAGACCAAAATCCTGAACACAGCTCACCTGAGCTAACTGGCCTTCGCTCTCTCCCTCCTGAGCCTCTCTGTGCTCCAATCCCCATGGCTTCCATTTACTTGCTCTCCCCACTCTGCCTCAGAACCTGCACAGCTGCTATTCCTTCTGACAAAAAAGTTCCCTCTCCTTCATCTTTACTTAGTTAAATCCTACTTGAACCTTCAGCTCAGCTCAGACAGTATTTCCCAAGGAGGCCTTTCCTTACTTCCCAAACCAGACAGTACCCCCTGATAAAGAGATCACACTATCCCCTACTTCTCTGGGGCAACACTATTGCAATTTAGCTTGTACATCCATTTCATTTTTATTTTATTTCTCTAATCCATGAACTCCCCTAGGCTCTGATTTGCTCAATATTATATGTCCAGCACTTAGCACATAGTAGGCATGAAGTATTTGTTGACTGAAATGGAGTGAATATCTTTATAACGTTATATGTTACAATACTTGTAAGACTGACATATTTAATAGATAAGTCTTGGACAAATTGAGGTTAAAAAAAGTGTTAATTACACAAACGCATTATATAATGGTTTACGGAAATCTGAAAAATATATGAATCCAAGGGCACATATCAAAAAGTGCCTCCTATTACTAACGTTAATGCAAGTGAATAAAGAGAATGTCAAATGACTACAATGTACATACTAAAGAATTTCATTTGTTGAGACATTTCTGCTCGTTAATCCTGATAAAAACTATTAAATATTCTCTGTAGCTCAGACAAAGCAGCTAACTACTGGTATAAATCTTCATAAGCCTCTAAAAGGACTTAAAAGACATAATAAACCCTATTTGTAAGACATACACATGATTTGAGGTTGGCTTAGTTTGGGTGTCCAATTAAAATTATTGCTAACTGCACTGCGGCTGTGCCCTGAGGGACCCACTTCTGGGACTTCAACTCAATGGCCCTGCTATTTTCTTCCGCTGCACAAGGACACCCTTTTAAACATAAAATCAGACTCACTTGCTTTAAAAAAGCACCAAACTCTACGTTTTAATTTACCATCTGCAAGAAGCTAAATTTCATTATTACAAATCTTCAAACCAAGCTAGAAAACTAACACGATTCAATGCAAAACAGGGTTGCCCTGGGAGAACAGGAACACGAGTGTGTAGTTATCAATTCCCAATCATCGTCTCATAGATTATCTACCTTGTGAGTCCTCCAAAAGGAATTTCAACTTGGGGGTGCACTTTCTGCAACCTATTTACTGAGCTAGCTACTTCCTCCAATTTGTTTCTGGGCTTTAGGAATATCAATTAAATATTAATCAAACGAAAGAAAATATCAGGAAGTGAATGAATGTAATAACAACATCCACATTTATCCACGTAAAGACACACATAAATGTTTTCATGTTTTCAAGTTTTGTGTCGCCTGCAGTTTGGGATTATCCACCATGTAGACTTCTATTACAGTAGCAGATGTAATTGAACAAAGACCACACACATCATTTCTCACATTCACCAAGCTGTCTACCTCTCCTTTCCAGCTTTTTACAGCTTTTTGTTGTTCTTTGCAAATAATGAAAATTAAAACGCCACCATTCTAAACAAACCCACTGTACGTGGCGAAGGCCACTTTTTATATCAGTTCACATCAGTTGATCGTTCTCCACTGGTCTGCACCAATAGGTAAACTTCTCTAACTTTCTAATGAATTAACGAGAGCAGGTGAGAGTAATTCAATTTAGGAAGATGAACCCATCCCTTATTTTCTTGAAAATTGAGGCCATCCAGTATGACCTTTCCTAACATTTGATCTCCTTCAACCTCAAAAATCTCACCTTCCCCTGTGTTCTAGTATTCTACTATCAGGAGAGAAAAAAAAAAAAAAAAATCCTTCCTAGTTTGGAGCTGATTAGAGATAAATAAGATTAGAAAACATACATGATGCTAAATCCTTCTCCACCACAGTGGGCAATCAATTTCAAATGTCTAAAATTCAAAACTTAATTACCAAAAACAAAAACAAAAAAACTATCTGAAATAGTTTAAAGTGATTATCTCCATGGAAGGAAAATGGAGATGGTGGCAAGTGATTTTTCTAAATATCTGACTCTCTAAACTACGTTATCACTTTAAAATAAAAACTATTCCCTCTGCAGCGCCCAGGGGGCTCAGTCGGTTAAGCGCCCGACTTCGGCTCAGGTCATTATCTCGCAGTTGGTGAGTTTGAGCCCCACTGGGCTCTGTGCTGACAGCTCGAAGCCTGGAGCCTGCTTCAGATTCTGTGTCTCCATCTCTCTCTGACCCTCTGCCGCTTGTGCTCTGTCTCTCTCTCTCTCTCAAATATAAATAAACATTAAAAAATTTAAACAACAAAAAAACTATTCCTTCTGTTCAGCAAAAATTAATCTCCCTAGTTGGTCTGTTCCTCTTATATTTGAGGTGGTGCCTGGGTAGTTCAGTGGGTTGAGCATCCAACTCTTGTTTTTGGCTCAGGTCATGATGCCATGGTTACGGGATCGACCCTCAAGTCAGGCTCTGCACTGGGCATGGACCCTGCTTGGGATTCTCTCTCTCCCCTTCTCTCTCTCTCCCTCTCTCTCTCTATTCCTCCCCCACTCGCATGCACTTGCTTTTCTCCTTCTCTTGTTCAAATAATAATTTTTTTAGAAAAGAATTAAAAAATAATAATAAAAGAAACGAGAGTCCAGAGAGAAAACAGGTAACTGTTTTTCACTCTAGCACATTGGTTAGGTCTGCTGAGACAAGAAGGTGGGAGAATCAAAACCACCAGAGGGATTTTTCACACAACACATACTGTTCTCTTCTCACAGATTCTGATGGTCTCAGAAGGATATCAGAATCTGGAAATGGAAGATGAATATGTTTAGTTTGAAATTTTCCCCAAGTGATTCTGATGGACTGCCCTGAGTGAAGAAATTTTTCCCCATGCTAAGGACAATGTTCATAAAAATTTCAGAGGAACTCAGCTCAAGGGAAAGGGATGGCACTATTTTGAGTAAGTATTTTCGTTTCTTTCACTATCTTCTTCAAAAAAAAACATTCAAAATTGTTGACTGTCCTATGAAAAACAATATAAAAATGTTTCTTCATTGAAATATTGAAACCACTAAATAATATATAGTAAGCGTTCACTTTCAGAGGGTATAAAAAGTTCCTAGGAAATGTTCAGTGCCAAAAATAACTTTGTAGTAAATATTGTCACTATTAATTCGATTTCATTCAGGTGGCTACATTAGTACACACATAAAAGCATAAAAATGAGAAGCTACATTGGCCCCACATTCTTCATCCTTCTACCCTTCCATTCCAATCCCTGCCCAAGAGAAGCCATGGACTCTTAAAAGCCCATATACCGCGGTTACCTTCCAGGCAACATGAAAAAACTCATACAGAAAATTCAGAATCAGTGACACTGTGATGAGCAATAGAGCTCATCGGCTGGTATGGACTAAGCTCAGGCTGGAAGAAGAATCATCAGACGAAAATCACTAATTAGTTGCACTTTCAAATAGAAGTATACATCTAAGGGAGGCAATAGAGCAGGAGTTCTGCAGAACCCAAGAACCAACAGGGTGTGAGAAGGCGTGGGACAGAATGAAGCCAGAACAGGAACAAGGACACCCTGCTCTTTTGGTTACAAGAGCAGCACCCCCACCCCCAAGACATCACCCAGTACAATTCCTGGAGTAACTTCTACATACATCGGAACTAGCCAACAGGAGCCACCTTGAAGAGTGGTAACTAAGAAACCACTTAGGGGTCCCCCAAAACCGGCATCTGATCCTCCCCCTTTTTGCAGTGGGGAGAACAGCAAACAAAGAATAGTCTCAGAGTAAAGAACTGAACATAGGTAACTAGAGAAGCGAGTTAGTAGAGTGGATGAATTTACTGGCCTAACCACTTACAGAATCAATCACATTAGTCACCAAGAGTTACCAGATTTCTCATCACTTCTTCTGAAAGATTAGGCTGCTTCCTTTTAAATCATCTGAAATTTACACCGGAAATAAGCTCTTACTTCATTGTTCGAAGCATAATGTGTGGTTTGATAGGTCCCCATTTTTCCAACACTATTTCTACCATCAGCTAACACTTCAGTGTTCATGTATAAACGATGTACTAGGAGCTAAAAATGGCTTAAACTATACAGTACCCATAAGAAAAGGAAAAATTGGATTCAAAATTAATACCGTTTGTGAGCATATGAACACAATCAATCGTTAATAGCATGAATTTCTGACAAGCACTAGGCAATGCCTTATTAGGTTTAGGAGTATCCTAATGGCACTGGCGTCAGGAAATAAATACAGAATAAATACAATTCATTGTCTTTTTCTTGGTTTGTGGGGGGGGGGGCCATGTTTGGAATATCAAAATTTTCAAAAACAGTGGCTTCAAAATAGCTGCATAGTTTTGTATTTAAAGTGCTTTCTTGACAAACTAATGTAGTTAGTACATTGATATTTAACACTGAGGTATTACAACAAATTATTTTGGCTTATTTCTTACACATTTTAATAACTCCCTTCAATTACAAGCATTTATTCTGCTTTTAAAACTTCAATCTGTTTTTTTTTTTTTTTAATTTTTTTTTCAACGTTTTTATTTATTTTTGGGACAGAGAGAGACAGAGCATGAACGGGGGAGGGGCAGAGAGAGAGGGAGACACAGAATCGGAAACAGGCTCCAGGCTCCGAGCCATCAGCCCAGAGCCCGACGCGGGGCTCGAACTCCCGGACCGCGAGATCGTGACCTGGCTGAAGACGGACGCCTAACCGACTGCGCCACCCAGGCGCCCCTCAATCTGTTTTTTTAAAAAAGCATCATTCTAGGACTTGATAGTCTGTCTTTTCCACATAGTAAGAGGAAATGTAATACAGTGACTTACAAAGGCCAAATCCTGGTTCAAATACTGTTCGCAGCACCTATGAAGCTGTATGACTCTGGAAAAATTACAGAGTCTCTCTGGAAAGCCTGATATTTTTTAAAGTTTATTTATTTATTTTGAGAGAGAGAGCACACAAGCAGGGGAGGGCCAGAGAGAGAGGAAAGAGAGAGAATCCCAAGCATACTCCAAGCCTGATGTAGGGCTCGAACTCATGAACCAGGAGATCGTGACCTGAGACAAAATCAAGAGTTGGGACACTTAACTGATTGAACCACCCAGGCGCCCCATGGACAGCCTTACATTTTAAATTGAAGGTAACAGCCTCTACCTTGGAGAATTTGTTCAGTCACATATGTAAAGTACCCTTTGCTGGGCATCGCCTTAGAGGGCCCACCTGGCTAGTGGTAGTGACAGGGCCACCCCCCATGTTATGCATCCATCACAATACGAAAACACCAGACTTCAGTATACATTTATGTTGTGTCTACCATGTACATACACATGTACATCATATTCAAGAGCAACAGATCTACGCCCAAATAAAAACTCCAAAAAAAGGAAAAGGAAGGAGGATAAACAACGTGTAATGTTAGGTTATCAACATTCTTCACTTTGTTTACTTTGTCTTTGTGCAAACACAGAGCCCTGGTGTCCAGTTACACTATTTGGCCCTAGATTAAAAAAAAAAAAAAAAAAAAAAAGTGGGTAAAAATCTACAGAAAGGAGGAAATGACCGTATAGACACAAAGAATGCGATGTTTGTAAAGCTAAGTTTTACTCAGGGAATTAACATAGGTGTATGCCTGTTCTTGGCATCAGAAACAGGAGGTGGGACACTTTCTTGACACTTCCTCGAGAGAAAGCTTTGCTCTGATCCTTCCACTTGGGACTCTGGGGGATGATAACCATGGGTAGAAATCTCACCTCAGACACAAGGGCGAAAACATGCACTCAGGTGAACCCCTGGTAGACTTGGAACTACCCTCCACAGGCGGCCACCTGGTGCATTTTGGACTCAAGCAGCTATCATTACACCCCTCAACGCTTGCTTCAGTCTAGGCATTTGCCACAACGTTTGCACGTTGAACCAATCTGTGTGCTTATTATTGTGAAATTTACACAGATGCTTACTGAGAAACCAAACGGTACATTTAAGGCACCACGACAGAACTTTTCAGTTACCAACTTAAAAACAAACACTAGAATTAAAGTTAGCCAAGTTTTTATTTGTTTTGCTTTCTCTCTTTGAAGAAACTTGAAGTACTTTAAGTCCTTCATTCTCCTCTCCGCATTAGGAAACGGACTACGGTAAAACCTTGGACTGCGAGTAACTTATTCTGCGAGTGTTCTGCAAGACGAGCAAACAGCTGTAACAAATTTTAACTTGATAAATGAGCGATGTCTTGAAACGCAAATAGTACATGACGCTGGATGTCACATGATCACAACCGAGCCAATGGTTCTTGAAATTCACTTTGATACACAAGTGCTTTGGATTGCGAGCACGTTTCTGGAACGAATTATGCTCGAAAACCAAGGTTTTACTGTACATCATATTGATTTTAAAGATAAGGAAGAGAGCAAACCACCCACTGCCCGTGCCTCACCACGCATTTTATAACCCTGCACTTTCAGTCATGACATTGAAAACCTTACCCTTTCCTCATTCTTCATCTTAAAGAGTACTTCTCAAGTTATGCACAATAGAACATGAGTGTCCCTCCAAAGGTAAGTAAAGCTGTTTCTGCAATCAAGTAAACTTAGGAAATATTGGAAGTGAAGTTAAAGAGGCTATTTTAAGGCAGGATCTCAATGAGTCTTTCATATGCTAAGGGTCACCATGAACCCTGAGGGGGTTATTGTACTGCATTTGCAAGCCCACTGGACAAGTCTTGATAAATCACCTTCTACTCCTTGAAAGAGTATGTTGGAAACTGCTGCTTCAGACCAAAATTTCCACAAGTGTGATCCCTAGGGCCCAGAGCATCAACATCACATTGGAATTTGTTAAAAATGAAAATCCTCAGGTTTCTCCCAAACCTAATGAATCAGCTTCTCTGAGGGTTTGGACCAGCAACAGGTATAAAGAAGCCCTCCGGGTGACTGTGATGTAAGTTTGAGAACCCCTGATCCAGCTAGACCATTCTCTGCCGAAGCGAAAACATGGCCTCAATAACCTCAGAAAAGAGCTTTCGAATCAAAATGAGTCTTTAATAATAGGCAGTTTTTAAAGATAAATCCTATTTCTTCCTTCCTTACCTAAATCATTTGTGATTTGGAAGAGCACCTCCAGCTTTACATATTACAGAAAATGTCTTTATTCACTCTTTCATTATTTTACTGTTTGCCCTTAGCAGGATAAAATCTCTGATGCTAATATTATTAAAGAAAATTTGGACCTGGCTTTGTTGTCTATCAATGAGAACGAAAACATCACCTAGTATTCCAGGTTCCCGATTTCCTATTTTACTTTGATAGACCTAAATAAAAGCAGAAATGAGAAACTAATGTGTAAATATGGGTCTTTTAAAAGTGTCTGTCTGTAAGTTATCTAACAGTCAAAAGCCACAGACACAGAATGTAGAAAGGAAGGGAAACTTGTGTTTCGTGAACATAGAATTTGAGTTTTACGAGATGAAAAAGGGCTAGAGATCTGTTGCACAACAAAGTCAATACATCTAACAAAGTGTACACCTAACAATATTTAAGATGGAAATGGAATGTGATGTGATGGTGACAATTAAAAATAAAGCAAAAATTTTTTAAATATATTCCTTTATTCAGCTCACACAGTGAAACTGAATCACTGCAGCACTGCCTATTGGAAACTGCATTATTATAATATCAATATGCTCTACCCAGGAACTAGAGTATTGAAGGAAAACATATTTAAATCATTGAGACGTAATATAAACTTATTTTCAAAATCAAAAGTGTGACTAAAACATGAATGGCACAGCACCGAGGGGCTCATATTATGTTAGGAAAACAGACATGAAAGCCCTTGATATAAATAAAAGAAACGTTCCCTGGTCATTTATTCCACAAGCTTCTACTGAGTTGTGTAAGCACTGTGCCTGCCACTGGGGAAACAAAGGAGATGTGATTCCTGCCCTTAGGAAGCTTATAGTACATTGGAAAGCTATTTACCCAAAAAAAATGACACACAGGTGAACAATTGCTCTTTTTAAAAAAGGTGAAAAACAGTCAACAAATTGTTTTTTTAAAAATATTCAACCGCAGTCTTTGTCAATATGTGTTTCCACAGTGTAGCTAAAACTCATTTTTGGGAGGCACCCGGGTGGCTCAATCAGTTAAGCCTCCGATGCGGTTTCTGCTCAGGTTATGATTTCACGGTTCATGAGTTCAAACCCCACATCAGGCTCTGTGCTGACAGCGTGGGGCTTGCTTCACATTCTCTCTCCCCCTCTCTCTTAGCTGCCCCCCAAGATAAATAAATAAACTGTAAAGAAAATAAAAATAAAACTCATTTTTAAAGTTTTAGGAATTTCTGAACATTTCAAGTTCAAGCTCAGACTGCACTGTGAGAAACTGGGTTATAATAAAGACACCCTGGTTTAGTCTGAACAGACAAGATTTTCGAGAAGCAAACGCATTTATTATAAGCTTTTAATGCCTCCAATATAATCTCACATTTCTCTACCAGCATTCATCATTTCTATTTGTATAGTGCCTGACAGTTTATAAAGCACTTGCCTTGACATTATTTCACTTGATCCTTACAACTCTTAATTAGGTTGGCAGATATTATCTTCACCATTTTATAGATGAGATGCTGGGAAAGAGGGAGATGAAGCGACCTGCTAACAGTCACCAGGCCATTACTTGCAAAACCAGCAGTAAAACCCAGGCTTTCTTTTCACTAGGTTGCTGTATTTGTGAATTCCTTCACTCAGTAAAATTATGAGGCGATGAGTACAAAGTATCATGATTAAATTAATCATTTAAAAAAAATTATGTACTTAGGAGTTGGGCATGGGGCGATGGAAGATGTCATGGGGAGAGATTTTTGAGGGAAAATGCCCCTCCCTAGATTACTCTTCTCTCCAGTCACAGAACCACGTAACGACTCCACTTCTGGTTTATGAGTATTTTGGAAGCACTGATTATCATCTTTATTGCCTTAAAAAATGTTGAAATGGAGGACAGTATTTGTGCGAGGCAGAATATAAAAGGGACATAAAATGGGAATGCTTCTTTGCAAGCTGCATACGAGGCTAGCAGAGAAACAGGTAAGCTGGAAAAAAAAAAAAAAAAAAAAAAAACAAGAACCATCTGTCCAACACACTCTAGAGCAGACAGTGGGCTGTTACGTTATGACAGAAGCCCTGCCCAGGGAGTGAGGCTCTCCCGGGGCCTCTGATTGCACATCTGAGGTACTCCACGTGGAAGGCCCAGAGCAGGCAGCAAGCCATCCTCTGGTGGCTTCATGAGCCATCTCCAGCCCTGAGTTCCAGGAGCTGCTCATTGCCACTCTGTACATGCTCCTCTCCAGAGAAGCCTTGACATCTAGGCTTTTCTGGCCAGCATGCATTTCTTGCATCCATTCTAGGGGAATCTCATCCTATAACCATCCCCACCCCCTACACAACCTCCCTGCAACAGTGTGCATGCATATACACACTATACCACACACGGACACACACACACACACACACACACACACGTGCTCGCGCTTTCTCTCTCTCTCTCTCTCTCTCTCTCTCTCCCCTTCTCTCTCTCTCTCTTTAGCTGAGTTCAAGGTCTCAAAGTGAGAAGATCAATAAACTTGTTGATGAAAAGACCAAAGTTTCAGCCATTTCAAAGCTATATGCTCCTAACCTCAGACCTTTTACCGGAAGGTCTACTACAAAGATAAAAAAAAGACCCTAACTTATTTTATTTGACTTGTTCACAACCCACCACATCAAAGCTTAAGCACAGAGTTCGGTCTGGGTGCAGGGACAGTCTTGAGGACTTTCTCACCTTCCTTCAGCTGGGGCTGCAGGACCATCCTTGACTCCCGTTTGGCTAAAGGTAATTAGTGTGTCCACCTTGATCATTATAAATAAATCAAAGTACATAAAAATCTTTCTCACTCTTATGTGCCGAATTATATTACCCAGCCCAAAACTTAGATATTGGAGCCCTAACCCCTAGTACCTCAGAAGGGACTGTATTTGTAGAAAGGGCCATTAGACAGGTGATTAGGTGAAAATAAGGCCCGGAGGGTGGTCCTCATCAAATACGATTTACATCCTTATAAGATGAAATCTGGACACGCAGAGAGATGGCAAGGGGTGCATGTGGACAACAGTGAGACGGTGGCCAGCCCGGGAGAGAGGCCTCAGAAGAAATCAAGACTGCACATATCTTCATCTTAGACTTCCTGGCTCCAGAACTGTGAGAAAATGCATTTCTGTTGCTCCCACCACCCCGTCTGTGGTATTCTCCTATGGATGGCCGTCCTCGCACACCGATACACTAACTGAGTCCTGTGCTCCCACACGTGTGGTGTTTGAGGTCTGTGGCCGTGTTCTAAAGAATGACACGCTCCTCTCATTTCTATGCCTCATAAACTCGGGTGATGTTTAAAACAAAAGGATCCTTTTGTACATGTTGCAAATGTGCATGAACTAGGCCCAATGACAGAAGAAGCCATTTCATGTTACCCAATTAAGGTCTTAAATGAACCATTTTTAGAAAAATAACCATTAGGAACTTTAAAACAGTCTTCCCCCAATGAGATGAAAAGAGTTTCAACGTATTACGGCATCTGTTTGCAACATGTCAGACTTGGCAGTCAGGTTAGCCGATAATCAGAAGAGGCTTTCAGTGTGGAAGCAGGACGTGTAATATGCCTCAATATTTTGCCTGATTAAATGCTTAACTTCAGAAGGCTTGAATAGACAACCCAAGTTTGTGAATATGTAATCTTGTGATTCAATTTCCCCAGTGTCTAACCCCAAATCCTTACTAATTCCCTATACAACATTTTTCTGAGTCTTTTATAAAGTCTTATGTAAGGTGCTAATTTGTGACACAATACTAATAAGTTAAGGTATTCTGAAAGGTATTATTATATCAAAATTAGAATTCGTTGCATTGCTAACACTCATTTCTAGTAAAGTTTATCCAGAAAATTTCAAAAAGAGTGGATAGATTTTCTAAATTTATTAAAGACATTTTATGCATTGAAACTTGTATTTATGGTACAAAGCACAGATCACTCATAAGGAAAAAAAAAAAACCGCCAATAAACTAAGCTGAAATATCTGACGTCGGGTTCTATTTGTTATAGTTCTTTCAAATGAAAATAGTTTCCTTCTGAGGGTTTGTATATCACATTTCATTTCAGACCCCTAGAAAAATGCCTGGTAGATAGTAAGCACTCAATATATACAGTTGAATAAATGAATATAGGTACTGTAAATATTTTAGCATAAAATCTCCATGCGGCAAGCAAAGTGGTCCTCTTTTGTAATCCATTCCTTACAGCATAGAATTCAACATGTTGATGCTAAAAGTACTATTTTTGTATTGATACTAACAGGGAACAACACATTATTCATATAATTTCCAGAATGAATCTACCAAGTTCCCCCAAACAATGACACATTATTCATTTGTTTATGTGGCATTGTTCACCAAAATGAACACCTCAGGGACTGACTTATTTCAGCGTTTAGTAGATAATGGTCGAATGAATGAATGCATGTCTAGATGAATAATTTTCACAACTACCTTTTAAAGTTTTGAACTTCGTGTGCAGCAACAGCTGTGTGAAAACAGCTTTACCTGTTCCCCTTGAAAAAAGAGAAAATTGGTTGTTGATCATAAAAGGACTATTATGTACAGAAATCCACAACCCCAAAGTACATAAGATTTCTGTGACAAACTTAAGTTTTGACGTGTAAAATGCTTTTTCAACTTTTAGACAAATGACTTCTCTCAGCTCAGCAGCAAAGGATTCAAGAAGTCTGTTGTTACATCCGAAAAATTACTCATGGATTATGTGTTCAACTTTTTTTTTTTTTTTTAACTATCTCTCTTAAAGTGCAATTCTGTTTACCTAGATACGATTCAAAGTACAATTTTGGAAAAATAATTTGGAAATTCTGTCCCTCGATTTCAGAGAGAACTAAAAGGTTTTCCCCAGCCCTCAGGAAACAATCTGCCTTTTTAGAATACAGTTGATTCACACTTGGCTTTACAAGTTGTATTTCAGGCCACAGCTTTGTTGTGAAGGGGGTGAAGCATTTTGCCTATCTTCCCTTTGTCCCAAGTTTTTTTTAACAAGAATAAAACCTACCACCTGTCATTTTATGGATAACCAGGCAACAGCTTTTCCAATTCTGACACAAAGAAGCACAATTCTGTTTCTGTGGCTGGTTAACACAAATGTTTCTGAACTACCGATATCTAACATGGAAATAAAGTGGGAAAAGTCAGTGAGTACGCACAGGCATCATAGATCTGGATTCTGCAGTCCACTGTCTGTTCAGAGATTCTCAGCTGGTGCCGGCGATAAAATAGATGAATATTTATAACCTTATTTACTGAATCATTCGCAGACATTATATCCAAATAAGACTAGAATAAATTGTCAGAGCTCCACTCTGATACCTTACATGAATTATTTAAGAATCTTCACAACCTGGACTGTTGTATTTCAACAATCTGTGTTTTGAAAAACTTACAAACCCTATGACTCTTTTCTAATCACATCATTCAAACATTTTCTAAGATATACATACACAATGAGTCCACTCATTCTCAAATTTCCTCACAAATGTCACTGCTCAAAAGCATTCAAACTCATTGTTCTACAAATTATTTCTCAAATGAAGTGACTTTTTTTTTTAATTTTGCCCACCCCCCAACCCCTACACCCTGGCAACCATCACTTAGCTCATTCTCTGTACTTAAAGGTCTGATTCTGCTTTGTTTATTCACTTTTTAGGTTTTTTTCTTCAGATTCTACATATGAGTGAAGTCATATATTTCTCTTTCTCAGTGTGATTTATTTCACCTGGCATAATATGCTCCAGGTCCATCCATGCTGTCACAAATGGCAGGATATCCTTGTTTGAAGCTATGCAATATTCCATTGCGTGTATCTGCCCGTGTACCACATCTCCTTTGTCTACTCATCTACTGATGGACACTGAAGTTGCTTTCATACCTTGGCTCTTGTAAATAATGCTATGATAAACACAGGGATGCATATATCTTTTCATATTAGTGTTTTCATTTTCTTTGGGTAAATACCTAGTAGTGAAATTAGTGGATCATATGGTATTCCTATTTTTAATTTTTTGAGGAAACTCCATACTGTTTCCCACAGTGGCTACACCAATTTACACTCCTACCAATGGTGTATAGGGTTCCTTTCTCTCTCATCCCATTATTTCTTGTCTTTTTAACTGTAACCATGTGGACAGGTGTAAGGTGATACCTCTGTGGTACTGATTTGCATTTCCCTCATGATTAGTGATGCTGAGCATCTTTTCATGTGTCCATTGGCCATCTGTAGGTCTTCTTTAGAAAAATGTCTATTCGGGTTCTCTGCCCATTTCTTAATCTGATTACTTGGGGTTTTTTTGATGTTGAGTTACAGAAGTTCTTTACACATTTGGGTCTGTCTTAATTCTTTTTTAATTTTTTTTAATGTTCATTTATTTTTGAGAGAGAGAAAGAGACAGAGAGTGAACAGGGGAGGGGTAGAGAGAGAGGGAGACACGGAATCTGAAGCGGGCTCCAGGCTCCAAGCTGTCAACACAGAGCCCGACGTGGGGCTCGAACTCACAGACTGGGAGATCATGACCTGAGCTGAAGTCAGATGCTCAACCAACTTAGCCACCCAGGCCCCCCTATATTATTTTGGATATTAACCCATTCTTTGATATACCATTTGAAAATATTTTCTCCTATTCAAAATGTTGTCTTTTTGTTTTGTTGATAGTTTCCTTGGCTGTGCAAAAGCTATTTATTATGTGTAATCCCACTAGATTGTTTTTGCAAATGAAGCGACTTTTGTTCATATTTTTTAAAGGCAATTTCAAAAGTAATACCAATTCATACATCATAATTAAATCCCCACCCAGTTTTTTCATCTTATCATTTGGTAAATGTATCATTTAAATACAACTTGAAGGCTCCCAAAGCTAAATCATTAAAATTACAGCTTAACCATAATTATTACATCATCAAACTAGTCGCATTTCTAAATTCAAAAATAAAATATCCCTAAGTGGCCTAGTTTACATTATCCAATTTACCTTATTATTATCTGAAGAGTTATTAGCAAGTAAAAAAACTATGGCTTTTTTTTTTCATTAACATCAGTAAAAAAACATTTGCCTTGATATTCAATAAATGACAGTAATCCCACTGGCACAGAATACACTTCATTTCAGAATATGTAAACCTAAGAGGAAAGGTCTTATTGTTTATTAGTTATGTTTAGTAACTAAAGTAACTTTAAACTAAACTAACTACAGTTACTTTAGCAAGTAACTAAGACAGTTAATTATTGGTTTTCCCTGGTAGTCAGTGCGACCTGGTTCTTTATTTTGAAAAGCACAGTCACTAAATTTTTACCATCTGTTAAGGAAAATTAGTTGTTTGTCGACTAGTATTAAACTGTTCCCATTTTAACAAGAAACGATCACTCGTAATACTCAAATGGCAAGGATGTTCCATTCATATTTCTTTCCAAAGTTTAAGATATTCTATGCAAAATTCACTTCTATGTTAATAATAAGACCCACAGCTTTGTTGGAGTTCAAGAAAAAAGTGACTACAGTAAATATTTAAACATATTTTGTCTTCTTCAAAAATTCTAACCATGGATATATTGCTCACTTCTGTTGGTATATTTCCAGGCATTTATTTTCAGATCTCTGGGTAAGAATTTACATTTATTCCTTGACTTATGATGAGGTCACATCCCAATTAACCCATCATAAACTGAATATGTCATTAGGCTGAAATGCATTTAATGCACCTACAGCTACTGAACGTCCGTTGAGCTGAGCCTACCTTACATGTGCGAGAACAGACATTAGCTTGGAGTTGGGCAAAATCATCTAACTCAAAGCCTCTAGTACAATGAAGTTTTGACTCTCTCGTGTAATGTATGGACTACTGTACTGAAAGTGAAAGCCAGAATCGTCGTACGGGTGCAGACTGCCAGGACCGGTTGTTTACCCTCATGATGGCGGGGCTACCGGGACATGTGGCTTGCTGCCACTGCCCAGCACCACAAGAGGGTATCTACCGCAGATCACCAGCCCAGGAAAAGAGCAAAATTCCAAATTCCAAATATGGTTTCTTCTACTGAATGAATATCACTTTCATAGCATCGTAAAGTCAAAAAACCTTTAGTCAAACTACCCTGACCGGCCCATCTGTACGCTGAAGCTATCTTTGACGCACATTAAGCCTCCAATTTACCAACTGCTTTAATAATTATCTAGATTGTAACTTTTATATTAAAGGTTTCTGAATACTTTTACCTTAAGCCCTAGCTATTTCAGAAAGAGAACGTTATTTTGCCGAGTTTTCGAGCCAATACCTTCACTGTTTTGGGGAGAGCAGGTGAGATGGAGAAAAATAGATTTGATCATTAAATCAACTTTAGAGAGCTCAAGTACGGTAAAACTTGAATGAAACAGACACACATAATGCAGAAAGAGTCAAGGTCTACGGTTGAGTACAACTTTCTTCCCCAACCACAGAAGCTTTGTGCAGAGACCACTTCTCTTGCGATAACCCTCCAAGCCTCTCATGCCCCCTTAGGCACGTCTACCCAGGGAAGGAGTTCATCGGACTAACAACTGATGGAGAAAGACTTTGGCTTGCAGTACAAACCTTCACTTTTCTCCCGAGTGAATTTGCTTTCTGTTCTGCTTCTTGCCCAGAGGAAAAATGGCAGAGACCTCCAGTTGTCCAGATGTGCCATTAACTACGGGTGCAAGTCTGTTTCAATTCTGTTGTGTACTGGCAGCAAAAGCCCTTTCAACCTAAGATCTGAATGCAGATGCAGAATTAGCTTTACTGATTTTTTTTACTACCAACCCCTTTTTTTTCTAATTTTTATTAAATTCTAGTTAGTTAACATATAATGTCGTATTGGTTTCAGAAGTAGAATTTAGCGATTCATCTCCGTTTGTCACTTTAATCTCCACCTATCTGTTTTCTCTGTACTGGTCCTCGTTTGGTCTCAAACGATGGAAGCAAATGAAAGACAGTGTTAGTGTTGACTCTCTAAAACCCCAACATTTATAGAAGACCTGGGGGGGGGGGGATGTCCGCTGGGATTTTACTTCCATTTGAGGGAAACAAACACAAATATATTCAAAAGGATGTTGATGTGAAAATGCTATGAAGAAAGATACAAAGTAAATGGAGCTGGTAAAGGCAGAAAGGGTTCCAGACAAGGGATTCTGGAAAGTCTTCAGTGAGAACTTTAAATAGAACTTTTGTTAATTTTAGTTTTATTTTAGAGAAAGAACATGAGCGGAGGAGGGGGCAGAGAGAGAGAGAAAGGGAGAGGGAAAGAGAGAGACAGAGAGAGAGAATCCCAAGCAGGCTCCACACTCAGCACAGAGCCTCATACAAGGCTCTATCCCACAACCCTGGGATCATGAGCTGAGCCAAAATCTAGTTGGATGCTCAACCAACCCAGCTACCCAGGTGTCCTGCGAACTTTTTGTAGAACTTGAAAGTATTCTGGATTTGAAAAGAACTTAGAGAGGGGCACCTGCATGGCTCAGTCAGTTGAGCCTCTGACTTTGGCTCAGGTCATGATCTCACAACTCGTGAGTTCAAGCCCCACATCAGGCTCTGTGCTGACAGCTCAGAGCCTGGAGCGTGCTTTGGATTCTGTGTCCCCCTCTCTCTCTCTGCCCCTCCCCTGCTCATATTCTGTCTCTCTCTCTCTCTCAATCACTCTCTCAAAAATAAACAAACAGTAAAAAAAAAAAATTAAAAAGAACTTACAGAGAAGAGGAGAGAAAAATATTCCAGGTATACAGATATAAAATGATCTTTAAGTCTTTGTCAATGAGGTTTAAATAAAAAAGCACATTGCTTTTACAATACATACTACTTAATCCCTAGATATGATATATTATCTACATATCTATAAAAATACAGATGATAGTGTGTGTGTACTCATGTGTAAACACCAAAAGCTCTGGTGGGAAACAATAATTAATTAAGGAGAACAAGCATGAGGATCATAGGTGGGTGTGGGGACTTTTAACATTTAGTGACACCTGTGGTGTCAGGTGGGTATATCACATATGTCCATACAGTGGCCCTGTATTCCTGGTACTACTTAATGAATTGAAAAAGACAGCAAATAGAGAGAAAGACAGGAAGGAAAGAAGAAACAGAAGGCAGGAAGGGAGGCAAATTAAAATGAGAAACACAGCGCTGGAGCGCCTCGGCGCAATCAGTTAAGCATCCAACTCTTGATTTCATCTCAGGTCATGGCCCCAAGGTTCGTGAAATCGAGCCCCACGTTGGACTCTGTGCCGACAGAGTGAAACCTGCTTGGGCTTCTCTCTCCCTCTCTCTCTGCCCACCACCCCTTCTCTCTCAAAATAAATAAACATTACGGAAAAAAAAAGAATTACACAGCCTTAATTTACTTCTTTAGTTGGAACGTACTCTAGGACTGTAAAATGTCAGTGGGACATTTCAATGACAATCAGTATTCATTACATTGATAAATGCAAAAGTTGAAATCAATACTCAAATTTTTAACTGATAGAATGAGAAATGAATGTCGCGTGGATACTCACTTCTAAAAGCATAGGCTTTACATGTCTGTCTTAAATCAAAATTTTATTTTATTGTCTTTTCACTGATAGAATCCTGAGTAAGTCAATATGTACGAGATTATTTCCAAATTTGTGACATGCCTCCAATTACTCATCAAGTACACAATCACTCATTAAATAATACTGCTAACAAAAAACATCTTCTCTCCAGAGAAAAATATGGAATTCCAAACCCATCCTCAACCCACTACTTCTCTCTTTCAATGAGAAAAAAATTAAGTTAGCCTATATGTTTTATAAGTTTACCAGTCATCATCTTGTTTGTTTCAACTAAATGTGATTATGACAACTATTAAAATGCTCCCCAGGAAGACACTAGAAGCTGGAAGAGGCAAAGAGAAGGCAGGCTTCCCAAGAATAGGAGGCTAAGCTAAAAATCTAAAAGGATGTGTAGGAGATCATTTGTTAAATGGAGGGCAGGCAGAGGAGGGCAGGTGGGTGGTGGAGGGAGTCTGACTTCTGTTGTGGTCAGCCTGCAGGGACTGGGGAGTGCCAGACAGCCAGGACCCTGTGGGGCATGATGAGCAAGCATGTCCTCTTTCTGGAAGCAGAGGAAGACCCTACAGCACTTGAACCAGAGGAATGGCATTTTGAAAAGACCTCTCTAGCCTCAATTAACCAATCTTAACCAAGCAACTTCATAGTCATGAGCTTCCAAATAAGATGGATTTGAATACAGCAAAAGGTACTGACACGAAGATAAGCCAAAGTGCCTGGATGGCTCCCTCACTTAGAACTGGTCTTTACATGGCCAGATAGGCAGCATCCGGCCACCTCGTTCCCACCACACCTCCTGGCAGGCAAGAACCCTGTCTGCCTGTTCACTACTACATCCCCAGGCAACTAAAGTAGTTTCTGGGGTTCTGCAGGCTTTCTTGCTGACTGAAGACCCTAACTGAGATTGGAATTGTCTAAATGGAGATTATCCAAGATGTGTCTCTATGCCTCTACTTTGCAGACTGTACAATCTTGGCAGAGCTTCTGACACAGGTCAACACGCCTACAGATATGTGGGCAGAACCAGCCATGGGCAAATGGCATTGGAGAGTTAATCCTCCATGAACTAATACCGTCAAGAGATTCTCCAAGCATGTTCAACAATATGTGAATATATTGTCCCAATAATGCTCTCGTGATGCATTTTCCCTATGGAAATGCACATAACCCACTTTAAAACACCTTTTGTGGTACATTAAATGCTAAAAATGAGCCCTGAGAAGACTATGCAAATATAGATCATTTATTTTTAAGTCAAAATGGATACAATCTAAATTAAGGGGCTAGTTACTAAGGTTACAAAAACTGAGTGAATAAAGTAAAACAGTATTCCAGTCAGTCCTACCCACAAGTACAAAATTATGCTCAACAAAATCTATCTCTTCAGAGAGAGCTATAGCAGCACATTCTTCCCCAAGGTCGACACGTCTACTAATCTAAGTATGTTTATTTTTTTTCTTTTTCATCTGTTACATGAAAACTCTCAGCCCTAAACATGTAGAAAACCCCTCGTGCCTACAAGCCGATGAAAATTTAGGTGTATAATCTGATAAACTGTAATCTGGCCAGTTAACATTTGGCTTTAAAAACTAAACAATGGGTAACGTTTAAATGACAGTTGACTTTCTCCAAATTCTAAACTTTATTCATAATGCTTCAGTCCCAAAATTCCTAAATTAGACATTGGAAAAAAAAAAATGGAAGCAACTGAAAATAATACTGCATATGCATGTAGTTCTTCACAATTCACAAAGTGCTTTCATTTTATTTATTTATTTTAATGTTTTATGTATTTTTGAGACCGAGAGAGACAAAGCATGAGCGGGAGAGGGACAGAGAGAGAGAGGGAGACACCGAATCCAAAGCAGGCTCCAGGCTCTTAGCTGTCAGCACAGAGCCTGACGCAGGGCTCAAACCCACGAACCGTGACATCATGACCTGAGGCGAAGTCGGACTCTTAACCAACTGAGCCACCCAAGCACCTCAAATGCTTTCATTTTAATTAGATGGTTTAGAAATAAAAGATGAAAGGCACGGGTATAAGAATTGGAGGTTCTAGCTCAAAAAATGAAAGAGCAGCTGTAACTTCATATGAATCTTCAAATATAGACAGAGATTTTTCAAAACAATCATAAGAATAAAAAGAAGAGGAAAACTGGCATGAATTACTTTCTGAAAAATTGAAGTCTATCATAAAAAATTCTGTTGAAGGGCACCGGGCTCGCTCAGTCAGAAGAGCACACAACTCTTGATCCTGGGATCATGAGTTCGAGCCCCACGTGGGGTACAGAGATTCCTTAAATAAACAAACTCTTTTAAAAAATCTGTTGCAAAGTACGAGTGGTCGATCAAGGTGGAAGCTGTAATGCCTTTAATGCCCTGACCTCCTCTCTTCTTAGAAGAGCCCATATTAGTGCAGCCTTAAATTTCCATTTCAGATAAAATCACATTCCTAAAATCTCTCATTCTGAAAAAATGACATAGGTTATCGCAAATTTGAATTCATCAGGACCCTAAAGAAATGAATCTTCTTTGCATTCCCAAAGGCCCAGCATGTAAACCTCAACATTTTAATATTTCAATATTGCTATTAAAAGAAACTCTCACAGCTGGCTTTCATTATTAGTAAACTATCATTACTCTTCTTAATTTAGGATTTACAAGTTATTTTCTCCCTAGATCAGTAAGTCATACGCTAAAATAGGTGTCATAGTCTGTTTATAATCTCTTTCCCATCCAGAAACCATGAGCCTCTCAGCTCATTTCTATGCAAGATTTCTAAGTCATCATCTCTGTGTCTCTTGAGTAATACATGACAGAGTACAGAATAATAAATCACACTTCACACTTACAGAATGGCAAGAGCCACAAGGCTATATACAACTGTCTATTACTTCCGCCTTCCATAAATGATATTTACCAGCAATGCCCTAACTCTGGCATTTACTCTCCTTCAATTCTGACCAAGTCATTAATATTACCTGTATTTGACTGGATAAGAGTTATTCTTCCCTATTTCAATACTGAAGGAAAAAATTAACACCACAACCTCTGTATGCTGCTGGATTTTCATGCCCTCCCGCCCTCAGTCTCTGTATTCACTTAACACATCTAAACCCAAGCTGGTTTAAACTTGGACCTGGCAATTCAAATGCTAACGCATATAAAGCCTAACATCATTAATTCCCTTCTTCTTTCTCATGAATGCAGGCGCTGAGTACTAGGCATTCTACCTGCCCTTCTGACTTTACAATGCATGTTTAATTCCATACCAATACTTCTAGTTTTCCTGATTCTTAGGATCAAAACTAGGTGACCCTTTTTGCTCATTACAGTCAAGAGCTACCACCATGAATCTTGGTAAATCATGATGTTTGTATGTCTGTGATGTATTATTTGCAAAAGATTCTTTTGGTATGAAACTATTCAAAAGCAACCGGAAATTATACACAAATCAAAAGGAAACTATAATGGAATACAGAGAGAGTATTTGTACTTAAAAGAAGCAAAATTAATCTATTAAGGCTTTGATGAGAAAAGTACCACAGAACTAAGTTGTACTTTTTTCTGCGTATTAGAAATCAGACATCACAAACAAATGGATTTTTAATAGTTCTGAAGGTTTCCTCATCTTTGGACAGAGTATCGATTATGCATACAGATGTACAGGGATGGACCGCTAAGTATTTAACAACGAGCTTTCTAGGAAATCAGATCCTGATGTTTTAGCGTTTGCCGATTTCTGTGGTGTAAACACTCCCAACATGGCTGACCTTAAGATATTAACATGAAGTCAATCACCTTACAAAATGCCTAAGAGTTTGACAATTGGCCCAATATGAGCTGGCATCAACATATCACTGTGTCTGTTTCAGAGATAAATATACATACACGTACCCACATACGTGTACACATACTGTTACATATTGGACACGCGAGAAGAAAACATAAACACAATTCTTAACAAATCAATTTCTCCCAAGTTTATGGCAGCTCTTTCCAAAGGTCAGTATTTCACTTTATATACATGTCCTATCTTCCTAACCACTTATCTTATCATCATTGCCTCTGAGGTCCCTTAAAGAATAACATCAAACGTTCTCAAATCACGTTTAAGCATATAATTAGCTATGGCCATATGTTTGGTGTCTAAAATTAAGCAAGCCAGATTTAAAAAACTCAGACAGCAGACCTCTAAGAAATTTCATAATCTGATCTTCATATCATCCTTCATGAACTTCTTACATGAGTGCATGTTGGTAATGGATTCTGGGTTCACTCGGATAGAGACTCCCATATTCTATTCCAAATACAGAGATAAAGCATTCAGTTTCCAGTGTACCATCAACCCTACATATCTAATAGGCCTATTTTCACTTACACAACTTTCTTCTGCAATGGTGCATAATCCTAAGGTGACTTTTCTAGTCACCTGAAGCGCATCCCCAAAAGTCCATCCATCCATCTCCTCTATCTGAAGTTGACTAGCCCATAACCTTGAACCAAAGGCCCCAGTAACAGAAGAGCAATGAGTTGGCATCAAGCAGGGCTAGAACACTGCAGAGAAAGCATAACTCCATCCATATGTCCTGTCACATGAGCAACATCCTCTGGGATTGCGTAACACCGAAACTGTGAGTGCTCTCTGCTTTCGCTATGAGAGTAATCTAGCACATTGAACGTGGAGAGAAATGTGGCAATGTCGATCAAAACATGTGATGCCTCTGACTTCTCCCCAGCAACTCTACTTCCAGGAACTTCTTTCAGAGATAATTTCCACTTACGTGAAAAGGTGTACCTGTGACAACATCCATGACAGTATGGTCCATAATAGCAAAAATGAAACAACCTAGATGTCCTATTCAAACAGCCCCCTGGGTAAGTAAGGTACAGGACATCTGTACAGTGCAATAAAATGCAACCTTGCTGGTGGGCTGGGGGAGGAGGTGAGATCTTAGGCAATGAAATGAAACAAGTTTCAAGAGAAGTTGTCAAGTGGGAAAAATATGAGAATAAAAATGTACATGGTATGTTACCATTTGAGTAAATACATATAATATTTATATATATTTTATGTATATATATATATATATAAAAAATATATATATATATTTGTATGTATTTGTATGCCTATAAGAATGGTTGCCTCTGAAGAGGCCAATGCATTTGTATCAATAAATCTTTTTGTAGCACCAACACATAAATTTTTAGAAATTAAAAACATCTAGAAGGACGTGTCATGATATGTCAATTGTTAAGTTTTAAAGGACTTTAAGCCCTCATCACATTTCTTTTCACAAGGAGATTTAAATATAATCCAGCATGAAAGCATCTACATTTCCACCCATTTTTTTAAATTGCTCTCTCCCACTCATTCTTCTTCTGTAACCCTCCCTCCTTTCCTCTGCTGAGCTAACATCTGAAGCCAGTATCCCCAAAGACACCGTCATGACAAAACTCTGTGGTCTGGACCTGAGAAAGGTAAGCTTTATTTTTGACTAGAGGAAAGTTCTAGAGATCAAAAAATAATTGCAAGGAGTTATAATAGGCTGAAACACATGTTATAGTCTCATGTTCAAATTTATGTCTCTTGACTCCCACATGAGCACTCTCACAACTCCACATTAAAAAATATATAATATACACAAGATATGTCGAGGTATTGGATAGACAGATACATAGATAGATTGATAGATAAAAAGAAGATAAGCATGAATGAAGGCAAGAATAGCAAAGTTACTTCATCTTTATTAATCTTTTTCATTTCAATACTTGCCTATCCTCAATATTTTTCACTAAACCTCAGGTTGACATGTCAAAAATGAACTAATAGTCAGTTAAATCCATAGTTAAGCAGCTTATCTGTCTGTCCAACCTTGGGCAAAGTCCATGTGAAACAAGTAAAACTGCATAAACCTAGCCCTGAAGGGGCTTAAAATCTTCAAACAGCAACCACATTCCTCAGAGAATTCTGGAGTGGTGGATTTATACTCAATTTCCCTAGAAACAGGGTAGTAGCTCTTTTTTTTTCTTTTTGCAAAGAAATTACAAAACGTATTTATCTAGAAGTGGCATTTATATACTGAATTCTTCTTATACCTTAGAATGTTTTTATTTTTTTATTTTTTATTTTTTTTAATTTTTTTTCCAACGTTTATTTATTTCTGGGACAGAGAGAGACAGAGCATGAATGGGGGAGGGGCAGAGAGAGAGGGAGACACAGAATCGGAAACAGGCTCCAGGCTCTGAGCCATCAGCCCAGAGCCTGACGCGGGGCTCGAACTCACGGACTGCGAGATCGTGACCTGGCTGAAGTCGGACGCTTAACCGACTGCGCCACCCAGGCGCCCCATCTTAGAATGTTTTTAAAAGCCATATTCATAGTCAATGCATCCAAACATCTGTTTCAAATCAATTCTACAGGAAAAACCACTCGTGCCACGTGCTGGCCTCATCAAATTATCGTGGATGCTTTATCACTCTTAGAAATTAACTGCTAAGGAATACAATTCTTAGGAAATGGGAAGCCTGGGAAAACCCAAAGGATAGGGAATTCTCTGAATTTGGAATATCTGCTCTGAAAACCTCAATGTTTTCTACTATAATAGGTCATTCTGCAATCACCCTTGCTTTTCCCTCCTTCTTGCTACCTGAGCCACGCTCCTCAAATTCCCCTCTACCTAACTGCACGCTCCACAATCAATAGGCTTCGAAGGGGAAACAGAAGAGTTGGTAATACATCTTGGTCTTTAGGTTTGCAAGGTATAAGAATCTTTACTTTCCTCCTGGAAAAATGGTTTGCTGTTAGTGAAGGAGTTTGCTTTGCATTTCAAAGGGAACAGGGACAGATTCCTCACCCTGAGCAGGAGAAAGGTTCTGGTGCATACCCACCTACCCACCTACCACCACAACAAATAATTCAAAGTTAAATCAACTGTGCACTACAAAGAAAATAAAAAGACACACAAATTCTGACTTTTATCATGATGACTACTACATTGCTTGAAGTATTATTTTTCCCAAAATACTGTTTGATGCCCTTGTCCACAAGTGGCCTAAATATACTCCTGGTCTGCCTATGGGTAATCTAACTGTGGCTTCATAACCCCGGTAGCACCATAAGAAATAGTACTAAGAACTCAACAGCTAGTTTGGCCAAATCTATAAGAAAATAATTTTGTTTATTTATTTTGAGAGACAGCATGAGAGGGGGAGGAGCGGAGAAGAATCCCAAGCAGGCTCAGCGTCGTCAGCACAGAGCCCAATGAGGGACTCAGTCTCACGAAATATGAGATCATGGCCTGAGCCAAAATCAAGAGGTGGACACTTAACTGACTGAGCCAACCAGGTGCCCCATAAAATAAGTTTTAAATCCTGCCTTTGATTTTCCCCAGAATGAATTCTCCACTGTCCCTATTTCTGTCACAAGCTCCTACTGCAAAAACAGGATAGGCCAATCTCATTGGTGCATGTGATCGCGGCCCACTGCAAAGGAGTCTGGGAAAACAAGTACCTGATATTTTCAGTTCCTATAACGGTACACAAGCTCTGCCTCCCATTAGACACAAAAGGAGGATTTCTCCAAACTTAGAAAGGGAGCTCAGATGTCACACAGCTAGAATAATACTAATTATATACATTATGATTTAAAGGTGTATACTTTTAAGAAATAAGTTATCACTTGTTCTTACTGAAAGATTCTAGAGATCTCTTAAGGGTGGCATCAGGTTTGCGACCTCATACCTTCTCTAACAATGGAAAGTTAAGTGAGGCATATTATTTGGAAAGAATTGCATACGAAATTGCATATCCCAATAATTTGAGTAAAATTATTTTAATTCTGGAAAAAATTATTTTGCTCAGGTGAAAAAGAAAATCATATGATTCACACAGATAGACTATGGCCCATGGAATCTTCCTGGTTCACACAGATAGGCTATGGCCCATGGAATCTTCCTGGTTCATCTGCTTACCTGTCTGTATTCTTAGACAAGTTAATTGTACTCAACCTCTCTCAGTTTTCTCTTCTATAAAATGTGAATGATACTACCTGTGACAAAAATATGCTATAAGGATTACCTGGGATTCTACTAGGAAAGAGTTAAAAATAGTGTGTGGAACAGAGGGCTCAATAAATGTCAGTGGTAGAACATGAAGCCCATTTTTAATAACCCCACATGCTTTATCTTGATTCCATTTCATTAAAAGGCAATCTTCAACTATATGGAAAGGCTAATGATTTGATATGTTTGTTACAGCAAGAGAAAAGAAAGCAGGTTGGCTACTTTATCCTTTCAAAAATATCAGTGGAAAAAAGACCATTTCACCCACTGCAGAATTGTGGTTCTACAATATTGATTTTTTTTCAAAAGCAAAAGTACAAGTAAAATGCAAAATTGGTCTCTCTCTGTCTCCAAATATTAGAGTTGAAACAATAATGTACAATGTTCAGCTGGACCAGCTCTAAATATGTTATTGTCTAGGTTACTAATTTGCATCATAGAGACTATCTCAACTTCAGTCTCCACAGGAAATGCCTTACATTACACCATGTACTGTGTTCCCTCCTAGAGCATAAATTCAATGAGGGCCAGGTGCTCTGACCTCATTTGTGCTTAAGAAAAAATCTGTAGGGGGCACCTGGGTGGCTCAATCAGTTAAGCATCCGATTTTGGCTCAGGTAATGATCTCACAGTTTGTGGGTTCGGGCCCACATCGGGCTCTGTGATGACACCTCAGAGCCTGGAGCCTACTTCAGATTCTGTGTCTCCCTCTCTCTCTGCCCCTCCCCCACTTGTGTTCGTTCTCTCTCAAAAATAAACAAACACTTTAAAAAAAGAAAAAATCTGTAGAAATGAAAATAACAATATAATGACTGAAAGCACATGCCTAGCAGGGTATACATAATGCCTTTCATAACAGAGAATAAACATGAGGGTTGGGCAACATCTACATAGAGACTGTTTTATAGAAATCAAATGGAAGCCTAAGCCTTGGTGATTATTTGGTACATTCAATATATGTTATTGAGTGCCTTACGTACCCAGAAGTTAACAGCTATGCAAGGTTAAATTAGACCTGGCCCTAATTTCTAGGAGCTTATAGGCTCACAGGAGCCCAATCAAATATATCAGATGTATAATCAAATATATCAAATATATTTTATATTTGTAAAAAAGTTGGAAAGTGATGACTGCACTAAAATGTTTAAATAAAAATTGCAAGAGATAATAAATGGGAAGAATTAATTCTTTCTAAATGCATTCCTTCTTAGGGAAAAAGAAATGAACTCTCTTGTCTATAAGAAAGCACCCTCAAATCATAGCATCATTGGTGTCTGTCCCACTTTTCCAAATGAAGTAGAGAAACTTCCTTTAGAGATAGAAAACTAAACTTGGATGTCTATCACAGGTGGAATTAACACTTTAGCAAATTAGCCTTAGTATTAGTCTTCAACAAAACCTTATTATTCATTGTGGTTAGGGGTGAACTCACTCTCTCACACACACAACACACACACACACACACACACACACACACACACACACACACACACACACACACCATACTCCTCAATCTCAAAAACTCTACATTAGATATAGAGGCTTATATTTTCCAGTTAGGAAATTGGCGCTCTGTCTGAGAAACAAAGTCCCAAGACTTACTATCCAAGGTCTCTGACAGACTGTTTTGCCTTTCATTCAGAGATCTGGCACACTATTCAGAAAACAGCCCCCACAATGCTACAACTATTATTAGGAAGAGTTCAATGTACCCTAAAGATCAGTGTATATAACACCTAAAGACATACCCAAGTTCAGAGCTTCAATTCCGCATGGGGAGAAAAAGAATTTTCAATCTTGTTTTTAGAAAGAAATATTCACTTGAACAGATCAACTTTAAGAGAAACAAAATTGCTTCTGTGTTAAAACTCTTTCTGGAGTTCTCTTATTTCATCCACTGTTGCATTCGGAAGAGACAGGTGCTTGTTAATACATGTCACGGGCGCCCGCTGCACGCACAGGGTGGCCCGGCTGGGCTCTTGTAGGAGCAGCAAAGTGCCCGCATCCCGGCTGCTCACCAGCCCCATAAATAAGGCTCTCTTGTGCCATGCTTTTAAATACCTTCATTTTAAAATTAGATTCTGATTTTTTTTCTCAGGAACAGCAAAATCCCTGTTGAGCTACCAAAACATATTTTACAACTTAGATTAGTGTGTTCTGCCTTCCTGCTTTTTTTGCAGCTGTTACTTTTAAGAGGGAACATTTTGCTTCACAAACGAGAATGGAGGCTTTTATGTAAAGGAGGAATTTTGCTGCTTGTTGTCATCTGGGCATCCTCTCTTATTTTTTTTTTTTTTTTATCATGCCAGAACTTGCTTAAAACATCTTCATAGGCAAACCGTGCAACAGCTCAAGAGTTTAAACGTTCACAGTTTCGAACCTGATGGAAAATACAGAGACTAAAATATCAACCAAGTCAGATCATCACAAGGCACAGAAAAGCCAACTTGGCTTCACCTTTCCTCCTGCTAGAACCACTTAGGGCACCATCTATGCAAGCACAACGGTGAAAGGGACCCACAGCACAAACTGTTCTTTTTAACCACCTATGGCAAAACGCTACCACACTATTCATGTCATCTTTGACCATCAAAATACTTATATGTCGATTTCCATGTACCATACCTACTTGAATAGGGTCGCTATGAAGTCTATGACCTGTCAAGATATACAGCACAATCATAGGCTAATGTCTGTAAAGGAGTGTTTGTGCGTGAAATAGTAGGCTTATCGCCATTTAAAACTACACCTGTAGCAGGAATGATCGTAGGTGATAAATGTAGCTATTTTCCTAACATTGCTCTGGAAATTTTATTAAAACATGGAAGCTAAAATGATTTGGAGTTAAACACCATGCTTGGGAGTCTATATACAATTTCCCAGGGACGGATGAATGTTCTATTCGCTTCAACAAAGATCAACTGATGCCCTTGGCAAAAGCAGAGCCGCCCATTTCTTAGGGAGTTCGTGGGGCACGATCTTCTATTTGGTAGGGGAATTTAACCTCCCCTATTTACTAAAAAATTAGGGTTCAGCCACGTACATGAAAAAACAATTAATCCTGTATAAGAAACAGATTATTGTGGTGAAGAAAACCAGTACTCCCTATTCTGACTCCCTGCCTCTCTCCCTCCCCCTCTGATGGGTTACCTTTACCTGCCCTCAACCTCACCCTGCTTTCCTGTAGGCCTTTATCACAACACATCATATGGAAACTAATCATCTATATATCTGCCTGCAGTACTCTATGTGTGCCTCAAGGGCAGGGAAATTGTGGGTGCTGCTCTTCAAGCAAGTAATTAAAAATAAATTTTAACTGACCTGAACTGATACAATAAGTAAGAGAGTCCAGGTTGGTAACAGCTTAAAATGGAATTCAGAAAATTACAAGTGGTTTCTATGAGCATTCCTGTGGCACAATTTATTATTCAAAGCCTCCATCGTAAATAGATCATTCCAAAGGTGGTACAATTTGATTGCTTTATCCCTAGGCCTGACTTTTTAAACTAACTTTCCTCTCTATCAATTTCTTTATCTCCCAGGAAATGTCACTGCAATTTATAGTACTCTTTACATTTAACTTCTCTAATCTTTTCAGGCATTTGAAAATTGCTGTCAGTGATAGCTAAAATATGCCACATTTTTTTCAAAACATTTTGATAGACATATACCTATATATAGTAGGTGCTTCCCTGAGAGAAACAGTAGGCTTTAAAACAAAGTGAAAGCAACAAACTGCAGGACCCACATAATAAACTCCGGTCTATATGTCCATGAATTGATTTCCACTGGCTTTACCTAATAGGATTTATCAGCTACACTCTTTCAAAGAAAACATAAGGGTGTCTTCATGTTACATCATTTAATTTTGATCTTACTTAACGTTGTCTTTAAGTGAGGCCTGGCCCAAAAAAAAAAAAAAAAAAAAAAGTCTCTTATTATGTCCAATCAAGGAGTGGTCAGTTATTTATTGAATACCTACTGTGCTTAAGCACTGTGCTCTGGAAAGGACAAATACATACTTAAGTGCCATCAGCTACCACATATTACGTAGGCAATTTTGGGAAACAAAAATTAAGTGATCAATTTTAAATGATTTAAGACAACAACTTAAGGAGTCAGGAGATGGCGGGGGCACTGGGTGGCTCAGTAGGTTGAGCATCCAACTCTAGATTTCAGCTCAGACCACGATCTAACAGTTCATGAGATAGAGCCGAACATCAGCCTCTGTGCTGACAGTATGGAGCCTGCTTGGGATTCTCTCTCTCCTTCCCTCTCTGTCGCTCCTTGGCTTGCTCTCCCTCTCTGTCTCTCACAAAACTAAATAAATAAACATTAAAGAGAGTCAGGAGATCGCAATTTGGTTAATTACCAAGCCAACAGACAAATACTACACAAGCATGGCTAGGAGGAGAAAAGAGGAACTGGGTAATAGGGCAATTTCGTGAAGAATAATTTGAGCTAAACTGCTTTTTAGTTGGTAGAGAAAGCTGGAAAGGACAGACCAAGCACTGTCATGAGTATCGGGGAGTACAATGAGACACAGAAAGAAGAGTAAGTTCAGTGAAAAAGGTCTCCTGAGACAGAAATTTCTAGAGGAAGGGTGCTTGACACGAGGTCAGTAAGTAGTTTTCGTTCTTGAATGTCAAACCAAGATGGTTGAAATTTATTCTCAAGCTATTGGAGAACGAAGTTGACTTTGACGGTTTGAGGCATAAACCTGAAGCCAGTGGTTCTCAAAGTGTGGCCTAGATACCTTCAGCTTCAGCATCGCCAGGGCAGTGGGCTCCATCTCAGATCTACCAAATCAGAAACTCCCAGAAGGGGACCCAGCAGCCCACAGTGGAACAAGCCTTCTGGATAATTCTGATGTACACTCAAGTCTGAGAACCCCTGCTTTAAGGAAAGTAAAATAAAGCCATGTATCAGATACATCATTCTTGAGGACAGTATGCACAACAGGAACCTATGAGAACAGCATAAAAGAGAAGTTTCACAGTCAGCTCCAAGAAGACCAAAAAGAAGAGAAAGAAAATGTTTTGAAAAGATTTGCTATTTGACACTTACCAGCATTTCAAGATCACCTTTTAACGTTCTATAAGAGCTTCTCTCTCAGAAGCTTATCATAAAAGGAAATTAAAAATGACTAAGTCTTACAGCGGGGATTACAGCCTACTAGGTTTCTCTCCTCTTCTGAATAAGACATAGGAAGATTTCTCATCACGATACATGTGTCAGGAGGGAATTGGGAAAAGGAGAGCTAACATTTCCTGGAGACTTCTGTCAGTCTGTTCACACGCATTATGTGATTTAATCCTCACAAAGAACATCATGAGCCAGGCTATCTTACTGTCCCTTTATATGCATGAGGACACTGGGGTTCAAGGAGGTGAAGAAAACTTCAAAATAACCAATGAGTAAGCACAAAACAAGGAACTAAGTCCTTTTGCTCCTATATGATGCCATCTGCCAGAAATCCCGAAGATCCCCACATAAACAAAGAACTGATGTCATTTCCAGTTCACCTGATAATGTAGAGATGCCTCGGAAGTTTCCATATTGTGTGTGTAATGAGGATAATATTCTGCAAATATTTCACTGGCTCGATTTGGTCTGCCCCTCAATATATTGTCTTCTATATATTGTCTCCACCTCCAAAGCTATGAGTGTCTGTTCTCTGACCTCTTTTGGTGACAAGTCTCCAAGCCTGGATAAAGGGCTTGAGGTCCAGCCAGAAAGAGGACAGGTAGCAAACCCATCCCTGCCCCGGGGATCTATATGAAGAAGGGAGGTTCGCCACATTTCCCGGTTTCTCCTCTCGGAGCTTCCCACCAACACAGGAAAGCCACAGAGAAGAGGGATTCCTAGCGCTAAGTGTTTCGGAATCTGTAAAGAGACTGCCTGGTGGACTGCTGGCAAAGATGTTCAGAGGGAGGGCTACACCCACACCTGGGGGGCGGGGGGCGGGGGGGGGGGGGGGGCACAGGTCTGGCCCAGTGGTCTCCAGTGCCCTCCTGGGTAGATTCAGAATGCCACTGAGTTGCAGACCAGAAAGCGTGTCACGCTCCCACCATAGAAGGTGATCAAAGTTCTAGAAGCCAGGTGAGGAATAAACCAGTGATTCAGGAGGCCTAAGGGGCCAGAAAAATCCAACATCAGGGTGAGTACTCCAGGAAAGGGGGCTACCGGTTCCTTCCCAAGTTGCACAAGAGCAGATCATTAGGCAGGCCAACCCCAAACGTTAGCAGTGCCTACAGGCCAGGCTTAGCCCTGGAGATGGGAGGAGCCCATAGAAACTCACTCTTCCCCTTTCTTCCCGTGTTACTCCCCACCCTCATCAAGGGATTGATCTTCTTATCTATTATTTGTTATGTGAGGAACACGTATATAGCCTTTATTGTATGCCAGCCGCTATTCTAAGAGCTTCATAAATGTTAATTCATTTAATACAATCACAACGATGAGTGGTAGGGACTCTGTGTTATTATCCCTGTTCACGGACAAAATAGAGGCAGGGACAGGTTCAAAATTGCTAAGCGGTAGAGCCGGGACTCAAAGCCAGTCTCTGCTTAACCACAGCGCCAGAGCAAGCTTCCCACACGTTGTTACCTAGAAGAGCTAAACTAACCACACTAAATTTTAAATACTAGACCATGCTAATACTTTTTTTCTCATGGGTTATGTGAGTGCACAAGAGAGGGAGTAGGAGGAAGAAGAGGAACAAAAAGGGAAGGAATTGCGCATCTAGTCACATCACCTGTTCACTGTAGCGTTTCAAGTTACGCGTATTTTCAACTTTGGGGGGAAAATGGTGGCAGTTCACATACTTCCTAAGGGTCCCTCCAAAAGCTTCAAAACAGGTCAGTTCCTGGAGTGAGGGGTGAGGACTCATTGGCATGGCTGTTCTGCTCTTACCTCGCAGAGTTACCACTGGAAAGCTCAAATACAAGCACTGCTTGGACCTAAGTGAAATCAAAAGACGTGCTATTTCTCTAATTTTTTATTTTTTGAAATGTTTATTTATTTAGTTTGAGTAAGAGAGAGTGCACCTATGAGAGAGGGGAGGGGCAGAGATAGAGGGAGAATCCCAAGCAGGCTCCACGCTGTCAGCACAGACCTCGATGCAGGGCTCGAACTCATGAACCATGAGATCATGACCTGAGCCAAAACCAGGAGTCAGATGCTTAACCGACTGGGCCACACCCAGGTGCCCCTACTTCTTTTGAAGAAAAGAAATTTTTATTTTTTAAAAAGGACAAAATGTCCAATTCGACAAGTGTCCCTCAGTTATGTTTAACTTTTTCCTCAAAAGTCCACAAGAAATGCTACCCTTCTTCAACAGACCAAAGCTTCGTTTAAAGGCCTTCAAGGACACTGTGCGGGGAAGGCATAGCTCTCCTTCAGGAACATCTCATACCCTAACCAACAGAAAGACAGAACTAACACCCGAAACAATAGAAAGGCAAAACAAAGGGAGACTGGATAGAATTCTAAAAGGCGAACGCACTGTTTGTAGCGTATTTCTAAAATGTTTAGGATGAAAACAAACTTAAAATAAGTATCAGGACTTTTAGAGGCTTCATGGGGTTCCATTAATTATTTTTTTCTCCCTGATGAGATATCACCAAATGGGCCCCTACTAATGGTGACACGATCCCGGTTCCTGATGAGCAGGAACATGGGGACACACAGCCCAGTAAGGTTGGTCGGGCCGACGGTATTGACAAGACTTCACCTGAGATTTGGTTCCATCTTTCAAATCTAACATGCCACCAAATAGGTCCTAGGATACGGTGTTGGTACAATATCTGTAAAAAATGATTCTTTCAGGGAGGAGGAAAAAAAAGAACAGTGCTTTCAATGTTCAGTATCCTTTACATCTGCTGCTCAGCTGGAAACACTGTTAAAAGGCCATTAGAACCTTAAGGTAACAGACCTCCAATGCTATGAAAGCCACAGAGCAATTTGCTGTTTGTGTTAGGAGGATCAGCCCCAGCTACTTCCTTTTCAAAGGCTGAAAACAGCTTCTGTCACGAGCCGTGAAAATCAATTCCACAGTAACAGGGCTGAAATGTGGCTGAAGGTGGTATACCTACGGGCTGGCGCTGCACACCAGAGCCTCCTTCTGGGCATCCGTGGCACCTTCCAGAAGTCCCGGGCAGCGGCTCCCTGGCAGTGCCTGGGAGGTAATGAGCAGCCCGGGGCTTCCAGGAGCCTCCGGGCTTATCTCGTAGGACACTGGTTCTCTCGACTGCTTAATTAGGTTAAAATGGGAATCGAATCGTCGCCCTGAAAGAAGATAGCTTTAGGAACCGTGGATCCGAGAACAGGCTACTCTCGCTGATTCGTATTCCATCTTTCTATTTTTCCTGATTATAGTAGTTGTGAGCGAGGCTCATTTTTCCCAAATAATACTGTTTCAAAGCCTTTCAGAACACAGAGCATTTACAAACTTTTTTCAAATACAAGGTCACACTTTTGAAAATAAACATTTCAGGGGAATAACGATGGCCTGTCAAGAGTTGTACTTTACCCAAATGAATGGCAAGGAAGGTTAAAATTCACTTTAAAATGCGTATAGGTTTTTCCGTTGTAGGAATTTGTCATTCCGGTTATAAAATGCAACCTTAGTTACCACACAGAATTAAGATCATTACAACCTGTATTTTTATATATAGTCAACCCTTGGAGAAACTGAAAACCTTTCTATAATTTACTATGTTCTGGATAAGAATAAACTGCCACTCTTAAATCATAGCAATCGGCCTACATTTTCGCATGTAACTTCTTGTAATAATATTTATCTGTACATCAATAACCCCAGGCTGAGAAATTGATTCGAAGTTAATCTGTTAAATTAATATAACAACAAAATGAAAAAGTATAATTTCATGGAATTTTTTGCTGTGAATCTGTGATGCACTTGAATTGCTATTTCAACTGGAATTTCAGTGTGATTATATGTATTCTTGACTAAAGAAAAAAATGGATTTATCTAATTTTGTGTCTGTTGTTCAAAACACATCATAAGGATCTATGATTTTATGAAACCTTCAAGTTATTTTTTTAAAGAAGGGAAGGGAGTCATTGAAAAGGAATTATCCATAATAATTTTGTTGTTGATGACATAAGATTTGCCATTTGTAACCTATTTTATATTCAATTGAAACTGACCTTTTTTTATGAGAGCCATGTGGTAATATAAGTGAAATGAATATATTCTTTATTGCAGTCATATAAAAACTGGCCTATGCTTTTAACGTAGTACTTGACCTCCTGATGTCTAAATACCCCCAAGTCTGTGAAAGAATATTAAATAAGACACCACATAATCAAATGAGTAGTAAAAGTACAATAAAAGCCTTTCACACATTAGCACTTGATAATGTAAAAGTAAGAGTAAACTATGTTACCTAAGTTCAATATAAATATATAGCTAGAGGAAAAGCTGTAATAGATCAAGGAGTGCTCAGAATCCTACATTTCCAAATTATTAATACCTTATTTTCCAAATAGAGCTCCCAATATGTCAAAGATCATTTAAATTCTTCAAAACCATTTGTTAAACCTTTTGCTGTAAAAAAGGAAAAAAGATGCTGGGCATATTAAGTTTCATCATTTTTAAGGTTTAAAAACTCCCAATCATTGGGATTTAGAAGAAAATAGGATAAGCAAACAGCTAAAGTATGGGGAAAAGTATTTTCTTGCTTTTTCAGGAAAAAGTTAAGTCCTGTCATTTAAAAATCTCTATAAATCTAAAAGCATAGAAGCAAGTTCATTTCAAAGGTGCAACTGACTTTGAGCTACTCTGACCCATTAAGAAAACAACTGAAAATTATTCATTTTAAAAAGCAGACCTCAAAGTACTTTCTTTGCAAAGAAAATACTTGCCTCAACCTTACTGCAACCTTAAGAGGAAACACCTCCAGTTCTCTGAAATCCAGCTGAGGAGCACTAGCCCTTGCTAATCTCAGCTGTCCTGGGGGCACAAAAGAGGAAGCCAATTTCTCAAGAAATCCAAGAACTGTAATAAGGAGCAAACACACCAGCCAATCAAGCCTACAGAACACAGGTGTGCATGCCCTGAATGTATTATGCTACATCTTTAATTGAATGTGTATAAAAATGAAGACTGACCAGCTCTAAATGTAGTCTCCTTGCATAAGAGTCTAGAGGTCAAGAAAAAATGGCTACATCTGCATTTAGTCCAGGAAAAACAGCTCAAAGGAGCAAGGAAACGGAATCACTCTTCCCCAAAAATCTTCTGAATAGGAACCTCCCCAAAGAAACGAGCCATACTCAAAGAGAGCCTGTCACATTAGCAAAGAACAATTGGGATCCTACAGTAAAAAAAAAACAAAAAACCTGAAAACGTCAACCAGTTCCCATTTAAAGCAATGTTGTGGTTCTCTCCTACTCAAGCAGATAAGCGCCTGCAGCTGAGTTGGGGCCCTTTTGTTCCATGCGTAGGTAGTTCTGGATTGAACCGCTCCAACCACTCTCTTTCCCTTAGTCCCCCTAGTGGCCAAAGCGAGCGTCTGAAAGAAGTCAGAGGCAATGGGGGAGGAGGACGAGTGAAATGCAATCTGAATCAGAGACACTTTGTGGGTTGAGATTCTTAAAATCAAGATGAGAAATAACAGAAATCATTGCGCAAATTTGACTGTCTACCCTGACAAAAACCTGTATTTAAAACCACAGTGAATGCACCCAGAGTTTGGTCCCCAGAGACTCAAGATGGTGCCTGGACCAGCATTAGCATCACCTGGGAATCTGTAAAAAATACAAATTACAGGCCCTATCCAGGAACAATGAAAACAGAAACTTTGGGGGTGGGGCCGAGGCATTAGTGTTTAACAAGCCCTCCTGTATTTCTGATGTTTGATAAAGTTTATGAAGCACAGCTTTAGCTAACTGCTTCCCTTTCCTGGATGCACATCAGAAATACTAGGGAAAACTGAAAAAGAAAGGAAGAAGGGAGGGAGCAGACCAGGAAAAAGAGTGCCCTGTCTCAGACCAATTAAATCAGAGGATCTAAAAATGGAGCACAATTTTTGTTGTTGTTGTTGTTGTTGTTGTTGTTGTTGTTGTTTAATGCTACCTCACATGATTCCAGGACAGCCCTGGCTTTTTCCAACTCAAAAGAGCCAGCTGTTAAATTTTCAGGAATTTTGTAAGCTGGTTGTTAAACTGTTAGTGGCTTGAAATCCGTCATGGTGGGAACATAGCACAGAAATTGGCAAATGCTACAAATCAGATCTTCCCACACCCTACCCTCCTGAAAGGCAACTGCTAAACATGTGTCAGTTCACCGCTGGCCAGAGTTGAGAAATACTGGACTCAAGTAAGAACGCCAAATACGTAATTGATTCAGACAATCTGAGTAATTCTTCTCAACTTCTCCATTACCCTCAATTCCTGGGGATTCTTAGGAATATTACCCAAGCAATTCAGTGGCCATATACTTAAGGAAGGTGAATATCAGCCCTGTCTGAGGGTGTAGCCACGATGGGTCCAAGTCAACAGCCATGATCTTTTTCTTTCTCTTCCAGGCACCAGCACAGGAAGCAATTCTGGAATGAGAGGCTGGGTAAATCTGCTGGGGGACTTCTGAGTTAATCTTCTCGTCAATGAGGAGATAAACATGGGAAGAAACAGCCCTACTGTGTACCTCTGGGCATCATAATGAAGCTTTGGCTCTTAGTATTCCAGCAGCCACCTTCTTTCTGTAATGAAGCTGACCTGTAGAATGAGGAAAACAGAGACAAAAGATGGAGAGAACCCAAGACCCTCATGATAGTGTTAACTTCCCACTCTCTCACACGTGGAACTGCTCTGTATTGGAACGTATGTGAAATGATGGCTTTCCCTGATTGTGGAAGACAGCCAATTCAGGATTCTTTGTGACCTGCTGCCAAAAGTATCTTAAATGACACAGATGATTTCAGGCAAGAATTTCAACGGCTTGTCTTCTTTAAACCCTTTTATTGGAACTTCTGAGTAGTAGGAGTAAAGTTTTTCAGGTTTTGTTTTTTTTTTTTTTCTTTTTAATGTTGCCTCTTCCCTGCTGACCTCACTCATCCCTTCTTCTCACCTCTTAACCTCGTCTTGGCCCTTGGCATCTCAGGCTTTAGTATCTAAATCAGCCCCCTGGCTATCTTCCTTCCCGCCTCCTGGGCCTTTAATAATCCCTACACTATTCCATCCTGTTTATAGTGCTTGACCAATCTAAAACAATACTTTCATCTTGTCATTTCACTGCCAAGAACCTAGAATGATGACCTACTTCCTGCCACATAAAGGCTAGGGTTTTCAAGGCCCATCAAAAATACAACCCCACTCTATTTGTTCAATATTGCTTCTCACAAATTCTTAATTGATCGCTTTCTGTAGTATCTTCCAAACGTACTACTTTCCTTACAAAATTTAACCCCACCCCAAATGCCGCCTTCTTTCATGAGTGTTTGCCAACTGCTACGCATCCTTCAATGTCCCTGTGATGGTTAATTTTGTGTCAGTTTGACCTGCTTAAAGGACACCCAGATAGCTGGTAAAACATTATCTGTGGGTGTGTCTGTAAGGATGTTATGGGAAGAGATTAGCATGTGATTCAGTAGAAGGAGTGACCAGTGTAAGGAAACATTATTCAATCCTTGACGGCCCAAACAGAACAAAAAGGTGGAGGAAGAACAAATTCCCTGTCACTCTTCTTTAGCTCAGACATCCATTTCTCCTACATTGGGACATCAGAGCTCCTAGTTCTCCAGCCTTGGAATCTGAAACTTATTACCACTACCCCACAGTACTCCACCCCACCCAAGGCCTTCAGCCCCAGACTGACTTACACCTCCACTCTCCTGGGTCTCCAGTTCACATATGGCAGATCATGAGGCTTCTTGGCTTCCATAACCTCTGGAGCTAATTCCTATAATAAATCTCCTCATATGTATACCTATATCTATATGTGTATCCTATTGCTTTGGTTTCTCTAGAGAACCCTGACTAATATCCTCCAAATTAAATTTTACCCCTTCCTCTCAGCAAGGTCAAATAACTCTCTTCATTTTGTGATTCCAGTCATTACAACCAGTAACATATTTGGTACTTATGCCATGGACATAGCATTGTTTAAATATTGGGGAGTGAAGTAACAATTTAATTCTTCATTTTGGTAAAAATTTTAAGTTATTTTTTTACATTCCCATAGGACAAAAAACCTGTGACTTAAGTTTCAAAATGGCACAGCTGATTACATAAATTTTGAAAACTCTATACTTTCTGAGAGTTAACTCATGACTCACCCCACCCTATTTGGGAAATCTCTCTCTCGGCCACACAACTGTGACTTCAGTTTCAAAGTGGCACAGCTGGTTACATATATTTTGAAAACTCTATACTTTCTGAGTTAACAACTCAAAGTGAACTGTGAGTTAACAACTCACAACTCAACACCCTCCCCCCATTTGGGAAATCTCTTTCTCTCGGTCACACTGATACTCTTAACAATCCTATGCTGGTTTAATGATACTGAGTTTTGTCTCCACTAAAAAGCACACATAAACTATGTCAGAGTTATTTACATGGCCTTGTAAACTCAAAAATGTTTCTGGGATGCATGCTGCTCTCTCTGAACCTCTCTCTTTCACATAGACAGAGACTAGTTCGTACTCACTGTCCATCACATAGTACATATCCAATGAATGACTTTTGATTAATTAATGGTCTTTTGGTGATACCAAACTTACCTCTTAAATATTTCTTTTTTTAAAGGAAGTATAATTGACATACAATATTATATAAGTTTCAGGTGTACAGCATAGTGATTTGACCTTTGTAGACACTGCAAAATGATCACCTCAGTAAGTCTAGTTACCATCCATTACCCTCCAAAGTTAATACGATACCCTTGACTATATTCCTGATGCAGCATATTACATCCCCAAGACTTATTCCGTAATTGTACGTTCGTACTGCTTGATCCCCTTTAACCGTCTTGCCCCCTGCCCCTCCTCCCCTGTGGCCACTACCAATCTGTTTTCTGCATCTAAGAATCTGGTTTCTGTTTTGTTCGTTCGTTTTTTTAGATTCTATATAAGTGACACCACATGGTATCTATCTTTCTCAATCTTACTTCACTCAGCTTCTAAATATTTCTTGAGTCTTTCTACTTCATTCCATTTCCAGGCACTGCTCTAGTTCAAGCTAACATCTCCTCCTCTTCCTGTATCTGCTTTTCCTCCCCTGCAAGCCATCTCTAGAGAGAGACCAAGGTAACATTTCAAATCAAGTCCAATCCTGATTGAAACACTTCTTCAATAGCTTCTCACTGCCCTAGGCTGAAGGCCAAGGTCAGCGCTGTGAGCTCCAGGATTTCAGGGCTGATTAAGGAAAGAGACAGGACCATGAGGTGGCAGCCAGACACAGAGAGCTTTATTTGGGTTGCACTTTGACAAGCTGCCTGAGAGGGGAAGTCCCTCATAGCTTGAAGCCTTGTAGACATAACAGAGGGTAGCCACTACCAGAAGGGGAGAAGGCTCAGGAACTCCTGGAGAGGGAAAGGGGATTAAGTATCTAGGCAATGTTGTTCAGCCTTAGAGTGGAGAGGGCAGCAGCTTGGATTTTCGGTTGTTGTGTTGTTTTGTTTTGTTTGTTTTGGTTTCTTTTAGGCCCCAGGTTCATCCTATAAATGGCTAGCAGGCAGGTGTTACGCAGCTTTGCAGGATACACAAAACAGGCAGGCTCTAACTGGTTAAAACTCAATTTCTTTGGGCTGTGTTTAAAACAACCAGATGCATAAAAACTTGACTTAAGCACCCACAGCTTTTAGAGCCAATGGTCCGTATCTGCGATGAAAAAGTAAACCATAGGGTCACGCTGCATGGGCCATCTTTGAACACTGTATACAAGTCATTAACCTGGCCCACAGGCTCTCTGGTCTCTCTCACACCCTTTCTATTCACAGACTGTTTTCTCCAGCTTCCAAACTCCTCTCATGCTTTCAGGGTCTTCTAACCACACAGGTACTAAGTCCTCCTGAGCCCACTGCCCACTGCTCTTCCTCAAGAAGGCATTCCCTAACCCCACGATTAGATCAGATGCTCCGATTAAATACTGTGTCACAGTGCCGGTATCTCAGCCCTTGATTGTGGGTGGTCCCTTAATTTCCATTTCCCTGCTGCGATTAAAATCCCCTGTGGCCCTATATACAGCGCCTGGCCCAGAGAATTACACATAGTAGGCATACAAAAAATATTCACTGGATGAGGGGAAAAGAAATGCCTAAAGAACATACAGAATGAGTTATAAAAATAAATCGACAACCTGGATAACGTGTAAATGTGGAATCAGATTTCTATTTTTCTTTGTTACTAACTGGTGCATTCATTTAAAAAATATTTTTCATCCGAGGTTATTAAAAGCTCTTAAATACTGCCATTCAGGACTACTAGAAATTTTAAATCTTTACCAAGACTTACTGCTATGAAACCATTTATTTACAAATATGCCATCCCAGGGAGTCCATTACACTTTCAAACAGTATCACGTAAATAACTGAAAATTGAATAATACTGAAGAAATCTATGAAACTATGCAAAGTCGAATTACATGTCAGCTAAAGAATTTAGTAGTGCAGAATTTGGTCTGCAAGGACATATATAAGCACCAAGAATTTAGTAGAGCAGAATTTGGTCTGCGAAGACGTATATAAGCACCAAGAATTTAGTAGAGCAGAATTTGGTCTGCAAAGACATATACAAGCATATGAATATAAGAATATTCAGTATTCTGTTTATACTGTCAAGACAGCTGGCCTTGCCAGAAGTCTTTTGAGAGATGTGAATTAAGGGGGAAGAAAGTCTTTTGCAGGCTTAAAATGTAAGCTAAGACTAAGCTAATAAATTATTTTATCAACATTTCCCTTCCTACAATTTCTATCCTAAACTCATACTTCTGTACAAATGTAGTGACTGAATTGTAGGTCACTTTGGTTTAAAAGGACTCAATTTTGTATTTTGTAAGTGTTCATAAAACTCACCCATAATCATAAAAGAACATTAGTCACACTCTTACATAAATTACAATGCAATGTTTATACTATAATACTTTAAAGGACATAGTGCTGTATATTTTAAATCACTTTTGATAGCGGCCTACATTTCTACTCACAAGCTATTAACCATGTGGTACAGTTAAAGATGTGAGTTTTATGTAAAAAAGTGTATCAGTCAACTCAAATGAACTCTTGTTCTCAATGATGACATATTATCCTCTAATTAAGTCAGCTAAGATAACTGTTTGCAAGGATCATTCTAAAATTAATTCCCAAATCAAGAGTTTAACAAGTGGCACGCCTAATAGCCCAGAGTTTAGACTGTCTTGATACCTGGAATTAATGCGATTCTTTTAGAAATCTAGTGACTTGGCAAATCATAAAAAAACAAAACACAAAATACATCTGAAGTTCAGCTAACTCAGACCTCTCACACTGTTCTTCGAAAGAATTTTAAAGACAGCTAACTACAGAGAGGGCAAAGAAATCAGAAATCTATGAAGCAGGCAGTTAAGTGGAAATTAAATAATTTATTTCAAACTAGGGTATTTAATGTGTGTGTAAAAGAGTAAGAGTTGCCAAACACTTTTTTTCTGTTTATGTTAATACGATATCTACATGCAAATTGGAAAAAAAAGGTAGCAATGGCAAATGTACTAAGTTAGTTGGGGGGCGGGGGGAGGTGCAGAGGGAGGGAGGACAGGTTCCCTGAGAAACCCAGCAGAGAAAGGAAAGGACTGTTGTACAAAGACCAGGTGACATGAAGCATTACATATTCTGAAATTTGACAACAATAAAGAACTTAAAAAAGTCACTAGTACATCAGCAGAGTACAAGAGAATATTCTTTAATTTGATTTTGAAATAGATTTTTAGAGTATTGAGATTAATTCATATTAAAGAGATGGGAAAAAGTTGAAAGCTTTCTTTATTATCCACCTGCAGCCCAACTCTCCAAACACCTGCGACACAAAAAGGGACAAAATACTGAGAAAACAACGATACTTCTTTCCTCATCAGTGGAGATAAGCTTCCCTCCTCCCGCTACCCTATGATACCTTCCTACAGCAAACTTTGTTGCACTAACCCAATATTCCGCTAGGTCCAGAATGATGAAAAATACCAACACACGTGCTTTAGTTTCCACCTTTTATGTAACTACATAGATACAATTAAAAAATCAGGGAGGGGCGCCTGGGTGGCGCAGTCGGTTAAGCGTCCGGCTTCAGCCAGGTCACGATCTCGCGGTCCGTGAGTTCAAGCCCCGCGTCGGGCTCTGGGCTGATGGCTCAGAGCCTGGAGCCTGTTTCCGATTCTGTGTCTCCCTCTCTCTCTGCCCCTCCCCCGTTCATGCTCTGTCTCTCTCTATCCCAAAAATAAAATAAACGTTGAAAAAAAAAAAATTTAAAAAAATCAGGGAAATGCATACACACACACACAATTTAGTGATGGTAGCATGGCCAATTCCCGAGGACATAAAATTCAAATTCAAAGTGATTTTGAAAAATTGTTGATGTTGCAAGTAAACAGGAAACTATTCAGCATGAACTATAAGGCAATACACCTGGTGACTGGTAACACCAGGCTATATATACCTATTGGTGAGGAAAGAACTGATTTTGTACACATTCGTTCAACAAATGCGGAATGGCAGTGGGCAGGATTAAGTCTATGACTCCAGTACCTGGAGACTGATGGCCTGGGTTGCAACTCTAGCCTCACCGCTTTCTAGCGGAGTCATTCTTGGGCAAGTTAATTATTTAAGTTTCTGTGTTGCTCAGTCCTTCCATCTATAAAATGGGGATAATGATGATATCTACAAAATTACCAAAAGGAGTCAATAAGGCAATGTTTAATGTTTTTAGGAGCAGGTAATATTTAAACAGGGGCTGGGCACATAGTAATTTCTACATGAGGGATTGTTAAATACGACTGCATTAGATAACTAATGGAAAAAGTAGACATGTAGGCCAATAAGTCACCACTAGTCAGCTCCGAGGGGTTACAATTAACGACTCCAAGAAGGCTCAAGACATAAGATAGTGGCCCAGTAAGCATAAAACAGCATTCCCTGAATTGCCTGGTCTTTGAAGCAGATGTTCTTTTCAGTTCTTGAGTTCTTTTAGGAGTTTAGAGCCATCAAGAGGAGTCGGGCTGGGAAAATGAGATAACATTATGGACGCTCAAAGAAAGACTGGAATGTTTCATATCTACCTTTGATCAAAACAACACTCCTAACAAAGAACTTGACCCACTCACTGCTCAATCCCTTCCCAGAAGACAGAACAGGAGAAAATAAGCAAGCACACTGGGAAGACTTTGGGCTGGTTATGTGGAAATATTTCGATACCACAAGAATTACGAAGTATCAGAATGGATGCTGAGAGGGGCTCGCGAATCTTCCCCTTTGGAGGTCTTTCAAACAGGACAGATAGTCTATCTGATCTGCCTGGGATGGCTTAAAATCAGCACTGAGTGAAGATTGATGGTGCAAACTGGCCCTTAAAGGCCTCCCACGCACTCTCTGAGAGTATAACTTTATGTATTACCCATCACAGCCCCTCATCTATTGAGTTTGAAGAACACCCTTTTATCCTAGAATAGAAAAGGGCAACACTATTTCACAATTGTGAGTTCTGAGTAAAACTTTAATAATGTCATGATGAAGCATAATGTCCTTATTACTTCTCAGTTATTTTACCAGGCAAACTACCTGCAAATATCTTTCAATTAGAAACAGCCCTCATGAATCTAAATTATGAACAGCAGTTCCTTTAAATTCATGTTCCCTGGCAGACTAATGGCATATGCCATTTCTCAGGCAAACCCTTAAAAGTCCAAACAAGGCAAAGGATGAAAAGGGAGTTTAAAGAAAGGATAACCACCATACACTAGATAATGAAATGTAAATAGTATCAGAACTAGGGAAGAGCCAGAGTGTTTTTCTTTAATAATGGGACATATTTCCTCCATGGTTATTCCAACAACAACATGTAGCATTGAGTAATTCATGTTGAATATATATGTGAATATATATACACACATACATACATATATATACACACACACACACACAATTATCTTTTAATTCATGTGTTTTCCTATCACACGTGCCTCTGACCCCACAGTGACCTCTATCTTGACCATTTCTACCAGCATCAAAGCACATCAGGGTTAGGGCAAAGTCAACAGTACCCTTTAGTCCTAGAAAGTGAGTTTAACAAAAGTGCACGTTTCAGAATTTAATAGCTAATTAGTGAGCACTGTAATTGTCAGGAGGTGGAGGGGGAAGAAAAAAACAAAAAGCCCTGTAGTTAAAAAATCTCCTGAAGGACTTATTTTAACCACTGGAAATGTTCTCAGGAAAGTAAATGGGGAGTACAGAAACTATTTACACTGAAAACCTTCACTTTGATATTAAGGAGCTTTGCGTCATGCCAAGGATGAAGTGCAGTCCCCTGAAAGTCCCATAATCCACTAAAGAATACCGAAACAATTTAAAAATACTGAACTATTTTCTTCTCTGAGATATCATATCTGAAATCATGCTGGGAAATATCTGTGTGTTTAAAAGATACACTTTGAAAAAGCCCAGATTAGAGGAGAAAAAGTTCCTCGAAGAAGTGAGCCACGCTATAAAACCTTTTAAAAGTTGAATTCCCTGAGATTTGGGGAGGAGAAAAAAGCAAAGCTGATCCTTATCAATTAATTAAAAAGAATGAAATAACAGTAGACAAAGGGGAAGGAGAGTTAAGAAACTTAAGGAGCTGTGGGGGCAGTCGCTCTCCATTCACTGATTAACAAATTAAGGAGTTCTGGAAAAGGGAGAAGAAGTGACAGGGATAGAAGAGTGGACTTATAATTCACCACAGGTTCCGCCTCCGACTCACCAGAGGCTGGCTACGTCTGGCTCAGAATTGAAAAAGGCTCCCGGTACATAATGCTCGGCGCTGTTGGCGTGTGTATGGGCTATCTCCACACCCCCCCCCCATGCTTCAATTTATATAAATGTGTTCATTTCGGTAAAAGTGCAAACCTTCCCTTGCAGGGTGTGCAGATCAACCGTAATAAAATACCAATTCCATTACGTATAGAAACGGGGATGTTTTAAGATCTCTGCAAAGAGCTTTGCCCTCATCGACCAGCTCTTTGGCAACATGCAGGGACGCTGGTGGAGATTTAGCGTTTTGATTTGACCATCCGAGGTCACTGAGGACTTCAACCGCCGGGTGTGAGCGGCCCGCGCCCTCGCAGCATCTCCCGGCCTCTCTCAGCCTCCCTCAGCTGTGCTGCCTCGCAGCCACAGGATTATCTCTCCCCGACACGTTTCATTCACAGAGCCCCGGAGAAGCTCCGAGTCGGTTGGAGCTAAGAGCCGGAAAACACGCACTCGGGCTGCTGCACAAGTTGTTGGAGACCGAGTGCTCCGCACACGCCGGCGCCGAGATAGGGGGTGGGGGCTCCCGGTGCAGGAATGCTAGTGGCCCGGCCGGCGGGCCACCCAGGGCCCGCGGACCCTGGGACAAACCCACCGGCGAGCCACCCGCCTAAGTTGGCGCGGCTTCTGAGAACAGGCGGGCGGCCGAGACCGCGCTCGCGTCCGGCCGCTGCGCCGGGGGTGTCCCCCGAACCACTAGTGACCAACCGCAATCTGGAAAGCACTGAGGACCCGTAACGCGAAAGCCCGCCCCAAGCCCGAAACCGGCAGCCCGAGAACTCCCCAAACCGGCCCGGAACTGCCGACGTGCGGAGGCCGGGTCCCCCGGTGGGGTCCCCCCGCCTCGCCCGCCCCCCGGCCCCGGGCGCCGTGCGCTCTGCCTCCCGGAAGGATCCGGTGAGCGGAGCGAGCGGCGAGGGGAGCCCTCCGCGACTCTCCACCGCCCCCGCCGGCGCGAGGGCGGGAGTGGGGAAGGCGCCACTCAGACTGTGGCGCTGGGCAAACTGCGGCCGCAGTTCTTCCAAGTTTGCCTGAGCGAGAGGCGCGGGGTGGGCGCCCCGCTCGGCGACCTGCCCTCGCGCCGCGGCCGCCCCCGGGCGTCCCGGGCTCCCAGGCCCGCTCGGCCGGAGCCCGCCGCGAAGGGGGCGCACGGGCGCCGGAGCGGAGGGAGAGCGGGCGGGAGGGAAAGAGGGCGCTCCCGCGTGTGCACACAATGAGGCAGCCGAGACGCACACCTTCCCCGCGGGAACAGCCGCCGGAGCATCCGCCGCCCGGCGCGGAGGCAGGGCGTCCGGGAGAGCCCTGCCGGAAAGTGAACACCAACAACTCAGCAACAGGGGGAAGGAGGAGGGCGCCGGGCGGCCCGGGGGGACGTGCGGTCGCCGAAGGCTGCAGCCTGCCGGGCCGCGCGCCCGCGCTTACCTGCGATCTCCTGGTAGGGGATGTCCGCCAGGCTGAATCCCTTGGCACCGTACGCCTGGCGGACCTCGCCGCAGCTCCGAGCCTTCACCTCCGCCCTGGCCGGGAGGGACAACAGCAGCCCGGAGAGGGGAAGGATCACAGCCCCGATCCAGGAAGGCATGGTGCGACGTGCAAATCCAGCTCGGTAAACCCCAGGGCCCGTGCGCTCTTCACCTTGCCCCTCGAGCCGAAAGCCCGCCAGAGCCAGCGGCGCGCTCCTCGCCGCTGCCCAGCGTCACCCCCTTCCGCCGGCCGAGGGGACGAGCCGCGCAGCCCTCTGGACTGCGCTCAGCAAACTTTTATAAGCCAGATGGAGGATGGCAAGCCAACCAGGGCTGGCTGGGAAAACAGCCGCTTTGCTCCTCTAGCCCCCCAGATCGAAAACGGTGCAGTCAAAACGAGAGAGAGAGAAGGCAGAGGAATGTTTAAAAAACCACCATGGGGGTTCAGAGCTGCGATCCGACTTCAGAGCCGCAGAATCCTAGAGCGCTGCGAGCTCGGCTCGCCCGAGGGTGCAGCGAAGGTGGGAACGCGCGCCGGCTCTCCCGGGGAGGGAGGAGGCGGACAGGCGAGCGCGAGTGTGTGTGTGCGCGCGTGTGTGCCGGGCCGAGCGCGGGGTTCTTGGGGACGCGTGTGCGTGGAGGTATGTGTTGGGGATATACTGGATCCAGGGGAAACCTCAGCTTCACACAGGCTGAGGGAGCCTGTGAGAGTCCTCCTGAAATAGGAAGAGAGAAATCCCGGAGACAGACACTGGAGGCTAGAGGGAAGGAGAAAGGAGGGGAGAGGGAGAAACGTGCTACACGGAGCACAGCCGAAATTCAGAGGCAGAGTCGGAGGCAAAACCTGGACTGGATCTCTTGCTACTCCGTAGAAGGAAAAGGGGGAAAAGGAAGCGGTTCTATTTTCTCACTCCCTTCACATCCTTGATACTGATCTCAAACGCTTCCTGTAATGACCGAAGTAAGTGATCTAGAAAGATAAAGTATTTTAAGTCATTGGCATATTTGTTATTAAGCCATGCTTTTGTGGACTTAAAGGACAACGCAATTCCAGTCGTTGCTCTAAATATGAGCAACAATTTATGACCTACTGAAACACAAAGCCCGCGTAGAAATAAACATATAGAGGAACCCCTGAGCTTCAGAGCACGACCGTCGCTGTAATTAATTGCCTCATTTCTGTTTGGCTTTGTGTTTATTTTCTAAAGACAGTTTGTGCACACCGAGACCAGTTTTTTTTTTTTAATTGTTTTGGTTTGGGACTCAAAATTTCACCCTTTTTAATTTCAAATATTACACAATCTTGGATCAGAAATCATTATGCTTATATCTCTAGTGTGTGGAGGAACAGGAAAGCCAAGAAGAAGAAACACAGCAGGGAAGCAATGGGAAACCGAGAGGGTAGGAGTCCGTGGGCTGCACAATAGGAAGGTACTGGGGAGGGAAGTGACTTCTTCCTTCTCCCCAATCTCATATACTGGGCTTAACATTTTCTTCCAAGTTGACAGAATTCTGAACTGGGGAATCAATTAACTTTCTTCCCGTCTTACACTCAAGTTTTGTGAAATGGGATAAAAATGAAAATTCAGGGTAGGTTAATTTCTTATTGACTCTTTTATGTTAATTCACTCTGCTAACCAAAAGCTGGTATGGAGCCCCAAAACTCCTGCAACTACTAAGGTAATTAAAGCCAGGACAAAAGAAAAAAAAAAAGATAATGCTTACACACTTGTGAAGCCAAATGTAATTAGATCAGCACATTACTCAAAAATTACTATAGGCTAGTGTGTAATTGTATGGAGCGCACCTATAAAGCTACACATGAAGATGTTTTTCTGATGATGGCTGTTAATGACCAGAATGACTCATGAAATTTAAGTCCTTCTGTTTTCTATTTGTTATCATCACAACACATTAGGTACATCTTCCTGTCTTTGATTAATTCCTCATTTCTTCACCAAAAAGCTCTCAAGTTCCAACCTCATTTATGCCATGGAAATGCTTAAAAATGTAAAGCCGACTTGTTTACAAATTGACTTTCTCGTCTTCAAAACCCCATATCTAAACATTTCTTTCTGAAAGCAATGGTCACATACGTGTTTTTCTCCTAAAATTTTGGTGCAATTTTTGTCTTCATGATGTTGTGCTAACTCGCTGACCCTTAGGTCACTGAACTCATTTTCCTCAACTTGTAAAATCGAGATGAGAACAAAATATACTCTAGTGTCTTTGTGGGCAAAGGATAAGACGATATGAATAGAAATTTCTGTAACCAAGTCATTATTTCTGTGATATTTGACATGATTTCATTCAAACTTCACTTTCTATCGTAGCCAGGTGATAGGTATCGTCCGCTCCTGAGGAAGAGGTAAATAGACAGTTACCTGTACCCTATCATCTCATTTTCATTTACCCTGACCCTAGCAGTAAATAGCAGATGATGCAATAAAAAGAATGTTTGAGGTGGAGGAAGGGTGCGTAAAAACACAGTACATGTGGTTTAAATTATTTAAAAATCAATGAATCATTAAGTATTCAATGAGCATTCAATGCAACTACACAAAACTAGGTTATTGTACATAAGGAATTATAACTTAATCAAGCATAAATAAATCACTTTAATCCCATCAGGAGGATGAAACAACGTAGAGTAGGTTTGTGAATGCCAGTCAGACCAAAGAATTAAGTAACCTGCCTTACAGGTGTTCTCAACCCCTACATGGTCCACTTGTTGGGTAATGCAACACTTTTGACGTGGTGGAAGAGGCAAAGTCCAACTTTCCAGCTAAGGGCAACAGCACAGCCTAGATGAGGTATTGGAATGAGTACTGAATGACGTGGAAGTTCATAGAAAAAGCCTAACTAGAAAGAAAAGAGCTCATATTAGGGAGAAGCTGGCATTTGGTCTAGACCGAAAAAAAAAGGTTAGCTGAAGGACTTAAGCTCTCGCAGTAGAGTTTACATTGTATATAATAAGAAAAAAGGGCATTGAAGAACATCAATGCAGAGGAAGCAAGCACATAGAAGCAAAAGAAAGGTAAGAAAGAGAAACACATAGAGCTCTGCCATAAAGGTAAAGCTTTCAAGTGGTTGAGACCAGAATAGGAAGGAGGGTAGCAGATAGAAAGAAGGTGAAGGTAAATTTTCCCAGAAGGATTAGCATGATTTGGTCTTTGGTTCAACACACGCACGTGTGCATGCGTGGGCACACACACACACACACACACAAAATAAGGAAGACATTTTAAAATTGTGAGTCTCATTGAGAAAATATGGTATATTTATTAGGACAATAAGATTCTTGTTTATGGAGTGTTTTCACACCCCAGCTGTTTTTCACAACCCCTTTGGGGCATAAGATGAATGGAACCTCAGAGACTTTGAGTTGTAGGGTAAAAGGACTAAGTCTCAAGAAGCAGCCATAGTTAGTAGGCAAACAGAGCAGCCCATGGCCTACTCCACAGTCAAGGGCTCTTCCTTCTTCCCCTAAGTCTGATTGCATCTGGGGGCATTGTGCTAGCACCAAGAGATGAATCACAATGGCCTAAGCCAGCCATGGCAATCCTTTCCCTTTTCTATTAAATACTTCAGAGATTGGCATAAGACCAATTTCTGGTGAATGAGATGTAAGGAAATTTCTGGGAAACATTATTTTCCCTGATTAAAGGCAAGAACTATAGGAGCAGAAAGGTCTTTTTATCTTAGCCTCCTGCCTTCTTAGAGCTAATTGACCATCTTGTGACTAGGAGACAAGACACTGCTAACAGGCAAAGAACAGAGGATGGAAAGAACCTAGATTTTTTTTTTTAAATTTCCTATTTGTTTCACCAAACCAGCCCTGGGACTGCCAACCTCTGAACTTCTTGTTAAATATTTCATAAATATCTTTGTAGTGCCACTACAAATGCCACTATCGGTTGGTTATTCTGCTATTTACAAATAAAAGCAATATAAATGTATAGAGAAAACTAAGGGAAGAATAAGGGAAGTGAAGGCAAGAGACGGGTTAGTTGCAAATGTAAGAAAAGAACAAAATTAGGTAGCACCATGGCGTCCATGTTAGGAGATTTTCAGTCCTGAAGCAAATCGTGGTAGACATCAAGGACAAGGAAGGCAGAAAAAATGGTACTTGGATAATGATAAAGAGCCTTACTGGAAACTTCAACAGAAACATTTTAATAAAACAATGGGGTGGATGCCAGACCACATGGAATTGTATATGAAGTGGATGGAGAGAATATGGAAACATCAAGGTATAACTAATTTCAATGTGGTAGCTCCATGTGGAAGAGGGGGGCAGGGTCATCAGGGAATGCTTTCCAGAAGAAGCTTCTAAGACTGCAAGGAAGAAAGAGACTAGACATGGTAAGAGATTGAAATTCAGTATGATATGATTTGTAGGATAATTTTAAACATTTCTCTGTTTTATTTGCATTTTGTAAGTTTTCTACAGTAAATGTAAGTTTTCTACAGTAAATGTAAGTTCTTCTTTATGATGAAAAAGACATTATCTTGCAATAAATATGTCACACTTTCAACAAATGCAAATAACACTTGTGGTCATGTTTTATACAGTAAAGGGGTCTTACCATTACCTCATCTATGGAAAACAAATAGATGTTAATACTTTTCTCAGTAAGATAACAACCTCATGGTATGAAAGTTCTTGTTAATTTTTGAAAGCCTTGAATTTCAATAAAAAGACACGGAGTTCCTGGGTGACTCAGTTGGTTAAGCATCCAACTTCGGCTCAGGTCATGGTCTCACCGTTCGAGGGTCGAGCCCCGCTTTGGGCTCTGTGCTGACAGCTCAGAGCCTGGAGCCTGTTTCAAATACTGTGTCTCCCTCTCTCTTTCTGCCCCTCCCCCGCTTGTGTGTGTGTGTGTGTGTGTGTGTGTGTGTGCGCGCGCGTGCGCGCGCTCTCTCTCTCTCTCTCAAAAATAAACATTTAAATAAATAAAATAAAAATTTTTAAAAAGACACAGTTGCAGAATTTACTATTCTTTTGCTCATTTATACCAATGCATGAATGCGAAACAGCATGAATTTTAGGGTTTTTTTTTTCTTTTGTGCATTTAGATCAAGCAGGACCAATAATTTCAAATGAAATCCCATGAAAACAAGAGAATGGTTTTCAAGTGTCTATTCCACATCTTCGCTTGGCACAAATCAAAATCACTTAGTTAACCTGCCTCTTGAAAAACAGAGCCTATAATGAAAAAGCTGTCAGAAATTTAACAGTAGCTTGCCTGGTGCCCGGATAATGGGAAGGTTGCTGAGTTAACAGGGAAAGAAAAGGTAAACTTGGGTGAATAATGACCAAAAATGGTGGTGAAAATGATGTGGGGTTTTTTGTTTTGTTTTTTTGCCAAGGTTTGTACCCAACCAAATTGTAATAGTGCATTTAACATTTATTGAGGGTTAAGAGTACACCCAGTATTAATATAAACCAATTAAAATTATATCTTTAGGGCAGATGAGGACCAGCTGGGTTGCTAATGATCTCTTGGGGAAAGCCAAACACTGAGGGACAACAGATTCTTCTTGTCTTACAATATTCTTCAAATGTGGCCAGAGCTGTTTGGGTTCAGTGGACGGAATTGTGTGATCTGCTTAATCAGAGTTTTGCCTAGTGGTGATGTCAGAGTTTAGGCAAGAGAAATGAAAGAGCTCTAATTATTCAATTATATGTATTTCTCATATATGCTGGAAGAATAGACAATGAAAGTATTTCATACATTCTTAGGCATTACTCATATTTACTTGAAATATTACTGACAATCCTCAAGCAGGTATAAATAGGAAATATGTTAAGACATTACAATGATTTAAAACGCTATTTTCAATTTTTTATATTTATTAATGATCCAGGAACTCAGTCTCTATTGATTCTAAGTGAGATTCATGCCTAGTAATACATCTTAGGTCATAAAGTACATTTAATGTCAAGTAACAAAATATTTACTTTCAAAATTGGTGTTAAGACCACTTTCTGCCTTGGAACAATCTTGGCAAATGTAATACTGGCTAAGCACCATTTTATGCTATCATTAGAAAAGCTTATTGTACATAAGGAAGAGAGTTTCATTTTGACTTTATGGCCCACAATATTAATAGATGCCTTCAATAATGTCATTATTTAAAGCTCACGTGTTTTTGAAGTATTTCCAAATGAGATATGTAAATGTGAGAGTGACACAAATGAAAATCCTATAGCAGATTAATAAACTTGCATTTTTGTAGTTCATAAAAGAGGATCATTTAACCTTGTCTTACTTGTTATAAATTCAGATATTAATGTTATGAGAGATGATTCTGGAGCTAAGCAGTAATTTGACATACCTAGATTATTGGAACCATACATCTTGGCAGTCGCTTCTCCAGTTCTTTGCTTTTGTGAAAGATGAATGGAGCTGTGCATACTCTTCAGATCATCTGGCACCATAAGCAATGACCTTCTTTTTTTTTTTTTATTTTAATTCCACTTAGTTAACACAGTGTAATATTAGTTTCAGGTGTACAATATAGCGATTCAACACTTCCATACGTCACCCGGTGCTCATCACAAGGGCCCTCCTTAATCCTCAGCACTTATTTGACCCATCCCCCCACCCACCTCCTCTCTGGTAACCATCTGTAACAAAGACCTTAAGGCAAGTGGAAGAGAACCAGGATTTTTCCACAGGGAAGAGCTTCACATGTTGCTGATTTTCATCAGTGGAATACCTTAATTCTCTTTACTATAATTTCTCAGATTCTAAAAACTCTGGGTTAATTATTATTAATTATCCCAATGTTAAAGAAACAGTATAACAGACTTGGCTTTGGGAAAAAAACGAATATTTATGAAACCATGAAATAGTGCTGTTGTTAGCTATTTTACTACATACAGGTATCTGCTTTTTTAAACTATCTCTGTAGAATTTCAGTCCTTCTAAGGACACTACTCTGAAGGAACAGTAAGATAATTTTCTGGTTAAGCTTTCCTTTTTTAACCTAATGTCTCCACAAAAGAGGAGCAAAACAAAACAAAACAAAAGTTACTTAGAAAAATAAGCTACCAAATTGTTTAATTGGTTAGAATCAGAAGAAATCCAGGATCATACTTCGATGTGAAATTACTTTTAACAATGGTAGGTGATCTGAATATTCTAAAATTCAATAATCAACATATTCAAAGCTTTTAATTTGAGGAGTTATCTAATAACAATGATTAAATTTATTTAATTTTATTATAGGTTAGGATAGATACTGGCAAGAAAACAAAAAGGAAATGGAAATTTTAAGTGGATTCTGCCTCATCCACTGGTGCATGTAAGTCAACAAAACTTCTTTGTTGAGGGTTACACCTTAAAGCAGTATTGGTTTTTTTCAGTGGAAAGCTGATGGACAGGGTAGAAGAAATGTTCTTGAGGTCAGGCCGACAAGATACCTTTATTCAGTGGCTACAGTCTCAAAATATCCCAGTTAAAAACTATCCAAAAACTATTGGTCTTAAGAAAGAGAAGGTAGGAGAAAGCAGCCAGGTTGTACTAAATTATAACTCTACAAAGAAAAACTCAAACTCCTAATGGAACCAAGTAAATAGTCCTAATGGGACCAGGTAAATAGTAACATACCAATAACATACCATGAATTTTAAAATTCACTGATAAATTTTACTTTCCCCTTTGACAAAGATTATGATCATGTTATGAAGAAGAAAGACTGACTCCAAAAAACAAAAAATACTGATTCTATGAAATAGTGAATATCATCTCTTAGGCAAGTTACAAGGATAATGTTTTCAATAATAACTCATACTTCTATAGCTTTTCAAATTCTACCATTCACCTTCATGGTTAGAATGAATATACATGGACACAGAGGTCCAAAGAAAATTTTCTTCCTCCACTTAGCCATTACTATGAATAATAACTAGAATTTAGCAATAAAATGTGCTTCATACTAAGCCTGGAAAACAACTTCTCAATGTGACCAGACAAATCCTGTAACATATTTTCTATCAATGCTAATATTTTCATTGAGTTTTATGCATAAGTGGGTTTTTTTGTTTCTTCTCCTACAAGTACTCACAAATGTGCCCTCACCTCCCATAGAGAACAAAGTTTCCTAAGCGGTCTATGACAACACTACACCCAAAGTGTGTCACATTTTAAAAGATCAGTAAACACTAAGGAAAAGAATAAGAAATCTTTAGGTTTACAGCCTGCATAGCAAATACAAACTAGCAATAATTTTTAGACCTGTGGTTAAGAAAACAACATTGATCTTGATCTATGTCGTTTATTGGTAACTCAAAATCTAAACAAACTTAACTCCACTGAATTCCATAAAATATTTACGGCTAACATCCCCCATTCTTTATCAGCTACAAAAAAAAAGTACAATAGATTTAATTTCATATAAAATATCGTCATTTTCTTTTTTACTTGAAGAATATGCCGCTGTTTGTCTTTAGAGTCTGAATTCACTTCTAAGGAATCATTTCTAACACTTGGCTCTATATTAACTTCACACATTTTATTACATTTCAGGGGGAAAGAATTAAATGTGATGGAGTAAACCTAGTGTCTTTTTTAAGTTACTTGGAGAAAAGAAAAAGTCTGAGCTTGGAAGTTGGAAGTTCCATCCGCTAACGATCTGTTTCCAGGGAGGTGTCCGAGGCAAGCAGAGCAGCAGTGGGCACTGTGCCTTCAGTTTTCTCCTGATGTTCATTTGCAATCATAGCCAATCAATGTCGAGGACATTACTAAGCAATCCGGTGCTGTTTGCTTTTAATTGGTAAACTATCTTCCAAAAATAACATCTTTGGGCTTCACAACACCCTAGTCATAGAGCCATTACGGAATGAATGTCTTTACTGTACAAGAGGACCTCTATGAATAATGAATAGGGCTCTATTTTTCCTGGGAAACAGACATGTACCGGCATGTTCGTGGTAATGAACAGTATTGTGAGTGTGCACAGCATAGGATGCTACCTCTGGTCTGACTTCTACCTTAATTTAAGTAGATAACTGATTTTAAAACCCCACGGAGGGTCAAACAACCTTATTTTAAACTTGGAGCATGCTGCCTGGTTTATATGTTGCTTTTACAACTTTAAAATGATGATTTAGTACAAAACTTGAGGAGATGGAGGATCATGTTACGGTCTCTAAGGGGCAAGGCTGGCTTACACAAATGTGAGAGGAAAAGAAAAGAACATTTGAACACGGCATTTAAGGAAGTAGAATTTTGTCTTTACTTTAAACTTCACAAAAACATAGTTGAATCATGAATCTCCTGAGCGCACATAAAAAGTAATTTTGTGCTGTGCAAAGTGTAACTAAATTTAGATATTTGTGCAAGAGATAGTTCACAAAATAACTAATGAAAAGTGAGATCTAAGATTTCAAAATGATAATGACCTTGGAATGTGGTTAAAACTATTGGGCTTTTCCTTTAGGAAGATCATGAAAGGGCTTAATGTATTTTGTAAATTACTTCCATAATGATTTCACTTACAAAGAATATAATTTGCTAGTCTATTTTCATAATGAATGAGAGCTTAATGAATCACACATACTTCACCATTCAACAGAAATATGGGGCATCACAGCCCTGAATTGAAATAGTCATTATAAGAAGCCTTTGGACTTTGGCAAGATTTTAAGTTTTTTTTTTTTTCTTTCTGTGTTTTGGGCTAAAGCGTGTTCCTGTTCAAGTTGCTTCAAAGGATGAGTTAACCATCATGAAAAATTATTGTTCATTGCAATTGGTAGCAACTCAAATGGAAAGTTTCATATTTGTGTAACGGTTATGAATTTTCACAGGACACAAACTCAGGTGTGAGGAATGGAACTTCCTTTGGTTTCCTATAATGGAACTTAATTTCGATCCTAAGTCTCTCTTCTACTCAGTAGCAGGAAATTTAACCTTGCCAAGTCAATGTACATGTAGTCACCTAAGAATTTTCTCAGACGTATCTCCCTCCCCAGGGAGGGTTCATTTGGTCCGTGTGGAGATGGTGAGACGTTTGGGCATTGGTGAAAATAAATCACCTGATTGTTGGTCATGGTTATTTTCTGGGACAGCACTATCTGAGATTAACAGATCTCCTTCCGGTCCCTGACTTCTCACCTAGAATCCTGCACCTCCACAAGTGTGTGTGAACTGCCAGTAGTGGTAGCTTTCTTTGCCTCAACTTACCTCTGCCCTCTGTGGGCTGCCCTCCTGCACCTCCAGCAGTTATCTCAGTTCACATGGCATCCTTTCTGTATTGATTTCACTGCTCCCTTTCCATTGCAGTACAAGGGACATTAGAGACAATACAGACTACAGTGTCTCCAGGTAGGAGAGTGCAAATGCACATCTCCACCCTCTGGAGACCCTGATCCTATCAAGGTTCAGCCCACACAGAGCACACAGGGAAACTACATTCTATTAGCTTCCAGCCTTCTGTCTTCTCCCTCACCCAGCATTTTTATTAGAATGGAGGGAGAAAATGACTCTTGCTTCATATGTGTTGCATTCATTCTAATTTATGGCTTATGGCTTCCACAAAAGACCTTGTTTTTCCTTCAGAACTTAGACTCCTTGAGTTGTACGTGAATCACTGACTGCAGGCACACTCAGGAGGCTCTTAGTGCTTCCAAAAGGGGAAAGGGAGGGACTGTTCTGTAAACCTTAATCAACCAAGGCAGGGCCTCAGAGTGATTCTATAGGTTCAAGCCATTGAACAACTTGAGGCATCCGGTTAACTCCATGCACACATGCAAGCGTGCGTGTGTGTGCATGAGTGTGTGTACACGCATACATGCATATGGACACGCATGAACAAGCAAGAGAGTGTTCGTGTGAGTTTGGAAAGTATCTCAAATACGACAAAGGAGGACATGGCCTATGTGTGTCCAGGTATAGGCTTGGGGCACTGCCCCCCGATCCAAAATGACATACCAGGCCTGGTTATCCCAGCAACTGGAGAGAAACAATTTTGACAAAAGATATTTCAAAGCCCAGGGGGCCCTGAACTGTGAAAGAGGGACAAGGGAGAACTCCACTTGTCCAAATTTAGGGCAATCCTGTCTGTGGATGGACTTCCACGTGTACATTGGCTTCAGGTACTGGGAATGTGATGGTAATCTTTCTCAGCTTTTCACATCAACTCCACAACTTGTGACAACTCTGATTTCTCTAAATAGACTATTTATACAGCCCATTTATTCATAAAAACATTTATCAAATATACATATCACCTATAGGGCCCTATTGAGTTGAGGTCCTTTCAAGTTTAATTTTTTTTTTTTTCTTGATAATTGGATAAGAAGAGGTGGTATGGTAGAAGACCTCAAGAAGAACAAACAGAGATCATGCCCTCAAAACTTTCAACCTCAGGCATACTTACAAAGGTATGTTTTACTATTATTTCTTTAAGGAATACCACTTCATCTCCATTAATTAGTGTAATATATTTTAATGTAACTATGGGCCACATTATGATTTATGTCTTATGGATCGACAACTGGCCTCTTTATATAACTTTCCTAAGAGCAACCAAAGCAGGGGTCTGGCTACACTTAGAATGGTGACTTTGATACACTAATTGAAAGAGTAGTGGCTCAGAATATCCAGAATTTTGGGTTTTGTTTGTTAAATTTGATTATTCCAAACCCTAGAAAAAGGTCTTACCTGTAACTGGCACTCAATTAGGACTTGAGAATCTAAAGAATCTGAGAATGAATAAAATGATCAATTTAATGGATTTAGCCGTTCTGACATTCACCATCTTCATGTACCCTCAAACCCTACAAGCCTAAGGTCATTTTGAACCTAGTGAATATTTTCCAATACATTTTGGAGAAAATTTTAATTTCTTTGTGATGGAGTTTAGTATTTTAACTGGCTACAAACAGCAGAATAAACAGTAATCTCTTGGCTATTACCTTGCAAAAGATCCTAAAATCATCAGTTTTCAATACTTGAACATATGATATTAATTCTGATTCAAAAGCAGTCAAATGATCATAACCTTTCAAGAAAATGAAGTTTAAATTAGAATAAGAAAACTTATCTTAGATTTTCAGAAGAGCGTTAAGGGTCAGGAGGAGAGTCAATTTTGCAAATGAGTTAACGTGTGCTATTAGAATTCATACTCAAGGAATACAATAAGTTAGCCAGAAAATGGTAAGGAGGTGTACATGTCCAGAGACTTACAGGTGCACTATATAGGAAAAGAAATGCTGATCCTCTATTCAAACCAATTTAAAACCTCACACTAGCTCTACCAGTAGCGTCAAACTAACACAAAGATATTGCAGCCAATCAGGATGCTATTATCCTTCCAGTAGCTGAACCAATCAATAGTTTATTCCTCCCCAAGACCTATTATCAAGCCTGGCACTGTCTTATATGAGGTTTTAAACATAAATAAAGGTACACCTCTTGCTCTCCAAGAGCTTATGGTCTAGTTTTCACAGAAAGAGGGAGGGATGGCACATAACATTTATTGAGTCTCTCGTGTTTTTCTGCCATTGTTGTGTATGATTTCAACCAAATAAAACCCTCTGAAAAAAACGGAATTCAAAATTGGAATTGTTCTTACCACTACACCACATTGCAAGAATCACAATTCAAATTTTCAGTGTCGAGAAGGGCATCTTGCCCTTCTAGAAAACGTTATCTTTTGACTATTCTGACTATTTTCATGTTTAAAGTCATTGTAGAAGTCTGAGGATCTGGGTAGCTGGTCTGTGCTATCTGCTGTGCTAAATTTATGTGTTCATGAACATAAATAATACAAATATATTTACATATATGTAATGTATCAAGTGTTTTGATTTCCGGCTCTTATTTAGTTTTCATGGTAAATATAGTCTGTACCCCTGGAAATTCTGCATTTTGAGCTCATTACACAAGAACTAAAAACTGTACAAATGTATCAGTCTATTACATCTCCATTATAAATATTTGGAAATTATCCAGATCTTCAGTAAATTCTGGGAAGTATTGGTAGCAAGGAACATGTATGATTGAATCCTGTTATTATAATGTCTATATATTAACTGTTATTTCTCATTATAGTTGTTTTGGCTACCATTTATATTTATACCCAGTGGTATAGGAACATCACTGAAATAATGAACTGTATGATAGTGGTGATTAATAGTATTTGAAGTAAAGTATTCATTTTTAAATTATTTGATTCCTGGGGTTCGTGGGTGGCTCAGTAGGTTGAGCATCTGACTTGGGCTCAGGTCATGATTTCAGGGTTTGTGAAAGTTCAAGCCCCACGTCTGGCTTTCTGCTGTCAGTGTGGAAACAGCTTCAGATCTTCTCTGTCTCCCTCACTCTCTGCCCCTCCCCTGCTCGTACTCGCACTCTCTCTCGCTCAAAAATAAATAAACATTAAAAAAAATTCTTTAAAAAAATTACTTGACCCCTTGTAGAGTGTTAACTAATGGCTGGCAATTACTTTTCTATTATGTGCTAACTCCAAGTGATTTGAGGATGGCTCTGAGGTCACTTCTAGCCTTAGAGAAAAAAAGGTACCTGCTAGATTAGGAAAGTCTGTCATGAGACAGGGGGAGGTGAGTGGTGGAATTCACACTACATGTTTGTCCTCCCTGATCTAGATTGCAAGTTAAATAATCCTATAAAATTTCTTTTCTAATGTAAAATCAGCTTATCTATTAAGACAGAGCAAACTGATTAACACATCTCTCTAGCAATTGCCAAAATGGAGATTCATTTTCTTATCATAAAGAACAGGAGAGAGAATCTTTGGGATGGGAGATTTCAATGATAAAAACCATTTTACTGAAATGTGCTCTACATTTCAAAACCATATTCTAAATTCATGATTGAAGATCTAAGAAATAAAGGCAGCTATAGCTCTACATTTTCAACATGTTCTTGTTGTCTTTTTTATCAGACTTTGCTAAAATTGGGGAGGGGAAAGTGGTTCATATTTTAAGAATCAGCAGTCTCATAAACTATTTCTCCTGACTTAACATCTTTATAATAAAAAATCTACTATAATAAATTCATTGCTAGGTTGTATTTTTATTACCACAATCTCCCCCATGAGTTCTCAGTTAAAAATATTCTGGGGATCCTTCTCAAGCTATTCCAAGAAATAGAAAGGGAAGGAAAACTTCCAGACTCATTCTATGAAGCCAGTATTACTTTGATTCCTAAACCAGACAGAGACCCAGTAAAAAAAGAGAACTACAGGCCAATATCCCTGATGAATATGGATGCAAAAATTCTCAATAAGATACTAGCAAATCGAATTCAACGGCATATAAAAAGAATTATTCACCATGATCAAGTGGGATTCATTCCTGGGATGCAGGGCTGGTTCAACATTCGCAAATCAATCAACGTGATACATCACATTAACAAAAAAAAAGAGAAGAACCATATGATCCTGTCAATCGATGCAGAAAAGGCCTTTGACAAAATCCAGCACCCTTTCTTAATAAAAACTCTTGAGAAAGTCGGGATAGAAGGAACATACTTAAAGATCATAAAAGCCATTTATGAAAAGCCCACAGCTAACATCATCCTCAACGGGGAAAAACTGAGAGCTTTTTCCCTGAGATCAGGAACACGACAGGGATGCCCACTGTCACCGCTGTTGTTTAACATAGTGCTGGAAGTTCTAGCATCAGCAATCAGACAACAAAAGGAAATCAAAGGCGTCAAAATTGGCAAAGATGAAGTCAAGCTTTCGCTCTTTGCAGATGACATGATATTATACATGGAAAATCCGATAGACTCCACCAAAAGTCTGCTAGAACTGATACATGAATTCAGCAAAGTTGCAGGATACAAAATCAATGTACAGAAATCAGTTGCATTCTTATACACTAACAATGAAGCAACAGAAAGACAAGTAAAGAAACGGATCCCATTCACAATTGCACCAAGAAGCATCAAATACCTAGGAATCAATCTAACCAAAGATGTAAAGGATCTGTATGCTGAAAACTATAGAAAGCTTATGAAGGTAATTGAAGAAGATTTAAAGAAATGGAAAGACATTCCCTGCTCATGGATTGGAAGAATAAATATTATCAAAATGTCAATACTACCCAAAGCTATCTACACATTCAATGCAATCCCAATCAAAATTGCACCAGCATTCTTCTCGAAACTAGAACAAGCAATCCTAAAATTCATATGGAACCACAAAAGGCCCCGAATAGCCAAAGTAATTTTGAAGAAGAAGACCAAAGCAGGAGGCATCACAATCCCAGACTTTAGCCTCTACTACAAAGCTGTCATCATCAAGACAGCATGGTATTGGCAGAAAAACAGACACATAGACCAATGGAATAGAATAGAAACCCCAGAACTAGACCCACAAACGTATGGCCAACTCATCTTTGACAAAGCAGGAAAGAACATCCAATGGAAAAAAGACAGTCTCTTTAACAAATGGTGCTGGGAGAACTGGACGGCAACATGCAGAAGGTTGAAACTAGACCACTTTCTCACACCATTCACAAAAATAAACTCAAAATGGATAAAGGACCTGAATGTGAGACAGGAAACCATCCAAACCTTAGAGGAGAAAGCAGGAAAAGACCTCTCTGACCTCAGCCGTAGCAATCTCTTACTCGACACATCCCCAAAGGCAAGGGAATTAAAAGCAAAGGTGAATTACTGGGACCTTATGAAGATAAAAAGCTTCTGCACAGCAAAGGAAACAACCAACAAAACTAAAAGGCAACCAACGGAATGGGAAAAGATATTTGCAAATGACATATCGGACAAAGGGCTAGTATCCAAAATCTATAAAGAGCTCACCAAACTCCACACCCGAAAAGCAAATAACCCAGTGAAGAAATGGGCAGAAAATATGAATAGACACTTCTCTAAAGAAGACATCCGGATGGCCAACAGGCACATGAAAAGATGTTCAGCGTCGCTCCTTATCAGGGAAATACAAATCAAAACCACACTCAGATATCACCTCACGCCAGTCAGAGTGGCCAAAATGAACAAATCAGGAGACTATAGATGCTGGAGAGGATGTGGAGAAACGGGAACCCTCTTGCACTGTTGGTGGGAATGCAAATTGGTGCAGCCGCTCTGGAAAGCAGTGTGGAGGTTCCTCAGAAAATTAAAAATAGACCTACCCTATGACCCAGCAATAGCACTGCTAGGAATTTATCCAAGGGACACAGGAGTACTGATGCATAGGGGCACTTGTACCCCAATGTTCATAGCAGCACTCTCAACAATAGCCAAATTATGGAAAGAGCCTAAATGTCCATCAACTGATGAATGGATAAAGAAATTGTGGTTTATATACACAATGGAGTACTACGTGGCAATGAGAAAAAATGAAATATGGCCTTTTGTAGCAACGTGGATGGAACTGGAGAGTGTGATGCTAAGTGAAATAAGCCATACAGAGAAAGACAGATACCATATGGTTTCACTCTTATGTGGATCCTGAGAAACTTAAGAGAAACCCATGGGGGAGGGGAACAAAAAAAAAAAAAAAAGAGGTTAGAGTGGGAGAGAACCAAAGCATAAGAGACTGTTGAGAACTGAGAACAAACTAAGGGTTGATGGGGGGTGGGAGGGAGGAGAGGGTGGGTGATGGGTACCGAGGAGGGCACCTTTTGGGATGAGCACTGGGTGTTGTATGGAAACCAATTTGACAATAAATTTCATATATAAATAAAAAAAAAAAAAAAAAAAAAAAAAAAAATATTCTGGGGGAGGCAGAGAAATGTCACTTCTGTCAGAACATAATTCTCCACCTGCTGGGGGGAAAAAAAAAACCACATATAGTTTGTGCTAGTTGCCTGTTATTTTTTTAAGCATTGATATATAAGCTTATATATTTATAGCAAATTAAAAAAATAGATGGGCGTACATTATACAATAAGTCATTGTTATCAAAGTAACCATCATAAATTGTTAAGTGTCTAATATGCATCTCAAACTTCCAGCAGAAAAAAGTAAAAAGAGCCTAAATCTCTAAAACAAAGATGATGAAAAAAAAATAGTACTAAATTCATAATCTTGGTATCTATTCATGAAAGATAGTCATATTTTTCTTTTTTATTATGAAATAAAAGTGTATTGATTCAATTCCAAAATTTATTAATTTGTCTTGTGCTACTTTTAAAATTTGAATAAAGATATTCTGAGTTTTAAAAAAATCTGCTTTGTGACTATGAAAATTGTGTCTAAACTACCCCAGGCTATGAGGAGCTACCTTTAGAAAGTATCTAATGACAGCTTCTCACGTCTGCATTTAAATCCGACACAGTCATCAGGTGCTTTCACTGATACTAAGATTTGACCCATTAAATTCAAATCTGCCTGTATGTTTGCTGTGGGCTAGGGCAATAATCTAAGATTTAAAAAGTTATCTCAACTCGGTCGGTGTAAGGGTAAAAATGACTTACTCTACTCATTCTAAAGATTCTCAGATCCTATTTCTGGAATTACTCTTGTATTGACTTTTCTCTATCCCTACCAACACTGCCTCATTCCAGAACTTCACCATTTTTTTACCATATATAATATCCTTGATTCAAAGCTCTTAACTCTATGTCACTCTTCATAGCAACAGAGTCATCTCTGATGGAGAAAACCCAAAAACTGTAAAGTTATTCACTACTTTAAAAGAGCAGCACGGGGGTGCCTGGGTGGCTCAGTAGGTTAAGCATCCGATTTCGCTCAGGGCATGATCTTGCAGTCCGTGAGTTCAAGCCCCGCGTCGGGCTCTGTGCTGACCGCTCAGAGCCTGGAGCCTGTTTCAGATTCTGTGTCTCCCTCTCTCTGACCCTCCCCCATTCATGCTGTCTCTCTCTGTCTCAAAAATAAATAAACGTTAAAAAAAATTAAAAAAAAAAAAAAGAGCAGCACGAAAAGACCTGGTTTAAGTGCAACTCTCCAGTGTTATTTTCCTTGAACTAGACTGGACTTCCAATATTCCCTGAATACCTGGCACTCTTTTGTGACACTGTCTTATTCAACTCTACCTTTCTGCCATCTTTTCCTTGTGTTTTAATGTATTCTCATCACCTATCTTTTACCTCATTTTTCCGGATTTTTCCTTGTTTTCAGTATTTTACCTCCTCTTTTGGTCTCTGTTAGGAAAATTGAAAAACTTGAAAATCAGCCACAAAAGATTTCTGGGTAGCCTTTTAATGGAGAGCTGGCATTTTCTAGCTGGCCCTTTGGAGATCTCTCATTGTATGGCAACTCCAAGTGCCTGACTAGGTTATTTTACAACTGTGTTTGTTGTAGAAAACTTATAGTAATGCAAAAAATTACTGTCCATAGAAATACAAATAAATCTTGCTCCATCAGTAGAGATAAAATTAGTTTCTGTCTTGAAGAAAAGATGATTTGAAAAGTTATATTTTATTGTCCAACAGGATAATTAAGCCATTTTCAGTTTATTGGGAAATTCATTTCAGCATTATTGATGTTATATATAATATATGAATTTTCCTTTGAACAAGTTTTAAAATCTTACTGGTTCACTCATTAATAAACTAAATAAAATGTCTTACATCAGTGTAAGAGTCTTGGATTTACATCATTTTTAATTATATTTGAACAATTTGGGAGGTCCTACAGACATACATGATGGGTTCATCCGAAAGAGCCAGGTTTTTGTAAAAATGTAGCTTGTGGGAAATTCCAAATGGCAATAAAATTTAAATGTTGCTGACTCTGTTTCCCTATATTTCCCCCTTCTACCAATTCTTTGTATGCATGTGTGGGGATGTGTGTAAGCAGGGCAGGGGAGGGTGTTGTACAGTATGATAATTTATTCCATATTGGTGATAACAGTGCTTAGAAAATTGATTTTATAGTGGGGCTTTTTGACAATCTCTGTCAAATGGATGATAGAAATATATTTTGTAATGAATGAGAAATGACAGGGAATATGGTGTATTTATTGTCTATTTTCAGTTGAAAAAAAGAAATGAAAGGTGTAGGAATTGGCAAAGAAGTAGTCAAACTTTCACTCTTCACAGATGACACGATACTCTACATGGAAAACCTGAAAGACTCCTCCAGAAAACTACTAGAACTGATATGTGAATTCACTAAAGTCACAAGATATATACTCAGTGTACAGGAATTGGTTGCATTTCTATACACCAACAACAAAGCAGCAGAACAGCAAATCAAGGAATTGATCCCCTTTACGATTGCATCAAAAACTGTAACATACCTGGGAATAAACCTAACCAAAGAGGTGAAATATCTATACATTGAAAGCTATTGAAAGCTTATGAAAGAAATTGAAGAAGACTCAAATAAATGGAAAAACATTCCGTGCTCATAGATTGGAAGAACAAATATTATTACAATGTCTATACTACCCAAAGCAATCTACACACACAGTGCAATCCCCATCAAATAACACCAGCAGTTTTCACCAAGCTAGAATAAACAATCCTAAAATTTGTGTGGAACCACAAACGACCCCCAATAGCCAAAGTAATGTTGAAAAAGAAAACCAAAGCTGAAGGCATCACAATTCTGGACTTCAAGCTGTATTACAAAGCTCTAATCATCAAGACAGTATGGTTCTGGCACAAAAACGGATACATAGATCTACGAAACAGAATAGAGAACCACAAGAGGACCCACAAATGTATGGCTAACTAATCTTCGACAAAGCAGGAAAGAGTATCCAATGAAAAAAAGACAGTCTCTTCAGCAAATCATGCTGGGAAAACTGGACGGCGACATGCAGAAGAATGAAGCTGGACCACTTTCTTGCACCATACCCAAAAATAAATTCAAAATGGATTCAAGGCCTAAATATGAGACAGGAAACCATCAAAATCCTAGAGAAGAAAACAGGTAGCAATCTCTTTGACCTCAGCCACAGCAACTTCTTACAAGTCTCTGGAGGCAAAGGAAATAAAAGCAATAATGAATTATTGGGACCTCATCAAGATAAAAAGCTTCTGCACTGCAAAGAAAACAATGAACGAAACTAAAAGGCAACCAATAAACTGGGAGAAGATATTTACAAATGACATATCAGATAAAGGGTTATTATCCAAAATCTATAAAAAACTTATCAAACTCAACATCCATAAAACAAATAATCCAGTGAAGAAATGGGCAGAAGACATGAATAGACACTTTTCCAAAGAAGACATTCAGATGGCTAACAGACACATGAAAAAATGCTCAACATCATTTATCATCAGAGAAATACAAATCAAAACCACAATGAGATACTGCCTCACACCTGCCAGAATGGCTAAAATGAACAACTCAGGAAACAATAGATGTTGGCAAGAATGCAGAGAAAGGGAAACACTTTTGCACCGTTGGTGGGAATGTAAACTGGTACAGCCACTCTGGAAAACAGTATGGAAGTTCCTGAGAAAATTAAAAATAGAACTACCCTATGACCCAGCAATTGCTCTACTAGGTATTTATCCAAAGGATACAAAAATGCTGATTCAAAGGTGCATATGCACCCCAATGTTAATAACAGTGCTATCAACAATAGCCAAATTATGGAAAGAGCCCAAATGTCCACCAACTGATGAATGGATAAAGGTGTGGTATACATATACAATGGAATACTACTCAGTGATGCAAAAGAATGAAATCTTGCCATTTGCAACAATATGGATGGAACTGGGGTGTATTGTGCTAAGTGAAATGGGTCAGAGAAAGACAAACACCATATGATTTTACTCATGTATGGAATTTAAGGAACAAAACAGATGAACAAAGAAGAAGGGAAGGAAAAATATGATAAAAACAGAGAGAGAGGCAAACCATAAGAAACTCTTAAATACAGAGAACAAACGAGGACTGCTGGAGAGGAGATAGGTGGGGTGATGGGCTAAATGGGTGATGGGCATTAAGGAGGGTGCTTGTTGGGATGAGCTCTGGGTGTTGTATGTAATTGATGCATCACTAGGTTCTACTGAAACCAATACTACACTGTATGTTAACTAACTTGAATTTAAACAAATAAAATTTTAAAACAAAGAATTTTTCTGTTGACTGATAATGAGAACAACTCTTAAAAATCTGAATCAGTGAGTCATGAGTTCTTGTGTTTCTGTGTTACTTTTGACCCTTGCCTAAGATTATAAAACTGAAACTGTATGCTCTCTAGGTGTCAATCTCTTTGTCTGTGTGCCCTCTAATTGAGAAAGGCCTTGACCTTTCAGGATGTGACTGTGTAATGTTTCCCTATTTCTGGAGGGTTTGAATAAATTAGACTGTAATGTCTACTAAAAGCACTCTCTTTTGGTTGGTTGTCTAGGTGACACTGTGCTTTCGGAATTGGGTTTGTGCCTTCGATTACCTTTACCTAGGCTGTTTTTTTAACTTTGTAAATCATAGGAAACTGATTGCAATAAAAGCCATTTTTGTCCACCTAAATGTAAATGTGTTTTTTCCTGGAGAGATACAACTGATACCTGCCCTATGGAAAAATAGATTCCAAAGGTTATGTGTTATTTCCTCAGTTTTGCGCCTGTAAGCAGTCATTCCGACATTATTTTTTTTATGCTTATTTATTTATTTTGAATGAGAAAGAAAGAAAGGGGAGGAGCAGAGAGAAAGAGAGAGAGAGAGAAAATCCCAAGCAGCCTCTACGCTGTCAGTGCAGAGCCTGAACCATGAGATCATGACTTGAGCCAAAATCAAGAGTTGGACGCTCAACTGACCTAGCCAGCCAGGCACCCTCCAACATTCTTGAATGCGTCTGCATAACTGTATCTACATCAACATCTACCTCTGCACCCATCTGTTCTTCAGATTCTCATTCACACAAGCTTTACCATCTTATAGGCACTTATTAATTAATGAACTAAATAAAATCTTTGATGTCTATTCATTTTATATTTGCATAAGAGTAATGATTATAAATGTTAAAAAAATTACACATTATCAGCTTCCTCTGTACTTTCTTCCCACTTAGGCATTTCATAATAGTTTTTCTATTCCTCTCCACTAACCTGTGAGTGTCTTAGGAGGACAAATTGTGTATTCACAGGGTCTAAAAAAATACCTGTTTTATAGCAGGTATGATAGGTACTAACATATATATTATATATAGCAGGGCCTGATAAACAATTTGGTGAAGAAAAATATGTAAGAGGATGAGAGAATGACTACATTTTATAGCACCTCTCACCTTTTATTAGTGGGTTGACACCATGTAGTAGAAGTTACAACTCATCAATTTTGTTAATCAGGATTCATGCAAAAACCATCAACTGGAATGTTAAACACCTGAAAATATTTCAACCATTGTCTCACGAACATTATGGAGAGTGTGTAAAGGTGATATCTTTTTTATTATAGAAATTTAATACTATAGAAACATAATTCTCCAAGTGCAAAATCAAATTTTCTCACGCTTGAAATATATCAATTAATATATCAATATTTAATATAATATATTTAACTTTAATATATCAATTAATTTTAATGACATATTTTTAAAGCCTGAAAAATAATTATATGATAATTAAAATAGCAATTTCCTTTCTACCTTTGTGTCCTGAAATGATTCAACTTGACATTTTAATTTTTAACCCTCTAAACTCACTTTATTAACAAATACTTCGCACTGATTATTTTTAATTCCTCAGAAATGTGCAGAGACCTAAATTTCTACATTTATTTTTTTTAAATTTTTTAACATTTTATTATTATCTTATTTTTGAGAGAGAGAGAGCACGAGCAGAAGAGGGGCAGAGAGAGAGGGAGACACAGGATCTGAAGCAGGCTCTAGGCTCTGAGCTGTCAGCACAGAGCCTAATATGGGGCATGAACTCACGAGCAGCGAGATCATGACGTGAGCTGAAGCCAGATGCTTAACCGAGTGAGCCACACAGTCGCCCCCATTTCTATATTTCTGATAAAATTTTATTTCCCTATACTTGTTAGTTCTCTTGAACTTTATTTTTTATTACAGGTAGAGATTATCTTACCAAAGTGACTAAAAGAAATTTTGATGTTTTTGTTTTCATATTCCCCTGGTAATTGAATGGTTCCTTAGTGGTATTTGTACATTCAACATGCAAATAAGCTGTTTTCTGAGAGAAAGATACGTGAATTCATTTTTTAAATTAATTTTTTCTCTCTTAAAAAACCTTCCAAAGTTATAGAATATATGGACAAAACTGGAAAAACATCATATTTACGATGTAACAACTTTGTACTATATCTCACTTATATAATTAATGAATGATTGTCTATAAATTCCTATAGATGTGCAGTATTTTACATTTTAAACATTTTATTTGAACATTATACTATTTTCATTTGCAATAATTCTTGGAAAGGTCTGAGAGTACTTTCATTGTGTTACATTAGTTTCATGTTATGTACCTATCTGGTTGCTCAAAAATGAATGTTTCCTATGAGTTTTGGAGCAGTTAGGGGCAAAAATTCCCCTAGTAATGAATTCTTTCAGTTAAGATAAAGAGACCAAGAAAACTACTTATCTACATAGAGCCTCATTTATTACTTAGTGTTAAAAGTCCATTATGGAATAACATTAAATTCAACTTGTAATGATAAAGTTTTATCTAAGAACATCTAAGCAAATCAATATTTTAAATGGTTAAGCATAATCCAGCTCTGGCAATTTTAAGCATGATAATTGAACTTTCTAAATATTTATAGACACTAAGAAGAAAAGCATTCCAGCTGCAGATTTCTTGGTAAAAATTAGTTCATATATCTTAAAAGTGTAAAAGAAAGTTAGCAGTCATTCATCATATCAAAGATTTATAAGCCAATGGTTTGGAGTACTTTTGATAATTCTTTCTTATTGGATAGACTATTAAGTTTGTGATACAATAGTAATCCGTTGTAGTAAGGAAACAGAGAAAGTAAGCTGTACTCTTCTTACGGGAATATGGGCGATGGTCAGAATTACAAAAATCAGAATGGTATTACAGAATGTCATTCTCAGTAGATGTCAATTTCCAAAAAAAATATATAAAATAGTCACTGAAAATTAATGGGATTTAATATTTAAATTAAATAGCAAAATGCCTGTCATATATATATATATATATATATATATATATATATGCACTTATAGCTCCATGTGTAGTAAAATTCACTGCATTTTTGTAATCAACTTTTTTAATAACAAGAAAAAACCCTTTACTGTTTACGCACGCAGTCACCAAGTCCAGTCCACTTAATTCTTCGTGTAGATCCATATTTCCATGTGGTATAATTTTCCTCTCTGTGTACCTCTCTCCCCTTGGCTTCTTCCCACCAGTTCCAGGTGCCTTGACCTCCTCACAGCCTCTGTTCCTCCAATCAGGGAGTCCACGAAGCTCTGTGTAGGTTGCCTCTCCTTGCACTGTAGCCTAGAAACTCGCAAGCTGGGGCAATCACAGGACTTAACTCTTTCTTGTCTCCCAGAGATGACTCTTCCTTGCTACCTGATTTTAAACTAGCTTGAAAATCGTTATTTCATATATCGATGACTGTTTTTTTTTCCTACTTGCTTCAAGTGAGAGGGTGAATTTGGTCTTTGTTATTCCATCCTGGTTGGAAGCAGAAATTCTTGTCAGCAACTTTTAAAAAATCACTTCTACTGCTTCTGATGCCGATATGAAACCAGTACATTTTACATATACTACACTTGGTAAATACCAGGATAGAGCAAAAATATGGGAGAGTTATTTATTAGACTGTGGTTTATTAACTCTACTTTGCCTTATATCTTAATTGGGTTCTGCAGCAACAGACCCTGTGACAGGATCCAGGTGAAAGTGATTTATTAGAATGCATTCCCCGGGAAACAGGATGGGAACACGAACAAAATCAAGGGAAGGAGGCCCATCAAGGATATGACACGAAGCAAAGATTCCAATAGGAATTTCGGCTCAATCCTGTAACAGAACCATGAAGAAAACATAGTTCATGAATTATTAGGGGAAGAATGTCATGAAGAATTAAGAGATGGAAATGATAGAATATTTATTGCTCTCACCCGTCCAACATTGGTTAAGGGTTGCCCACTGGGAGGTATATTCTTAATCTCTTTGGGTGCTCTTTGCTCACGGGCAGAGTTTGTTCTGGCAGCCTAAAGTTAGAACAGGCACTGAGTGTTGGGATTAAAAGCAAACTGGTAGCTAGTGTGCATAAAAATAATGAAAGTATCTGAGAGATGTGAGAAGAACAGTAATAGTTTTCACCACCCCATATGTGGGTAGTTGTTTTAACGTACATATGGACCATCTAGGAATTTAATTAAAATGAATGTTCTTGAATTAGCTGGACTCCCAGATGATGCTGATGCTGCCGGCCCACCAACATGCCCCTTGACTCCTGGTAGGTCTTACAATGCGTGGGGGGTGGTTTTATTTTCTCACCTTTTCTTGCCCTCACTTCAGCCTTGCACAACACTTTGGAGCTACTGAGAGAGTCCCTCATACCAGGTGACCGTAACTTGATAAACACTGCTCTTCTATCAACATTAAAGAAGAAGCAAAAAGCACGTGGGTGGCTCAGTTGGTTAAGCGGTGACTTCAGCTCACGGCATGATCTCATGGTTCATGAGTTCGAGTCCCGTGTCAGGCTCTGTGCTGACAGCTCTGAGCCTGCTTGGGATTATCTCTCTTTCTGCCCCTCCCTCACTCTCTCTTTCAGGGTTGTGAGGTCGATGCCCATGTTAGGTGTAAAGATTACTTTAAAATAATAACAAATTGTTGAAAAATATACATTCTGATTCAGCACATACATATACATGTTTATTTAAAAACATGATGTGAACCAATGTGTCCTGAACTATAATTGTGAATGCATTTTGCTTCTTCCTAATCTATTATTCTATTCACTCTATTTTATAAACAAAATTACCATTTCCTAGTACACTATGAGGTCTCAACCCACAATTAAAAAAAAAAAAAAGACCCAAATCATTGTGGAAACAGAACTGAGATTATTATAGCTAATATTTTTTTGTTCCATTAATGATAAATTGTGTTTACTTATTCATAGTCTGCATGAAAGATCTGAGTGCTTTGAGGAAGATTAGGATTTTGGAGATCCTTCAAGCCCCCCAAATATTTAGAAAATATTTGCTATACACTCATTTTAAGTGGAAACTGAGTGTTCCCTGAAAGAAGGATGGGGAAGGAGGAGGGAGGGGGTTAGCTGTGTTCTTGCATGGTTACTGTGCTCAGCAAAACAAAGGCCACAGCTAACTGGACTCACATTCCTCAAATGGCAAACTAGGAACCACCTACTGTCACCCACATAGACAAGGAGAGAACCCATTTCTCAGCCTGAGCCCAAGTGGCTTGTTCAAGTATTTCTTCCAGACACTTAGTCTCTCTGGGAGAAGTTCTGGAAGTTTCTCCATCCTGTTACAGTCCAGGTGACATTTTTGTGCCTCTTACAACTTGTTAGTTGACCAACTGCACAGCTGGCCCACACTTTAGTTTCTGAATTCATGTACATATTAAGTATATGTACATATTAAGTATACATTAAGCGCTCTATCACATGTTGGATGTTCAAGGGTTAGTGGCACAGACGTGGTCCTGCTCTCAAGCAGCTTGCCACCTGGTAAGGATGGTACATAAAACATGAGAGGAGTGATGTTAAGGTCAATACAATGTCTTAGGAGCATAAAGCCGAAGTATCTAAAACAGGTTGGCTAACTTTTTCTGTAAAGGGCCAGGTAGACAATACTGAATGCTTTGCAGGCCATGTGGTCCCTGTTGTAACTACTCAACTCTGTGAAAGCAGCCACAGGCAATGTATAAACAATGACTGTGTCTGTGTTCAAATAAAACTGTATTTACAAAAACAGACAGTGGGCTGAATTTGGCCTTAAGACTGTAATTTGTGAACCCCTGATCTAGAGGGGCTCTAGGGAGGGTCAGAGACGTCTGAAAAGGTCTGTGTTAAACAGGTTCCCAAACATAGGTACAAATGATCTGAGCAAAGGGAAAGGAGGCCCAGAACAAATAGGCCCAGAAGTGAATAAGAGATTATGCTGAAGGAATTGAAAGATGTTCCATGTAGCTGTAGCTTAGATTTTTTTTTTTTAATTATAACTTTTTTAGAGCAGTTTTAGGCTCACAGAAAAATTAAGGGGAAAGGTACAGAAATTTCCCATATATTTCCTGCCCTCACACAGGCATAATCTCCCCCATTTTTAACATCCCCCGCCAAAGTGGTACATTCGTGACACATGAGGAACCTCCACCAACATATCATAGTCATCCAGATTCCGTAGCTTACACCATGGTTCACTCCTAGTGCTGTACATTCTATGGTTTTGGACAAATGTAAGATGACATGTACCCATCAGTATGGTATCATACAGAGTATTTTCACTGCCCTAAAAAATTCTCTGTGCTCCACCTATTCATCCCCCAACCCCCACCAACCTCTGGCAACCACTCATCATTTTGTCTCCATAGTTTTGCCCTTTCTAGAATTACATATACTTGGAATCATACACTATGCAGCCTTTTATATTGGCTTCTTTCACTTATAATAGGCATTTAAGCTTCCTCTATGTCCTGTCATGGCTTCATAGCTCATTCCTTTTTAGCAAAGGATAATATTCCATTGTCTGTATGTGCCACAGTTTATTTGTCCATTCACTTACTAAAGGACTTCTTGGTTGCTTCCAAGTTTGGGCAATTATGAATACAAATGCTGTAAACACCTGTGTGCAGGTTTTTGTGTGGACTTAAGTTTTCAACTCCTTTGGGTAAATACAAAGGCATAGGATTGATAGATTGTATAGTAAGGGTACATTTAGTTTTGTTCAGTACCTCTAAACTGTCTTCCACGATGGCTGTACCATGTTGCATTCCCACCAGCAATGAGTGAGAGTTCCTGTTGCTCAGCACCCTTGTCAGCATTTAGTTGTATCAGTGGCCTGGATTTTGTCCATTTTCTTTTCTTTTTTAAGTAATTTCTACCCCCAACATGGGGCTCGAACTTAAGATTCTGAGGTCAAGGGTCGCATGCTCTACCAACTGAGGCAACAAGGCTTCCTTGGATTTTGTCTATTGCAATAGGTAAGTGGTATATCATTGGTATTTTAATTTGCATTTCCCTGATGACAGAGTGTGGAGCATCTTTCATATGCTTATTTGTATATCTTTTTTGGAGGTATCTATCTGTTAAGATCTTTGGTCTGTTGTTTTAAGTTAATTTATTTATGTAATCTCTACACCCAAAGTGGGGCTCAAACTCATGACCCTGACAACAAGACTCTCAAGTCCTCAGACTGAGCCAGACAGGCGCCCCAAGATATTTGGCCTATTTTTAAATTGGGTTATTTATTTTCTTATTGTTGAGTTTTAACAATTCTTTGTATATTTTGGATAATAGCGGATCATGACTTTGGTGTCGCATCTAAAAAGTCATCACCAAACCAAACTCAGCTAGCTTTCTTCTGATGTTATCTTGTAGGAGTTTTATGGTTCTGTGTTTTACATTGAGGTCTATAATCCAGTTTGAGCCAATTTTTGTGAAAGGCATAAGGTTTGTGCCTAGATTCGTTTTCTTTGGTATGTGGATGTTCAGTTCTCAGCACCATTTATTGAAAAGGCTGTTTTTACCCCACTGGATTGCCTGTGCTCCTTTGTCAAAGGTCCGTTGACTATATTTATGTGGGTTCATTTTCAGGCTTTTACTTCTATTCCATTGATCTATCGGCTTTTAGGGGTATGTGGAACATTTTTCGTTCATCTATCTGTTGGTCTACCATCTGAAGCCCACTTTCATGTTTAGGGAATCCCTCCATTTGTGAGACTTGGTAGGAAACAAGACCAGCTTCCCTAAAGGGACTGAACATGGTAGATGCTTGTATTCCCAGTCTTTCTTCTAGCTAAGGCCCAGGTTTGAGGCCTCTAATCAGATAAGTCTGTGCCAGACTTCAACTCCTAAGCCAGTGATGAAAGAGGCAAGGAGAGGAATCATTCTCTCTCTCTCTCTCTCTCTCTCTCTCTCTCTCTCTCAAACGCCCTTCCTTTCTCTCTCTCTTTCTTTCTCTGTCTCTCTTATGCACACACATCCAGCTTGGGCTTCGTAGTGGCTGCAGGGTTGTGATATGAAGGCTCAGGTGGCACCAGAACAATTGAAGATATGGCGCCATTTGGGGATGGCAGGGATTTGCCACGTCAGGTCAATTCTGCAGTGAGATTTCGGGCATTACTCCTCAAGGCTGAGCTTCACACCTCATTCTCCAATCCAGTAACAATTCTAGGAGATACTCTATGTCCTTTTAATAAACTCCTCTTCAGACTTCACGTGAGGCAGCTTTTGTTGTTGGCAACTAGGAAATCTGACTTGCCCGGGGAGGGAGATTCCAACAAAGAGATAACGAGGACCCAGCTCCTGAAGGACTCCTTAAAGCCTTGTTAACAAAGTTTGAATTAATTATTAGTGTTGTGAGAAGTCACTGAAAGATATTAAGGAGGAGAATGATACAAGTGGATTTGCAATTCGGAAAGATCACACTAGAAGCTCCCAGATGACAGGGATTTTTTTTTTTTTTCTGCTTACCTTTCTGAGCTCAGTGCTTACAATAGTACCTGACATAGAGTTGGCAATAACATTTTTGAAAAGAGTTCATTGAATGAATGATGGAAATTTTAATGAATGAATTGGAGGAGAGGGTCCAAGTAGAAGGATTTGTGGTAAATCCAATGACAATGGTGACCTGGCCTAAGTCAGAGTCCTTGAGGATTCACTGAAATCCATACGCTGAAATGGATTCAAATGATTGATATGTAGGAGGCAGACTCTAAATAATGTGAACAGAAATTACATATTAATATTTTAAAATGCAAATATGCTTTAAAATTAAATTAAACTTACAATGGTGTCTATTTCAATAATTAAATATAATGTCAATATAGAGGGGATGAAGGAAGGTATGTGTTCCAAAGCCTTTTTTCCATCCCCCATAAGATAGCACTGGTTATATAGATACAGTTTTGTCAAGGGGTGGTGCACAGATATGTAACTTCCAATGACAAAAGGAACAAACCCAAAGTGTAAAACATCATTTAGTGCTGAAGAGATAAACACAGTATCAAATACAGTTGTTTCCATTGTTTAAGTATTCTATTCTTTCCTGCATTGTTTGGGTTACCCAGACTGTCACCTTTTTAATAAGCCTGACAGTGGATTGAGTTAAGTAGATGAGGAGGATTTATAAGATAAAACCAGACTGGTGTTCAACACTCTTTTCTCCCAAGCCTTTGGAGATGAGTTAATAAAAAGACAGAATATTAATTTTTCTGAATTCTTGTTTGGTTGAGTGACCTTGGTAAAAGCAAGTAGGTGAATTTAGAAATTAGTTTAATTGACTGCTATTACCATTCTGCTATTTCACTGGAATAATTCACTGGTCATTCAAGTTGATTCACTAATGGAGCAGGTAGATAAGATAGGCAGGGCAAAAATCACCACTATTGTTCAATAATTTCCCCCAAAGCTTCCTGGCAAATTGCATATCTTAACATGGAATTTCACTTAACATTCTCAAAACAACACTCAATAATATAGAAAATGAGGTTATCAGTGAACTACTCCCATAATAGTTTATCTGCAATTGTATGCAGCATTGGTATTCTGAAAAAAATCCCTATGCCTTTAGAGACCAACCAAACCACTTTGATAAAATTAAGTCAATAATATTTCAGAATACAATGGGAAATGCATATTGTCTGGGTTACTATGTCCAGTGAAAAAAAGTTAATTGTGAATGAGGCATGGATTCATAGTCTTTCTCACTAGCCAATAAATTTGGTCAATTCCTTAACATCTTCATGGTGCAATTTCAATTTTGGGGAAAAAATTAAATAATAAACTAGCTTAGATAGTATTACCAGTCAGCAATCTCTGTCCTAATATATGCCTAATATTGAGCTGGAAGGCCTTTTGGGTTCTAATTTGATGGCTCCAGAAAACTGACTTCAACCGTACCCCGCCCCCAACTATAAAGGCAAGTACACTAACAACATCTTTAGGAGAAATTCTCAGCTTTACAGTGATGCTAAATTAACACATTTATCAGACTCTTTACTTGGAGATCAGCCTGTGAGGGAAAGGGAGTGGGAAAAGAGAAAATTCTGCTTTGGGAGGGAAATGGAGCCACAGAAGGATGGAGAAGGGGGCAGACTCTCCCGCTGCCCGATTTCATCAGCCTGGCTTCCAGACTCTGTCAGGCTCACTGTGATTTATGTAATGAAAGTCAGTGAGAGAACACACGAAACACTTTTAACATCAGAGTTAAAGCCAGGAGCCTATGTGTGCCACTAGAAAAAAACAACAGGCTGAAAAGGGAAAATTTTGCACAGCCAATAACTTTGTCTACATGCTGCCAACTAATACGTTTTGTTTTTACTGAAATGACTGATTGTGCCTCAGCCACAATAAATGCAAAGCGCTAATATCATTAACATACTGTTGTCCCTGCAAGGAGCTCAGTGCTTTACGATGGAAGGTGCTGGTAAGTATTTGCTGAATGAATGAGGAATTCTATATGTGGCCTGCCTGTTTTCCTGGTCCACAAGTTCACAGTCCCTAACCTCAGCTCTGCCCTTGGTACTGTCTATAGACCTCTGAGTTTTTTCCATCTTCCTGTCTTGTTTCTCAATGACTTTTCCAGACCTTTCCCGTTCTCCTTAAGACTTGAGCCCACCTGTATAACTCTCATCCATACACCCTCTTTAAAGTTAATTTCATCATCTACAAGGTTACGCCTCCCCGCACCCACCTTTTATCTCCTGTCCTCTAGGCCAAGAAGGTTGGTGTTCCTTCTCTGTCCACGTCACTCCATCCACAGGCTCCATTCTCCCACACTGGGCTACGCAGTCTTCCTCACGCTCTTATGCATCTGCCATCCTTTTTTTCCGCCACTTCCTTCTTAGCTAGTGAATAAGTCTTCTCTTACAAAAGAATAAACACCCCCTTTATTCCATGTGTTCTTCTCAGCTCATTCCTCCTTTTCTTAAGGACCACTTCTTCCACACTCAGGCTTTCATCTATCCATTAGATGTCCAATTGTCTGTTTGTCACATCACCCATGATTTCATTCCCTCATTCATGCAACAACTGTTTGTTGCATATCTATGCTTGGTGTCAAGAATGGCTTGGTATTCTTGGGATGGAAGTTAAGTAAAAATAGGTAGGGTCCATATCCTTATGAAGTTTTATAGTTTAACAACCCTGTAATGAAATGATCACAGAAATAAATGACAACTGTGACAAGTACAGGGAAAGAGAAGATCATACCTCAAATGGAACATTCCAACCCCCCTAGAGTTGCTTCTTATTGAGTATTGTCTCTCAGGTCGTTCTCTCATGGTCAAGTTCTTCACTAAGGTGCATGGGCATTGACCTTGATGCTCCCTGTAATCCTGACATCAACCCATTCCTTCCTTTAATGTTTGCCCACTTTCCCTCAATTGCAGTTGTACATCCCGGCTCTTTCCATCATGCCTGTACCACCTCGGCAGTAGTGCAGTTGATCTCCCATCTTTAGTCTTGTATATTCTCAAATCCATCTTCGTACATTGTCAGAGGGATTGACATAACATGCAAATCTGATCATGTTACTCATCTACTGTTTTGGTCAGGATAATTGATGTTGGCTACTATACCAAACTACATCAATATCTTGGAAGCTTAAAACAATAAGGGTGTATTTCTTGGTCATGTTAGATTCAGACACAGGTCTGATGGATCTCCTTGGTAGCTCTCTTCCACGGGCATTCTGTTCTTTCCAATTTGCCAGGCTGCTATTCAACGCCGTATCTTTGGGGTCCTTGCAGAAGTGGAAGAGAATGAGCTGAAAATGTCAAGGATGATTTTAGAGGCAGGCCCAGGCAATATTCCCATTTGTTACATAGGCCAGAAGGTCAATCTGGTACCAACCTAACCGCAAAAAAGAGTGGGAAATTTACTTTTCTTGGGTGCCAAAGAAAACAAAAACCATAGGATCGTGAGCGTCTAGCTAACTTCTGCCTGACTTGCTTTCATGGTCGTTTAATTCTCACAGCCTAAAACATTCTAACCTCTGAACATGGGTTGTAAGACCCACATGCTAGCATCTCCATTCTTCTTGTCTCTTTTCTTTCTTTGATTTTTATATCCTTTCTCCCTCTTGCCCTCTACACCTCTTCTTTCTTTCTCCCTTCAAAAAAAAAAAAAAAATTAAATGTATGTATTTTCTTTTTTTTTTTAATTTTTTTTTTCAACGTTTATTTATTTTTGGGACAGAGAGAGACAGAGCATGAACGGGCGAGGGGCAGAGAGAGAGGGAGACACAGAATCGGAAACAGGCTCCAGGCTCTGAGCCATCAGCCCAGAGCCCGACGCGGGGCTCGAACTCACGGACCGTGAGATCGTGACCTGGTTGAAGTCGGACGCTTAACCAACTGCGCCACCCAGGCGCCCCATAAATGTATGTATTTTCTTAGCTGGATACATTTTCTAATGGAAATTGTTTGCTAAAATCTTTTGCTTCTCACAATTTGTGTCTCAGGTGTCAAAAAAATTACATTTTAACACTACATTTACAGAAATGCTATCTTAAGCAAGGCCTTGTTTCTTTTTGTATGAATTACTAATGAAGTATTTTCTAGGTGAAAAACTTGAAGTCTTAATAGATGAGGTATACCTAAAATTTCAGAAATGATGCTGAGAGAGAAGATTTACAGGTGTCAAAACATGTCCTCTGTCCAAAAGGGCAGCCTTTTCAAAGGTGTCAGGATGAGAAATATTTTCTAAATACCTATTATACCTCTTTCCTTAACCTTTTCACCAGAGTAAATACATTACTGTCCCCAGAGCTGAGATCAGAGTCTGGATAGGATTAGTCACCAGGCCCCAGCATCTGAGGGGCTAGCATAGAATTAATTTTGGCCTAAGCATTAAGCCTGGAGAATATAATTCAAGCCAAGTTTGCAGAGGCCTCACGTTCAAAATTATTGTTCCCATGAACCATCCCAATATCACCATCTCCCCTGGATTGAGGTTGCCTAAAATCTAGGAATGCCTTCTGGCTTCTTGCTAATTGTACAAAATAGACTAATAATATCTCCCTCATAGGGCTGTTGGCCCAAAGAAATTTGACACCATAATAAAGCTTCAAACTGTTGGTGTTATTAACATTATTAATATTACATTGGCACAATTCATGGAAGCATATAAAAACTTAAAACATAGTAGATCATCAGTAGCTCTCTATATTATTTCTTTATGGCTTTGAAGGTAGTCATATTTTGTATTTTTTTTAAGTTTATTTATTTTGAGAGGGAGAGAGAGAGAGAGAGAGAGAGAGAGCATGCGTATGAGTGGAGGAGGGGCAGAGAGAGAGGGATAGACAGAGAATCCCAAGCAGGCTCTGCACTGTTGGAGACCAATGTGGAGCTTGAACTCATGAACCGTGAGATCATGACCTGAGCCAAAGTCGGATGCTTAATTGACTGAGACGCCCAGGCCCCGAAGATAGTCATATTTTAATTATTATCTACGAGGGACATTTCTATTATTTTCTTTGAGGTATAGTATCTATTAGAAAAATAAAATGCATTATAACATTATCAGTATGTTCATCAACAGAGGAAAGTGAAGATAAATTATGATACATCCTTTGTTGTGTTGCCTATAATGTGCTTCAAAACATTTTGATATTAAACAGTAGTGTGTGTGTGTGTAAATTAACTTAAATTCTTGGTGGGTAATTAACCAATGAACCTTCATAACTTGAGGTCTACACTGTAGAAGTTTCTAAATAAGGCTTTGGATACCCCAAATCCACTCCAAACAGAAGAATCATTAATTAGAATAAGGGATGTTGGGAATGATTTTTATCTATGAAATGACTGATGGTGATAACCCATGGCTTCCTAGAAAGTATAAATGGACTAGCAAGAAGGACTTTAGTCTCAAGGTCAGGTGACGGCAGGTTTGCAGACTGGCACAAAGAGATTGAATTAGAGGGCAGAGGAGAGACTGTTTATTATAAACTGTGGTAGGCTGAATAATGGTCCTAATAACAGTCCTCCCAAAGACACCCATGTCCTAATCCCCAAAACCTGTGACCATATATGTTACCTTATATGGTCAAAGAAACTCTGCAGATGTAATTAAGTTAAGGATCTTGAGATGGGGAGATTAGCCTGGATCATCCAGGTAAATTGGATGTAATCGCAACAGTTTCTATAAGAAGAGACAGGAGAAGGCAGAGTCAGAGGAAACAGAGAGGTGGTGAGGGAAGTAGAATGTGGAGTGCTGTGCTTTGAAGGAGGAGGAAGAGGCCATAAACCGAGGTTGCACATGGCCACGCCACTGGAAGCTGCAAAAGGCAGGTAAATAGATTCTCTCCTTGGGCCTGTTGACAGAAAGAACCTGTCCTATATACACCTTGATTTCAGCTCTTCAAGACTCTCATTTTAAACTTCGGACCTCCAGCACAGCAAGAGAATGAATTCGTGTTGTTTGAAGTCACTACCGGTGTGGTAATCTGTTACAGCAATAACAGCAAACATATATAAATTTGGGCTTCTCTCTAAATCATGTGAGACACTATGCCTTTAATTGACCTCATCTGTTCCTATACCAAAATTGGCCTTAGTTGAGAGAAATCATCTGAACTTACGCACGTGGGGGAGATGGACACGCCCAGCAGAGAGAAAATGTGAAAAACACAAGGAACTATCGGGCAGACTTGCCCCAGTTTTTTGTCTCAAACTCTTCTTAATTCAGAGTATAACAGATCCTGGCCTAGGAAAGACCACCTTTGACACCCAGAAATGCAGGATGAGTCCTGAAAACTGATGTTACCTGGTTCACAATTTTGCCTTAGTCAGCTCCATTGGACTATATACAGTCTATGTAAGAACCTAGTATGTGAGTGTGTATATGTGGAGAGGGTGGCCGGAGGGGGGTACTCTTGTCTAAACATATCTAATTGTAATTTCTAGTATAGTTACAGGCCTTTTTTTTTTTTAACAGTCCGCAGTTGACTAGAAAATGAAACAATTAAAAGCAACAAAGCTTCTCATACTTTAAAAGAACAAGTTGACCTGTGTCAAAACATCCTGCCTCATGAAGTAACTGTAAATCCCCATAGAGATAAGGTGGAGATATTGGAAAATCTTTGTAACCAGACAGCTCACTTTTGCTAGCTTCACTACAGGGAACCTGTGTTCATCTTTGGAAATTAGAGTTTAGCTTTTTGGCTTAAATAGCCATGTTAGTTCAGAAACCTCTTTTAAGACATTACAAGGGTTTGCAAAGCTAGTAGAGATTGTGTGTGAAAGATAGGGAAGAAGTACACGTTTAGCCATTGGATCAACGGTCTTCATGAAGGAAAGGGGAAAATAAGCTTTGAGGAAGACTGAGGTTGGTGTGAGATTCCAAAAGTTACATCAAGAGTAGACCAAATCCGTTTCTTGGAGTGAGGTCATCTGGGTGTCCTGATCGACCTTCTCACTGAAAACAACTAAAACTCCCTAGTGTAAATATAAGGGAATATAGTTTTAAGTTCATTAATGTGCTGGCAAAGGAGTAAGGAATATTCAGAGGTTATAAACTGACTGTAAATGGGAAGGCAGAGAAGAAGGCACAGGACTGATGTGAGCTTTTATCTTAAGGGCATCTGCTGAACCAGGACACCTTGAACTTTAGACTTCATTCCTTCCCAGGACAAGGTAAGCCAGATACACAGCCCAGGACCAGTGCAAGGTGAGTACCTTGTAGCAGAATCCACACATCAATCTCAGACCACAAAGAGCTATACATATGGTATAAGGGTCAAGTAGAAATACCACCCCTGGGCTTAGAAAACATCAAATATTGAAATGATCAGACATAGAATATAAAATAAGTATTTTAATATATTTAAAGCAGAGAGTATATGGATTTTCACTCTACTATTGTTACAGCCTTTCTGATGTTTGAAATTTTTCAAACAAAAGGTTAGGGGAACCAACTCAGGACTAGAAGTAAATTTCCTTAACATGACAAAGGATGAATGCAAATGTGTTACTTAATAGTGAAATGTTAAAAGTCTTTGCCCAAGGCACTGGAGTTCAATATCCACACTTACATTTAAAAATGTATAAAGGTCCTTGGGGCACCTGGGTGGCTCAGTTGGTTAAGTGTCCAACTTTGGCTCAGGTCATGATCTCATGGTTTGTGAGTTCGAGCCCTGCATCGGGCTCCGTGCTGACAGCTCAGAGCCTGGAGCCTGCTTTGAATTCTGTGTCTCCCTTTCTCTCTGCTCCTTCCCTGCTCATGCTCTGTCGCTCTATCTTACAAAAATAAATAAACATTCAAAAAAATTTTTAAAAATGTATAAAGGTCCTAGCAATAAGACATAACAAGAAATAAAAATAGGCCAAAGAGAAAAACAACAACAAAAAACAAGAAACAACCTCTCATTAGTTAGACAATATTATCTAGAAAGAATACTCAAAAAAAAAAACCCCACGTAATAATAGAGTTTAATGAATCTGCTAGATATGAAACCAATGTATAAAAATCCACTGAATTGTACAATATGATAGTTTAGAAAATGTATTCTCAAATGAAGGTGCCATTTATGATACCATAAAAATTACAGAAGCTAGAAATATATCTAACAGAATTTGAGCAAGATATTTTCTTAAAACTTTTTTTTTAGATATTTATTTATTTTATTTTTGAGAGAGAGAGAGAGAGAGAGTGAGCGATCACGCATGAGGAGGGGAGGGGCAGAGAGAGAGGATGAGAGCGAATTTTAAACAGGCTCTGTGCTGGGGCACCTGGGTGGCTCAGTCGGTTAAGCCTCCGACTTCAGCTCAGGTCACGATCTCACGGTCCGTGAGTTCGAGCCCCGCGTCAGGCTCTGGCCTGATGGCTCAGAGCCTGGAGCCTGCTTCCAGTTCTGTGTCTCCCTGTCTCTCTGCCCCTCCCCCCTTCATTCTCTGTCTCTCTCTGTCTCAAAAATAAAAATAAAAATGTTAAAAAAAAATAAAAATAAACAGGCTCTGTGCTGTGAGTGTTGTACATGCAGAGCTGGACGCAGGACTCAGTCTTAGGAACCATGAGATTATGACCTGAACCAAAATCAAGAGTTGGACACCTGGGGAACCTGGATGGCTCAGTCAGTTAAGCGTCAGACTTTGGCTCAGGTCACGATCTCATGGTTCGTGGGTATGGTTCGTGGGTTTGAGCCCAATTCAGGCTCTGTGCTGACGGCTCAGAGCCTGGAGCTTGCTTTGTATTCTGTGTCTCCCTCTCTTTCTGCCCCTCCCCTGATCACGCGCACTCTCTCTCTCTCTCTCTCTCTCTCTCTCTCTCTCTCCTTCCAAAATAAATAAACACTAAAAAAAAAAAAAAAAAAAAGAATTGGACACTTAAACAATTGAGCCACCCAGGCACCTCTTGAACAAGACATTTTTAGAGAAAGTTGCAAAGCTTAATGGGAGGCCATTGAAGAAAACCTATGTAAATAAACAGACGTGTAATATTTTTGGTTTCAATTATAAATATTACAAAGATGTTTTCCTTCCCAAAATTTACCTATCAGTTTACTGCAATTCTAATAAAAATCCCAATAAGCTTTTTGTTGAACTTGAAAATATGATTCCAAAGTTAACATAGAAAAATATAAAGCCAAGAATAAGCTCACTCTGAAAGAAGAACAAAGTGGAGAGATTTCCTTACCAGTTATCAAAAATTATTATGTAGTTGTAGTAATAAATTTAGTGTTTTGCAAAGGAATAGACAATTTGACTAGTGGAATTGTGAGTTTCAGCAACAGATTTATTCAGATACCAAAGTTTGATCTGTGATTGAGCTGGCATTACAGATTGTGTATAAAAGAGACTTTTCAGTGTGATTTATTCTGGAAAAATAATCATATAAATAGGAAAAAATGAAATTGGATCCTACTTTAGACCATAAACCAAAATTACAAAACTCTAAGAAAATAATCTATTTAACCTTTAGCTTGAATAAGTTAAAGGTTTATGAGTGTTCATGTGATATTCTTTATAAACCTTGGGTCATAATTACATTTGGTATAAAGAAGGATTTTTTAAAAAATTTTTTATTAACATTTATTTATTTTTTGAGAGTCAGAGAGAGACAGAGCATGAGCAGGGGAGGTACAGAGAGAGGGAGACACAGAATCTGAAGCAGGCTCCAGGCTCTGAGCTGTCAGCACAGAGCCAGATGCGGGGCTCGAACCCACACACCGTGAGATCGTGACCTGAGCCGAAGTCAGTTGCCCAACTGACTGAGCCACCCAGGGGCCCCTAAAGAAGGATTTTTAAACCAAATCAGAGAAAAAGCATGAACAATAAAAAAAAAATCAAAGTTCTTGATTTATATGTACTAAAAGACATTATGAAGAGTTGGGCAAAAGAAAAGCCACAATAGGCAAATATGTATGTAATTTACATAAATGACAAAATAGAAGTATCCAGAATATATAAAGAATTCCTAGAAGCAAAAAGGAAGAGAAAATGTAATAGAACATCTGGTAAAAGGCTTAAACAATTCTTGACATCAGAGAAAACTCAAATGGTCAATAACATATGAAAAATGTGTTGAATCTTTCTAGTAGTTAGAGAGATGCAAATTAAAAACCACAATCAAATACTGACATTTTTCACAGTGGAAAAATTAAAAACATTGGGTAATATTAAGCATTGATGAGAATGTGGAGAAAATACACACACACACAGGTGGTAGAATGGCAAATTGGCAAAATTATTTTGGGAAACAGTTTGACACTGTCTAATTAATTTGAGATGCACACACTTAGTGGGTAATTTCACTCCCATCTCAGAGAAGCTCCCGCCCAGGACACATGCACAAGAGTGGTCACAGCAGCATGGTTTGAGGTATCAGAAAACTGGAAACAACCCAAAAATCCATTCACATTAGAACAGAGAAGTAAATTGTGGTATATTCATCTGATGAAATGCTAGATCACTGAAAATGAATGAATTACAACATGAAGCAAAAACTTAGTAGATTGTCGGGAACATCATGTTGCAAAAGAACACCCTGAGTATGTTTACATGTATATAAAGTTCCAAACCATACATTTTTAAATCAGGTACAGTTTAGGAATACAAACGCTTCGGTGAACTAACTGTGCAGAGGAGAGCAAATGTATAATAATATTAAATTCAGAATAATGGTTACTGCCGAGGGATGAGGCAAGTATATGGGATGCCCCGGAATACACCGGGCTTCGAATGTGACGGTAACTTTCTGTTAATTAAATTGGGTCTTGGGTACCCAGGTGTTTGTGTGTTTTTGTTTGTTTGCCTTATGCATATTTAATAAAAATTATTTTGTACCTGTTCAATATTTAATTTCACAATTTATAAAATCAACAAAAAAAAACTACTGAGAAGGGTTCAGTTAGAGGAATGTTGACAATATGGACTCATTTTTGGAGGGTTATGTTAAAAATCTTCCATAGTATTTTAAAAAATATGTACTGTATAGAAAGCCAGTGGGTTTTCTTTTTAATAGAACCTTTCTAAAAAACTTTCCCCAATAGCTCCTTCTCTTAGCAGTTTTGCTTTACAGACACATCTGGACTGTGTGTATGTACTACCATGTTTTGGAAAATTAACTCATTTAATTCATCTATTGTCTCAGTCATAATTGAATCCCATGGCTGGAGACCCTCATCTATGCCATACCTTCTCCCATCCTGTCTGTATCCTCCTTTCCACTTCCCCTGGATAAACACTTACTACTCATAACTGAGGACCTCAGGTATTCAGTATGAGATTACTTCTTCTGGAAGTTTACTCTGAGTCCACAACATGCAGAAGTGAAAATAGAAATATGTTGTATAAATAAATACATAATATGTGAAAGAATGAGTGAGGCAAACGCACTTCCCTAAAAAATCTTGCAGATAGTGATAAATACAAGTCAGTGGCATTGCCCTTCAGCATAAATGATAAAACAGGGTAAGTTAAAAAGAGTGAGACAGAAATGATAATCATGTGATATGACAGAGGTAGTTGCTAAAGCTATGGAGGTAATTGTACGGCAGTATGAATGTACCAAATCAACATGTTGTACACCTGAAACTTACACAGTGTAATATATACATTACACCTCAATTTAAAAAAAAAAAAAAGGAAAAGCAAAGGGTGTACTTTGGTGAGTGTTAGTAATTGAAATAATATTAACTAAAACGAACGACTTAGGGCACCTCGGTGGCTTAGTGGGTTCAACATTCAACTCTTGATTTTGGTTCAGGTCGTGATCTCATGGTTCGTGGGTTTCAGCCCAGTGTGGGACTCTGTGCTGATGGAGAGCCCGCTTGGGAGTCTCCCTCTTCCTCTCTCTCCTCCCCCCCCCCTTGCTTGCTCTCTCTCTCTTTCTCTCTCAAAAGTAAAAAAAAACAAACAAACAAAAAAGAATTAAAAAAAATAAAATGAAGGACGTAGCTACTTAAAACTTTTTTTTAAAGGGACATATTTCTTAGCACAATTTATAGAACATACCAATGAACACTACTGATTCCCCAGTAACAATCAGCATACTTAGCACCCACTTAATTAAGATATCCTACTAAAAGAAATTCAGGCTTGTTGGATAAGTGGCTGATTTCTGGTGTGTGGCAAGAAATTACATGTTGAGCCTGTAATATCTTTTTCAGAAAGTAATGACGGGCTTGGAAACTGTTGGGAACATACCAAAAGAACATCAAAGCCAGCCTGAAGGGCTTCCCACTGGCCAAATGTGGGACAATCAGGCATCAAAAGAATAATGATAATGAGTATAGGGCATTGAATTAAAAAATAACTCATGAGTTTACAGTCATGGTGAAAAAAAAAAAACGTGGAAGGAGTAGAGGAAAGTCTTTTCTGCACTGAAATATTCTAGATGATATTCGTGATGAGAATCATACAGTTGGAAAAGCAATCACCATTGTGCAGCCATAAATGGAATAACTGATTCGGGCAAGGGCCATCAACGGGTGCTGAAACCTTTGGGTGAAAAGTTGTTCACAAGCAGTATGTACAGAGTTTCAAAGTATCAAACTTACACATACTTACAGAGTAACTGCTACAGTACCTTTATATGAAGAATTCTGGCATACCCCACCTTAACCAAGGGATTGAACCTAATGTCAGCAGTAAAGGGAGGAACAGTACTTGCTTCCTGGAGTGAAGTATTGAGAGGAACTAACATTGTCTCTGTGATTTTCTTGCCAAAAATGTTTAATCTGAATCTATTCATGAAGGAACAATCAGGCAAATTCAGTTGACGGTCATTCTACAAAACAACTGGCTTTAACTTTATTGACTCTTAAAATAGGTCAGTAAAGATGAAATAACTACTCTAAAGATGCCAGAGAAACATGATGACTAAGTGCAACACGTGGTTCTTGATAGTATCTTCAATGAGGGGGACACAAAAAGGATATTATGGGGAAAAAACGAAGAACTTTGAATATGTAATGCATCTTAGACAATATTACATCAATGATGACTTCCCCGAGTGCGCGTTAATGGTACTATGGTTGTGTAGGAAAATGACTGTGTTCTTAGGAGGTTCATGCCGAAGGGGTGAAGCATCATTATTATGTCTTTCAGATGTTTTAACCAAATAAATATAGCTATGCATATGGATGGGATGAGTATCAATATAATAAATGTGGCAAGTGGTTCACAATTGTTGAATTTCAGTGAAGGGTGTGTGAGTGTCCATAAGATATTCTTTCCATTTTCAATACATTTAAATTTCTCAAAATTGCAAATTGAAACCAAAAGAAACTTAAAATTTCAGGAAAGGAAAAAAAAATTAGGATAAATGAAGCTCATAGGCAAACCAAGGGAATTTTCCAAAACCAAGCCCCAAAGCCCATAGTTTCGATGATCTTTTATTTTCTCTTGCAATTAATGTCTTAGTTCTACCTGACTAGCAAATGGCTAACACTGATTTCCTGCACGGGTGGTGTTCATGCAAACTTCACAAAGGGAATTTTTTTATAATGTGAACCGATGGCATATTGCAAGGCATGTGCGGGCCGCCCAGAACCATTTGAGTGAATTGAGCCCAGTAGGGTGCAGGTGGAAAACAGCTTTATTCTTTCTCTCCGATGCAAACATGCAGTCAACCCATCCCCTGGACGAAACTTCAGGCAGTTCTTAAAGCTCGTGTGGTCATTATCAGGTAGTAAACTGTCTCCATTTCAAGCTTCAATACACCCAATCCAATCTGTGTAACATTCCAAACTTCAAATTACATTGAATTTAAATCTTCTTCCCTCCCCCTACTCCCTCCTTAGGCTGAGAAATGGGAAGGGAAAGAGGACATGTTGAAAAATTTTCCCTCTTTTCCTTTTAGACAGCTCTTTTGGCTCCCTCGGATTTGCCACGGGGAAGAAGGGAGACCTGGAAAATTGTACTTTCCAAAGATGGCCGTAGCCATATCTCCCATTCTGCAAGATTTTCTATAATTTTTTCTGTGATCTTGCCCCTCTCCCATCTTGCCACTTTCCATGAAGTAGTGGAGTCGAATTTCAACCTTTAAGGTCTGGCAGAAGTGACGCTCTGTGAGTCTGAGGCTGGGTCATAAAGGGCCACGCAGCTTCCACCTGGCTTACCAGAACACTCATGTTTAGAATCCAGAGGGGCGCCTGGGTGGCGCAGTCGGTTAAGCGTCCGGCTTCAGCCAGGTCACGATCTCGCGGTCCGTGAGTTCGAGCCCCGCGTCAGGCTCTGGGCTGATGGCTCAGAGCCTGGAGCCTGTTTCCGATTCTGTGTCTCCCTCTCTCTCTGCCCCTCCCCCGTTCATGCTCTGTCTCTCTCTGTCCCAAAAATAAATAAACGTTGGAAAAAAAAAAAAAAATTTAGAATCCGGAGCTTCCGTGTATGGCCCCTGCCTCCTCTGAGGTCCCTGTGCCGGGGGAGGTCAAGCACAAGGAGAGGCCACGTGCAGGTCTGCGGGTTCAGTTAGTAATCCTAGTTTCTGGTTGTCTCCACAGAGGTGCCTGCTACGTAGGTAAATGAGCCTCAGCTAACAAGTGAACCCCGGCCTTCCAGTCTTCGCTGCTGAATTCCTAGATAGCATGGAACAGAGGGAAATTATCCCCACTGTTCCTTCAATGAATCTCTATGTTTCAAAACCTGTGAATATCAATAAGTGGCCTTTTTAAAAACCTCTGTGTTTTGGGAGAATCTGTTATACAGCAATTTTAACTGAAACAGAGAAGGAAGGGGGTAGGCTCTGTTGGGTCAGGTTGGAATCTCACATTTGTGCCTTTTTGAAGTGGTACATTCCAAATGTTGATTTTTTTTTTTTTCTTAATGGGCTCTTTTGTGGCTATTTCAGAGAGCCCCACTCTCACCCCTTATTGTTCTTTTGACACAAGAAATCCTCTGTGTCTGATCAGAGGGCAGGAATAGCACATTCATTATTATCTCTTCTAAGTTCTCCTTGATTACTTGCCTTTAAGCCTCCATAACTAATTCTAAGTGTTCTCCTAGCCTGGAGGTGGGTGATGAACTCATGTTGGCAAAGCCATTTCTGTTCGACTCTTCAAGTCCCAGATACATGGTCTTGTCCCTTACTTTTAGAATATGGGAATACTAATCACCGGATTACATGATCAGTTTTAACTCTGAATCTGTAGATCTCATGAAATTATTGCTATGTGGGTATTTAGGTTTAACTCCTTCAGAATGTTTGGAAATTCGTATTGCTCTTCTATTTTGACCAAAAATTTTGGATCAATAACTCTGTGTAGATAAAATCCTACTATGTTATGATTTTGAGATATTATAATTCTGGTGTTTAATAAATATTCTTAATAGCTTGCAAGCCAAGTTTCAAATGTTCCTTTCATTATGAATGATCTTATTATATATATATATATATATATATATATATATATATATATATATATATATATAACTAACTATAACTATATATATAATGCCTAACTCCCTAGTATATTTTCTAGTATTTAAATAAGCTTTTAATTCTAGAGTAGTTTTAGATTTACAGAAACATTGCAAAGATTGCATGGAGTTCCTGCATACCCTGAACCCTTTGGAAACTATTGTTGACATCTTATATTATTATGGTATATTTGCCAGAGATAATGAACAACACTGGTACATTTTTATTATCTAAATGATGTGCTTTATTTGTATTTCATTATTATTGGTTTCCCCCTTATGTTCCTTTTCTGCTCCAGGTTACCATTTAAATGTTTTTTTTTTTTTTTTTTTTTTTTTTTTTTGAGGGAGGGAGAGAGAGAGAGAGAGAGAGCACTCACACACACACTTACATGCATGCAGGGCAGAAAGAGAGGGAGACAGAGGATCTGAAGTGGGCTCTGTACTGACAGCAGTGAGCCTGACATGGGGTTCAAACTGACGAACCGTGAGATGGTGACCTGAGCTGAAGTCAGACACTTAACCCGACTGAGCCACACAGGCCCTCTGTTCCAGGTTACCATTTAAAATAGTGCTTTATATTTAGCTATCATATCTCCTGAGGCTCCTCTGATTGTGACAGTTTCTCAGACTTGCACTAGTTTCTATTTTCTTGACAATTTTGAGAAGCACTGGTCAGGTATTTTGTAGAATGAACTTTGATTTGGGTTTGACTGAGATTTTTTTTCATGGTTAGGTTGGAGTTAGGAGTTTTGGGGACCACAGCACCTCGTATCAGGGCTACATGCTTCAACATGGCTTTTTACTGCTGATGTTAAAACCTCGATTACCTGCCTAAACTGGTGTCTGTCAGAGTTCTCCACTATATATTTACCCCTCACCCCATACACATACCATTCCACACTGCATTCTTCGAAGGCAAGTCACTAAGGGTAGCTCAAATCTCAAGGGCAGGCAGTCATGTTTCACCCTTTTGAGGGAGGAGTTTCTACGTAAATTATTTTGAGTTCTTCTGCATGGGAGATTTATCTATTCTTATCTTTTATTTAATCACTTATTCATATGAGCATGGGCTCAGGATTATTTATTTATTCATTTATTTATCCATTTATTTATCCATTCATTTATTTATAAAGATTTTCTTTTTTAAAGTAATCTCTATACCCAATGTAGGGCTTGAGCTCAGAACCGCCAAACTCAAGAGCTGCATGTCCAACAGGAGCCCCTCAAGGATGCATAATTTATGCTTTGGGTTGTAGTCCCATACTGTGTTATTTATTCTGTTGTTCATATTGTTCCAATGTTGGCCAATAGGAGCTCTTTCAGTTGGTGCCTGTGTCTCTTTTGTTTGTGAGTACTCCCTTACTCTCGGGAAAAACGAAATGTACTCTAATCTCAGTTTGTACATTCCCTGCCCCAACCCTAAAATTAGCCATTTCTCCAAAGGAGCACTAGTTTCTCTTATTGGCTTCCATGAATTTTCATGTTTGAAATACATATTATATATGTAAACACACACTATTTTTATTTTCAAGCCACTTCTTATTTTTAGTTAGCATAACAGAAGAAATCAGCTGTGACATTCTTGTTATCAGTGAAACTTCTAGCAGAATGATGCAAAGTTAAGAACCCCTTTCCCACCCAAGACTTTGCTTGCCAACCCTTCTTGCACATTATGATCCCTAAAGAGATTTAAAAATAAGATCTCCAGGTTCCTCCTGAAGCCAATCTAATCAAGATACGTAGACGTGGAGCCCAAGCATGAGACAGTTTTTAGTATCTCTGAGTGAGTCTAATTTGCAATCAGGCTGGGAATCACTGGATAAGTCTTAATTTTTTCAAATTCATAGTGGCTAGTTTCAACTCTTAGTGTTTTGTTAAGAATAGCCTATAGGACTAATTTGATTATTTGAAATGCAAAAAATGCTAAATGAAAATCTTGAACACTTATGTTTATCTACAAAGCATTCTGTTGCTCTAACAAGACAGACTCATACAGGCTGTGAAATATAGGTATTTTATAATATCAAATAGTGAAACTTTGAACACTTGCTATTCAAATGAAATAAATTATATTCTTAGGGAAAGGCAACAGTTTGACATGACTTGAAAAATATTAATCATACACAGAGTAATGTACTGATAACTGATTACTCACGATCAATTAATAATCATATATAATTAGGGTAACATAATTGATGGGTTTATATTTGAAGAGAAATGGATGATACTGGTTTGATCAGTTAATTTACCAATAGTTGGTAACAACCCAATAGTTGGAAAATTAAACTGTGCTTAATTATCTAATTAAACACAAGTTTTGAGCACCATGCAAGGTATTGGGGTAATAGGAAATGAAAACCCACTTTCCTGGTAAAAATTAGTAAGTAGAGGATTTTAATGAGAGTTTTTCGTACTTCGAGGTAAGCCAAGTGTTTCTCATTCTCCATGGTTGAAGTAGCTGGATCTCTCACAGGTGTGTATATCTGGGTTTTGTGGGTCCTGAAGCTTGCACAGTTTGGGGAGTAATAAACAGTATAACACTGTACTTTTTAATTTAGTTGATGGTACCAGGAAAGGTCTATGTAAGTGAGAGTTCCTGCATACATCCTGGCTCCATCCCATAGGAAGGGAAAAGGGAATGTGAGTGAGGAGGAAGATCCGATGGCTAAAGATCCAATCAGGTTGCTGCAAGCATCCTTTCAGTCACATTCTGCGGTGAGCCACGCCTAATTGCAAGGAAGGCTGGGAAATGTAGTCTGCTGCTGGGTGGTCTCAAGGCACACGGAAAGCACATGGTATTGGGAGTTGAGTGGCAATCTCCCTCTCAGAAGGAAAGGCTGGGGACTCAGGGCCCCAGAAATTCTGGAGGTTTTCAGAGGAAGGAGCTACTTCAAAGAGGCCGGCTGTTCACAAGAAGAAAGGTGGAAGTCTCAGGAGTGAGATTCCAATGGGCTGAGAGGAGGTCATATGGAAACACATTTGCTGTGCTGGGGAGGCAAAATAAAATATGTGTATGGGAAAAGGAAGCTTGAGGAGGCTTCAGGTAATGGAGTATGATGAGATAGGCAGCTGGCACCCATGGGAGAAAGAGAATTCCCCTGAAGGAAGCTGGGATGTTGTCAGGAGAGGAGAACAAATTCTGTGTGTCCAAACTGGCATAAGTAGAGAATGAATAAGCAAACAATTATTGTGATAATAATTTTTATATGTGATAATAATTGTTATATGTGATAAACTCCTTATTAGAATAGAGGATGAAATTTGGAATCATTTCTGGAAAGTGTGAGGGTGAGGGATCAAAGGCAGTGAATTTTATGCTGAATCTTGAAGGTTCAGGATGATTTTTCTAATTAGGCAAGAGGAAGAAGGACACCCAAGCAAAAGGATCCTAGGGAGAGGTAGAGTTTTGAACAGGCCCTCTTTAGGAAACATAATACAAATTCATGAATCGAAACAATATATGGTAGCGAATATGTTTTTAAATGAGAAAACCTATCACAATAAATTACTGGAGACTTGAAAATTTTAAATGTCTTTCTTCTGAGATCCCTTTAGGCAATTTAACAGAAATGCTTATATAGGAATATTTCCTGACTGCAACTTGATTTCTGTTCCTTCCTAGAACATTCTAAACACTCAACCATTTTCAGCACGCACAGAGAAAGACTGGAAACTTATGTTTCGCTAACTTCAGGGGCAATCTGCCTTGGCTTATGAAGTTGTGTCCGGGGTTTCAGGAACTCCACATAGATTGACTTCCCTGGAACCCTGTTCTGTATTACACCTAGAGCTGAGGTTAGACATGGAGGCAAACATCCGTGACAAAGGATTTTCAATGCCACCTATGAAGTTCTGACTCTCATGTAGGATAAGGAGGTTTTGAAGGATTTTATGTGAGAAAGCTATATGATTACATTTACATTTAGAAAAAATGCTTCTGGAACATTTAGGGTCTAGGTAGAAGTCCAGAGGAGTGACTTTAGTAAGAGCTTACTAGAAACCATTTAAGGTAGTCTAGAAATAGCAGTGCCTGGGTAGCTCATTCAGTTACTGGTCTGATTCTTGATTTCGGCTCAGGTCATGATCTTCGGTTCGTGAGATCGAGTCCCACATTGGACTCTGTGCTGGCAGTGAGGTGCCTGCTTGGGATTCTCTCTTGCTGTCTCTCTGCCCTTCCCCTGCTGTATCTCTCTCTCTCAAAATAAATATATAAACTTAAAACAAAAAAAAAAGAGGTAGTCTAGAAATAAACAAGATTCCTGAACACTGGGAGAAGAAAAAGTCACAAAGTAGAATGGACATTAACCTAGATGAAAAGGCAATTATGTGATAACCTTATTCGGTTATCAAAAATAAATGTAGTTTGAGGATGGGAAGCCATTGATATTTATTTTATATTGATACAAGTTAGAACAGAAAAAGAACAGTTTTAGAAAGACTGTCCTCTTTCCAGCAGGGAGAAAGCACCTGTGTAATTAGATAATGTGCTGTTTGATAAGAACAAAATTATTAAAAAAAAAAAAAACTAACAAGGAGTGAGAGATAATACATAAATATAATTATTATTCAATTTGATACATAGTATAATATCTATGTTGTATCTTAATAAGCATGACAGCATTTATTACAGCTTAGCAAGGGAAAATAAAAAATTGGTCTTAGCAATTAACCTTATCCACATGTAAATGAGATTCATTAGTAGTTTTCCTTTCTAATCTTTTGGGGAAAGCAGATAATTGTAATTATACTGTTTATGCAAATTGTTCCAAATATGCAAAAGGACACAATAGTTTGCAAATTAAAGTTCAAATAAGAAAATTATTCTAAAATTTACTTTTAGAATACTAGGAAAGCCAATTAGAGCATGTAAATGACATATTATTAACAAATATGAACATTTTCCTGAGAGAACTGGCTTTATCTTTAACTTTACTAATGTTTTTTTTTCACTATTTGAGTTATAATGAGGTTTAACATGTTTCAAAATTTTCTTTTCATTGTAATGAAATAAGTTTGAAATTATTTCAAAATAAAAAGTTTTTAAAACATAATAATTTTTCACAAAAATAGATTTTGAGAAGGCCCTTTCAATGTGAAGACAGGACAATTTTGATCCCTGCTTTCTGGAGAAGTAGGAAAAAATCTGATATTGTTTCAACACGAAAATAAGAATTTTGATGTTTTGGTTTCTGATTCATTATTCTTTTCAACACATTCACAATTTATGGAATGGGAGGAGCGGGGGGTGGGGGAGTCATTTCTCCCTTGTCAGTGTTAAGGTTCTATGCTGACTTTGTCCTACAGGTCTGGGGTTTTTTTGTTTTTGCTTTTTTGGGTTTTTTTCCCCCTGTTTTTATTGTGGGAGAAACAAAATGCAGACTTCATTTGCAGAAAAACAGAGAATACTTTTTTTTTTTTTTGTCAGTTTCAGAGGCTATCAGAGTAAAACTTCAGCTCATGCTTTGAGTGAAACGATTAGGATATGCAGTTATTGATTTATTTAGTGAACAAATACTTATTAAATATTTACTGTGTGACAGGGTCTAATACAGACCAGAGGGAAAGGACTAGTATGTTATAGCTTCTGCCCTCAGGGAGAAGGCATGGAGACAAAGAATGTTCCCGATATGCAGAGTTCACTAGAAGAGGTGTGTACAGCAGGGAGCCCAGAAGCTGAACCACTAACTTGTGAGACTGGAAGAATATTAAAGATGATTTGTAAAGGCGCTGTTTCAGACATCAAATTTCCCAAACTACAGTCTTCTTGAAGAGGGAGCAGCACACAGTGTCCGGAAATGGGATAAAAAGTGGCCTGTGACAAAACTCTGCCTCTCCAAGTTCAGAGAAGTTACCCGAACCAAAGACCGAGGTGCTGCCATTAAGTGGCAGGCAGTGTGGGGAAGGCTATTCCTCCTGTGATGGAAAAGATAAATGACCAGAAACTGAGTGTAATAGGAAGGAAGAATTTGATCTTCGACTACAACATTTTACAGAGTTGTGCTTCAATGTCATGTCTTAGAAGCCCAGGAATGCTAAGGGTTGATGGATACTCTTACGGGCTCCAACTGTGAGGCCATTTCTTTACTCACCGGGGATGAAGCTTTGCTGACAGAAGTGTTGCAATGCAGCAGAACTAGTTTTCAAATTTTGTTTCTGGGCACCAATTGCTGTGGCTCACCAAAAATACCCCGAGGTTTTACTCTGAAGGCAAGATTTTTTTTCTTTTCTTTTTCCTTTTTTTAAGTAACCTCTATGCCCACTGTGGGGCTTGAACTCATGACCCGAGATCACGAGTAGCATGCTGGGGGCACCTGTGTGGTTCAGTTGGTTAAGCGGCCAACTTTGGCTCGGGTCATGATCTCAAGGTTTGTGAGTTTGAGCCCCGCATCAGGCTCTCTGGCTGTCAGTGCAGAACCCACTTTGGATCCTCTGTCTCCCTCTCTCTCCCACTCTCACGCACTCTTTCTCTCTCTTTCAAAAAATAAACATTAAAAGAAAAGAAAAGAAAAAAGACTAGCATGCTCTACTGACTAAGCCAGGTGCCCCTGAAGGCAAGATTTCTGACATTGAATGTCACTCTAAGATATGAAATGCTATCATCATTAACCATCGTACCCTGGTTCTGTGTTCTTTAATTCCTTTAAATCTGTAGCTGAAGCTGCCCATTCCTTTATCTGTACCCAACCCCAGCAATCCACAGACAATAACAGGAGGGGATATTCAACAACCGAAAACCATAGGCTGTTCCTTTCCCATCTTGAGATATCTATAGGAGTCTTACCACTTGTTGACCTGATGACCAGATCAGGATATTATTGTGACTTTATTGCTGTGAGCCTGCTCCTTGGTACCAATTTCCACTTAATATTCTTTCTATGAAAGCACTAGAAAGTGATTCTAAGCCTCTTATAAAAGTGATTGGCAGCTACTGGACAAAATTGAACAAAGAGATGAACCACCAAGTCTCAGAATATATAGAACCATTGTTGTTCTAGGGATCTTGGCACTGGAATTTGTAACCTTTACTCTTTTTAGGACCTGTGGTCCGATGCCATCAAGTAATAGACTAAAAGTAAGGTTTCTGGTAGAAAGAATCTGCTTAGTCTAACTTGCCTAACTTGTGTCACCCTGTCTACCTTTAAGACCTGAAAGTTGTGTCTAGTATCAGAAGAATGTGAGAGGAAGGTAGGGGTCTTGTGTTGAATATTGGTATCTGTAAGTTGTTATGCTTCCCTGTGCAACTGAAGATGATTCTTGTGATCCACTATGGACGTGCACTTTGAAAAGCAATGAAAGAAAAGCAATTAAATATTGCTGGGCCATAACATCTTATGGGCCACATTCCGAATATATATGATAAATGAATGGGACCATGTATATCATCTGTTATTAGAAAAAAATATAGTTAAATAGCCCATATTTAAATATTGGAATACATGATTGTGATTTCATCCTGGATAATGATTATGGTAACAATTGTATGTATCAAAATAAAATATGTAAATTCTGTTGCTGAGATGCTCAGTGATTGGTAGCTGTCATTCCTTCAGACCCCCTTTATTCTGCTTTCTTGGATTTCTGGATTTTTCAACATATTCTTTTCAGACACTATTTTTTAATCTAGCCACTGTATTTCTTGCAAATCAAAATTGCATGTCTTGGATATTATTCCCCATAGGAAGATTATATCTTTTCAAGTGATATTAGAGAAGGTACTTCATTATTTATGCATATTTTGAATGATTCTTGGATAGTTGCCACACATGCATTTAAAGTGGAAGTGTTTTCAAAATTATATTTCTACATTATAATGCATAAACTCTGTAACATTTATTAAGTAAGGAAGATGATAGAAATATTTATTACTGAAGACATTTTTATGGTATGCTTTTATAGAGCTTTATTTATAAAGAGGCTGAATTCTCAATCTATTTGCCCTAAGGCATGTGTGTAAGTAATCATATTATATGTTTATATGTTTGTTTAGTCTTGTTGTCACTGTAATATTTCTAAATTAACTGTTAGCAGCAAGGCTATTTCTTTACTGTAAGCCCCTAAAGGTCAAGGATGTCTTATTTAATTTCATAGATATTACTCTAGTTGAAAATCATTGTATTACTTACTTAGTGCTATATAACAAATCACCCCAAAACTTAGTGGCTATATTAGTTTGCTAGGACTGCCATAACAAAATGCCAAACTGGGTGTCTTACACAACAGAAATTTTCTCACCGCATTGGAGACCAGAAATCAAAGATCAAAGTGTTGGTAGGTTTGGTTCCACCTGAGGCCTCTCTTCTTGGCTTGCAGATGGCCGCCATCTCACTGTGTCCTCACATGGCCTCACTCCTGCCATAGCCCTCAGCTAGCAACCTAATGATACATTCTTCAGAGTTTTAGCAATCACAAATCATGGGAGTGCTTTCGAGTTGTCATTTATTTGCTTCCATTTAAAATAAATTTCCCACTAATGATTTTAAAAGAAGGGGTGGGTATGCCGCTGGCAGAAATGTAAATTGATATAGCCATTATGGAAAGCAGTATGAAGGTTCCTCAAGAAATTACAAATAGAGCTACCGTATCCCATAGTTCCACTTCTGGGTATCACTCGATACAAGGGAAACAATATCACTCGAAGAGACATTTGAATTCTCATATTCATTGCAGTATTATTGTAATACTCAACATATGGAAACAACCTAAGTTTCTATCAAGGGATGAATGGATAAAGAAAATGTGATATATATACACATACATGCAGTAGAATATTATTCAGTCTTATAAAAGAAGGAAATTCTGGTATTTGTAACAACATGGACGAACCTGGAGGTCATTATGTTAAGATAAACTAGGTGGAGAAAGGCAATACTGCATGGTATCACTGATATATAGGACGTGAATCCAAGGCTGACACAAGAAACAGATAGTAAATGGTGGCTTGGTGTTTGCTGGGGGCTAAGAGATGGGGAAACTGGGTCACAAGTATAAACTTTCAGTTAGATAAGTAAACTCCGAGGATCTAAAGTGTAGCATGGTGACTACAGTTAATTATACTATCTTCTACACTTGAAATTTGTTATGAGAGTAAATCTTAAGTATTCTCATTTAAAAAAAAAGGAATCATGTGAGGTGATAGAAGTGCTAATTAACTTGACTGTGGGAATCCTTTTGCAATATATACATCCATCAAATCATCACTTTGTAGATGTTAAATATATTATAATTTGATTTGTCAATTATACCTCAATAGAGCCAGAAAAAAATTTAAAAATGTGTAGTGAAAAAATGTAAACAATACTGTACATGTATACTGCATTGAACAAGAATAGATTGGACTTAAAATTGAAACTATCACAATCAAAATACTATATTAATTTCCTAGGTCTCTACTGCATGCCAACCTGTCCCTCACTATTCCAGGGGTTTATCATCTATCAGTCAACAGTACAAAAATGCATGACTTAAAATTGCTCTATTCATGTAAGGGGAGACAAACAGTAAAGTTTGAATTTGAAAAAAAGTGGAAATAGTCAAGTCTAATATAGTACAATATTCTCACATTTTAAAATTTTAGCAGTGTGTTAATTCCATATTTTTAGAACCTCAAAGATTTGTCTACTCCATGATTCATAGACTTGTCTCCAGGCTGAACCTGGGTATGTTTCTGATCATGTTTTCGTTATTCTAGAGGAAATAAATTAGACTCTGTCAAAATACCTCTCTCTACCATTTAGATGTTAAAAATGTAATTTGATTGGGTGGACTGGATTCCCTAGATAATTTCTTGAGTTCTAAAATTCATTTGACTCTTGGGAAAACACTAAGCAGTCTGTTAGTTAGCCTCACTGACAACCTCTGCATGGAGACCAAGACTGATGCTCATGTTCATATGTGGGTTAAGATGCTCAACTTTCTATTCTAATTAATTTTCAGTTTGAATACCTTTTTAGCTTTAGTAACAAAATATGTATCAGTCATTTTACTGAAATTTTTCTCCATACAATTAAAAAAAATATATATATATATGTCCTATGTTTTTCTTCTTTGAAAACTCAAACTATTTCTAGTTGTTCTGGAGCAAATATTCTGTGGATAAGCAATGCCACATTATTACAAGGATGCACCTTCAACCTTGAATTTTAACTGTCATGTTGACACTAGAATATTTATTTTTCTTATGGAACTTTGCACATGTTATTAGGTCTTACACTATTTCCATCTCCCACTCCTATGTCCTTGCAAGTCTTATGGTGTCAAATAGCTGCTTTATTAAACTTCACATCGTAGACCTGAAAGTTGAAAGTTTCTGATAATAAATACTGTCATTGGCAAATGGTGTTTGAGTTTTGTTGTTCTTGTTATTGTTAAGGGTTAGCATTTCAGTTTCTTTTTCTCTGGAATGGAAGGATTATAGCTGATGTTACATATTTTGAACATTATCTTTTATTCCAGGAAAATGAAATCCTGAACTTTGCTTAAAGTGTTGTATACATTATTCCTGCATACATTATAGCACCTTGGATAGCCCATTTACATATTATTAACTCTCAGGTAGGATTTCTTTGAAAGTAGTGGTTCCCTGATACTTTAGAATTTCATGTTGGTAAAGAGTCAGGGAACACTGCGTCCTTGTAATTTTCTCAGAGCACAGTCGTTCTTCTTAGGAAAGCACCTTGCTGGAGATGGTAGGAAAATTGGGTTAGAAGGATAGTATAAAGATAGACAAAGGCAAAGCATACAGAATATAAGGCATTTTATTTTTATTTAGATGCTTATTTTCTTTTGTTTTCACTGACTCTACAGTTCTCCAGTAAGCAGTATTCTATGCTTTCAGAGTTTGACGGACTCTGAATATAGTTTCTCAAATATGTCTGGCTGTGGTTTCAAGCAGTAATCCCCCCCCCCCCAAGTTTTAATATGATATACGTACCAAATTGGCTTGGAAATCTTTCCTCTTTGCAAACTTTGAAGAGTAGGTAGATGCCTATTTTGTCTCTGGCTCACTTTTGGTCTTGCCATTTGGAGAATAGCTCTTCCCTCTATTGACATGGATTTAAAGTTAAGTCACCACGCTGGCACATAGCCCAGAGGGGACTAGGGCTCTGGAATTGAAAGATGTCAGCCCAGTGGGACTACTGTTTTGAACAGAGAAAATATATACCTGGGGGGGGGTGGGGTGGGGGGGGTGGGCAGTTTTGTAGTGGCTATTTTCCATCATGAGCTTTGGGAAGCAGAGCACAGTAATCTGGACTGTGGTAGGTGGGGTAGACAGGGCACATGTCCAAGAGAGAGGCAGACCAAAGAAAGAAGGTCCAGGGGTTAGAGTCAAAACTTAGTTTGTTCTGAGTCCCAGCTGTATCTTTGTTTTCATGAGCTCATTATTGTCCCTTTAGTAAAGTGTGTATTTTGCCTAAGCCAGTTTCTTTTCTGCCATTTTGTACACGTTCAACCCAAAGAATGATATTTTTCTCTTTATTTTGGTAGAGAAATCTCTAGTTTTTTATTTTAACTATTAATTAAAATACTTTTTACGATCATTCATAATGGCATGTTTTTTTGTTATCTTTTTAGTGTAGTTCCTGAAGTGCATTTAATATAGTTCCTGCACTGAATGGGATGTTATTCTTTAAAAAGGTTATATATGCAGTGTAATGATTTTTAAATTCATAATTATTTGGCTAGTTCAAAGGATGACCACTTTCACCCATTCCATCAAGTATCCCTGTTGGCATTGAAAATAAATTAGGAAAGACTACTAGGAACAGGAATAAGACATTCCAGTATGGAAAACCCAGTTTAGAATAGGCGTGATAAGATCATTTGATAGTAAGAGCCTTGAGTCATCTGTGTTCAACAAAGATAACAAAGAATGTGAGGTGCTTACTCTTTAAGACCATAAACTTATTTTTCAATATTGTCAAGATGGTACTGTTTTAGAAGAACTAAGATTAATGTATGGCATTGTCTTTGGGTTTAGTTGAACATTTCAAATACTTGAACTAATTCTTCTCTGTTCATATCAGAATTGTTCTTTCTACATGTATAAGAAAATCCATATTTCTATATGTATTGGAAAACCATGAAATTGTAGTTGTATGGTTCTTGTTTTGTTGACTCTGAAGCTACAGATAATTCAGGGATGAAGAACTGGGGGGTGCTTACCTAGATAAGGCACCAGTCTCTCTTTCCCAATCTGATGGGCTATGTGCAATTTCTGGTTCTGAGTCTAATTATGTAGAGATCCTTCAATGGGCTAGATTGCAACATGAATTCAGCAAATTCTTCCAGTCCCCTTGGGAGGCCTTTGACAAAACCACAGTAATATAGTGAATTACTTATTTTCCACTGTGAGGGCTGATTGTGATATGTTATGCAAGCTGATAGGCAGTCGGCACCAGTCAGGCAGGTCTGAATCATAATTTTTATCCTTTTTTTTAAGGTTATATGTATCCTTTGCAACTTCCTTACCTACTTCCTCTAGGTCTTTCTAATAACTGACAGTGGTACAGTAGAAAGAATCTTTGGCCAGGCAACCTGTGTTTCAACATGGCTGCACCCTTCTACTTGATGAGCCATGGGACCTGTTTCCTCATCTATAAATTGAAGATGAAAATACCCATGTCACAGAGTTGTAAGGATTAAGTGAAATGTAGCTGGTGTGAAATGTTCCATAAAATTGGGGTATGATTCCTAACAGTGCTTTTATTTTCCCAACAAATAATAATGTAAAAAAAAAGTCAATTACTTGTGGTTAAGTGCATGGAATCTGAACTGTCTGGGTTTGAATCATGCCTTTATCACTTTCTAGCAGTCTGACTTTCAGTGAAGTATTCCAGCTCTTTGTGCCCCATTTTGCTGATCTAAAAAATGGGTATAATAATAGCATTGCCTCGTACAATTGCCATGGGCATAAATGGGTTAATACTTATAAAGCACTTCCAAGTATCTACATGTAGTAATGCTATATGTGTTTGTTAAATAAACAAGCAACAAGCTAAATAAGTAAAGAGACTATCCGCCTTCCCTCAGTTGACCATGGGAAGTCCAAAATTCTGACGTGGACATTGAAGCACGGAGAGCTCTGTCTGCCTTAATGGTTACTTGTCATACTACAAGCATCTCCTGGGAGGCACTGTCCAGAACCTCTGAATCTTAGGAGGAAGTGTGATCCTACTCCCTCTGTGTGCCATTCGGCCAAGGATATCCATAGGCTCAGGTCTCCAGTCCTACAAGCAGCCACCTCCAAAGGCCTCGACTTCCCAACACGTGCAGGGCCTGGACTGGGAGCCATGATCCCTATGGAGTAGCAATTCCTCGCCCTTTGCTTCCAAGTTTGGAGCAGCCTTTTTATTTTCTACCATCAAAACCTGAAGGGACTGATTGCCTCAACCCCACCCTGCCCTCTCCTGGACAAGGATTGCTCTTCCCTGCTCTACTCTGCTTGGTTAATCCTGAGTTAATTCTCAGTCAAGAAGGGTTTCAGTATCCTCCCTTTTCCTGATACTTTCTGGCAAGATGCAGCCTGTATATCTACTTCTGGGGATGGAGACTGTGACCCTGGTAGTGGTAGAAGCTGTCCTCAGTGAGTCCATGTTTTTTTGTTTTTTGTTTTTTGTAAAGATGGATCCTCTATGTGTTTTCTGGGTCAGTTCAATCAACTTTGGCTGTTCAGGATTTAGCATTTATTATTCCAATCAATAAGTGCACAAGTTAAGATAGGTAACCCTGGGTAAAATGTACACCCCCCTGAAACTTAAATTGTTCTATGTATAGTTACCAGTCTTATCTTAGTTGAGGTAAATCTTTATTAATTCAACTGAGGTCCAAGGTTTAAATTCTATAGATGCCTGAATATTTTGCTCATAAAAGAGAAGGATCTTTAGAAGCCAATGGGATTTAGAATCTTCTATTGAGTGCTTTGGGTAATACAGGTGGTCTTGACCAGGTGAGGAGGAGTTGGGAAGGGAGACTGTATAGGGAGGCAACAGGAGGACAGGGATGGGTCTACTGGGGAAATGATTCTGGTTTGTTGTTGCTTAAGTTTGTCAAATTCCTTATCACATTTTTCCAGAGAACCCTTAAGGAGCAATTTTTCAATCAGAATTTCATTTGGAGGCCTCTGCATACCAGTCAAAAGATCATGCCCAATGAACCTGAGATAATGTATTTCTTTTTTAAAAATCGAGGTATAATTGAAATAGAACATTATATTGGCTCCAGATGTACAACATAATGATTTTGTTACATTTTGTTATAGTTTTTCTTGTGATGAGACCTTGTAAGATCTCTCTTAGCCACTTTCAAGTATGCAACACAGTATTATTAACTCTAGTCACCAGACTATACATTACATCCCCATGACTTATTTGTTTTATAGCTGAAAGTTTGTATCTTTGGATTCCCTCACCTATTTCTGTTCCATTCCCCCCACCACCCAGTTCTGCAACCACTGATCTGTTCTCTGTATCTGGAGCTTGATGGTTTTTGTTTTTGTTGTTTTTTTACATTTTATTAAAATTTTTTTTTTAACATTTATTTACTTTTGAGAAACAGAGCGTGAGCAGGAGAAGGGCAGAGAGAGAGAGAGAGAGAGAGAGAGAGAGACACAGAATCCAAAGCAGGACCCAGGCTCTGAGCTGTCAGCATAGAGCCCGATGCAGGCTCGAACTCAGGAACCATGAGATCGTGACCTGAGCTGAAGTTGGATGCTTAACCAACTGAACCACCCAGGAACCCCTATTGTTTTGTTTGTTTGTTTGTTTGTTTGTTTGTTTGTTTTATTTTTTGTTTATTTTAGATTCCACACTTAAGTGAGATCAAACAGCAATTGTCTTTCTCTGACTTATTCCACTTAGCGTAATGCCCTCAAGGTCTAACCATGTTGTGGCAAATGGCAATTATTCATTTTGTTTCTTAAGGTAGGTGTTTCTCCGATGAACAGTTTTGTTTAAATTAAATGTTCCTCAGAGTGGCCCTGGAAGTATCCATCACTCTTGCTAAAATTATGCTATTTACAGAGAGAAGGTAAGATTAGGACTGCAATGAGAGTGTAGATAAGTACAGGAGTTTTCACTGTGAGGGAGAAATTTGGACTTAGATGACCTCATGACAGCCAGCCATGGTCAAGTGACAGTGATGTGTGTATGCTTTGTGTCTTGGGCCCCCACTGTGAGGATTGGCTGCCTCTGTAGACACACCCAGAAAGTCTACACTCCAATAGGTGGAAAACCAGAAAAAAACATGCTCTTTGGATCAAAGACAAATTTCTCAAGACAAAAAAATGAATTATAGGAAGAACAGATTAGATTTTATTGGTGACCCACAGCAGAATTTGTCCAAATGGACACCAGTCCAGTGAGAACCATAAACTCTTTGATCTGTATGGTTGGCTTGAAGGCTTATTGAGCCTGTCTTGTCATCTGCTGCCTGTCTTCTACCCATGGTTCTCTTTTTTATGACAAACGACGCTCTTAGATAAACACAAAATGGAAACACAGAAGAGAGGAAAAAGAAGTATTCTGATTTCAACAACGATGCCAAACAAACTGAAACCAAAACCTGGGTACCACACTGAGAATAACTAATGTGAATTTCAACTTAAAAAGAGTGGACTTAAGACTAGGTTCTGACTTATCAGATCAACATGGATTTGTCAAGCCACGAGCAGCCAGGCATAAGGGACCTCTACAGCTATGTCTCTTAGTCCAGTGTCCAGGTCTGAAGTAACCAGCAGTGCATACTCTATCTGGATGGAACTTCTGGCACAACTGTGGAAATAAATGAAAACCACACCAGTGAGAACAGAGGCTGTTTATGCAGAGCTTGCCATAGTAAGGGAGTCAGTCGCCATCACTTGTATTTGGTGAGAGTAAATGGCAAGCAGAGGGGGAAAACTTTATGGTGGTGCATAGGAAAGGCTTCAGGTATGCTTTGATTGGAGGGTTATTGGCATGGGAAAGCTGAAGGTGTGTTAACTAGAATTGGGCCTCTTGTGCAATTGGTTTGGGGAAACATATTTGGCTTTCTGTAGTTCATCCTGAGTTGGAAGTAGGGACAGTAGATACAGAAACTAGCACTCGTTGACCGAGCTTTGACTGTTCTGGACCAATTACTGTAGAGGTTGTCACTTGGTTTCCTGGATTGGTTTCTGCAGAGCTTGTACAGTTGTCAGAGTTCTGTTTCTGGCAACTGTCTGTTTGCATATTCAATCTCTTAATGGTTTTCATATTAAACTTTCTTTTGGCCATACACACGCATAATGCAGACTTGTCAAACTCAACATATTTAAAAATAGATTCAATATTTTAATGAAATTTACAAACCTCTATGCATCTGGTAAATCTATAAACCCAGAAGTCAACCCTTCTCTCCCATCAAATGCTACCCATTCTCAATTGATCAACAATTCATATCGGTTTCACATCTCTAACATCTTTCCAATCTGTACTCTTACCTCCATCTTAATGGTCACTTATTATGCCTAAATTCTCATAATTTCTTCTGGGGCTCACTACTACAGTCTCAGTTTTCATTCTCTTCCAATACATTCTCTGTATTTCTGACAGAGTAACTTTTTTGAACACACAAATACCTGTATGGCTATAGGTAAAAGCCCACAATTCTTACCAGTGTCTTATCAGGTCATCTATAACCTGATCCTTGACCATCTCTCTAGCTTCATCTCTTTCCATTCCTACTCCTACAACTGTGTTCCATCAGGATGAGTAAAGTTAGTGTCCTACTTAGGTCATGATGTTTCTGTCTTTCATACTTTGCATATCGAGCACACTAACCTGAACTCTCCTCTCACTCCATCCCACTTTCCTTACACACAAATTTAGCCTGGATAAACTGTGTTTCTTGAAGATGAGCTGAGGTATCACCTCCTCTTTTATGCCTTCCACAATATCTCCCGGCCAAATGGGATTGCTCTCTTACGTGCTACCATAGCAACATGTACATACATCTTCACAGTGGTTATCATACTTTATATTTATGTGACATGTTCCACTTAGAATATTAACATCTGTAGAGTGGAGATTATTTTTTCAAGTTCTCTCTCTTTAACCATTATGTCTGGCATATAGAAGGTGCTTACTGCATTTTTGTTGAACTCTTAATGAAATCAGTTATAGTTAGCTGCTGGATAACCTTTATGTAAATAAGTGCAACTTTGATTTCTAGTCCCTTTTCACATGTGCCTTTCTTTAGAGGACAGCTTTCTCTACCATGGTTGATAGGCAGGATGATAGGTTTTATTGCTCTTGGGTGTTTTGGCTTAGTGCTTCTCCAAAACTTGTGGGTTCTCCTTACTCTTTCCAGCATCGCTGTGTTCTGACTGCTTGCCAGTCAATAACTATTACATCAGGCAGTAGACCTCTGGACTTATAGATCTTTCTTCTCCACAGGAGAGCAGAAAAGAGAATCAAGTGAAGCGTGCCTTATTTCTTTGGTTACCATCCTGTCTCTTTATAGTAGAATAACAATTTAGCAATGAATAGCTAATGCAACTTGGACTTTCCCCCTGGTTCCAGTGGGAAAGCATGTGAAGGCAGCATGAGCATTGTGGATACACCTTACCTTCTACCCTTCCTCAGCCTCTTACCCCTCCTGTAACCCCCCAGCCTTCTAGAGAAGTCTCTGTGGATTTCTATCCATGGGAGACTCATCCTCGTGCACAGAAAAAGATCCTGTTCCCTGGCCTCAATGCTGCACACCAGCATTTTATTCTTTTTAAATATGGAATGGAAGAGAAAGTCTGCCCTAGGTGATTCCATTTAGGTTTGTTGTTTTGTTTTGTTTTGTTTTCAAGCACAACAATGTTTTCCTGCTGTGAAGTCTCTCAGGAATGCACCACAGCCTCACATTTGCTTCAAATATACAGCTTCAAATATACAAAATTTGGCATTTTGTTTACTTAGCACTTATCTTGAGTGAAGACACTTCTTAGGAATGACTGCGGTTAGGCCGTATTGTTTACTCACTAAGGTGAATCATAGGTAATTTCTGTTTGTAGTTCATTGTTTTGATCCCAGTGACTTTGACTTTCACCCCAAGAAGTCAGTTTAGACGGGCCTGAGCATTGTGTCAAACTGTAGCTTTGTTTTTCATGTACATGTTCACTCTCTTAAAAGGCAATTAAAGGCTGCTTCCTTAGTGCGTGCTCATACGATAAAAAACGAACAACCAACCCCCCCCCCCGCCCCCACCAAAGAGTGGTGTTCTTCCCTGTCATGTGTGCTAGAGACTGGACTTGCTTTTAGTATTTCCACAGGTAGAGAGTAGGCAAACCTATCGCTTATCCGTGGAGGCTGTTATTTGCTAGAGGAGATCAGACACAGCACATTTCCAAAGGACAGATCTCACTTTTATTTCATTATTATTATTTTAATTAAAGGAGGGAAGTAAGTCCTACTCCATGTTGAGAATGGGAACATTTTTGTAAGTAGCCAGGTATTGCCATCGTGCCCAGCAGTCTTTGGTTCCTTACCTACTCTAAAAATGAACTACATTGCCCTTGAATGGAAATTTCTGTTATCCTAAAAAGGCTTTTAACATTTGAGTAAGAAATACATTACTTATTAGAGTAGGATGAAATTATTTCGTTCTCTTACATGGGGATGTGGTTGGGTGAGGAGTGAGTCATGCTGGTGATGGTCATTCATCTTGTTCCATCTGCATGATGTTCATGGTCAGAGAGGCTAGATAACACAGCATTGCAATGTTTTAATAACCTCTAGTTGTATTCTGGGAAGAATGTGGTGTGGCTGGATCATATTTTTAACTGTTAAAATTTGTTGAAGTACATTTAGTCTTTTCTCCTTCTATTTTCATTTCACCATCTAAGCAACCTGACTTGTGTATCACGGTCTCAAAAGAGGAATGTTCAGGGCTGAATATAGTAGTTGGATGGAATCCCTTGGCTTTTCTTCCCTGTACATTATTCTTATTAAGAAGAACTGAATTTGTAGTTCAGAAAAAAAGGACTTCTCATGATGTAGGAAACAAACTCCTGGACAGGAGAGAGAGAGAGCTGATGGTGGATTTAGGAAGAGCAGTTTCTTGTTCCTTCTTCCCGATGGGACTCTTAGAACAGCTCATATTCATTTGTGCATAAATCACATGGTAACAGAAGATACTCACCTTGCCCTTCGCTATCTCTCTGGGGAGAAACCCACAAAAAGTTAGGTACTATTTCCTTTAGTTCAATGGGATGGAGGTTCAGATACAAAATTATTTTTATTTAAAGAAGCTGTGATAAAGCTGTAATATTCCCAGCACATAATGCTAGGGGACTAATTGTAAATTAGCCTACCACTTACTAATGCAGTGACTTTGGACAGGTTTCTTAACCCTTCCGAACCTCATGTACCTGTAAAATAGGGACAACAAACTAACCTTGAAAGATTGTTTTTAAAACTAAAGTACATGAGCTAATGTATGTCAGGGATTAGCAGGATATCATGAAATGGCATCTATTAGTCCATTATTACTTCTACTTGCAATAAAGTGACAATTATGCTGATATAATAGTTTGATAAAAGCCTTGTTTGATCCAATGTGAACCTTTCATTATTATGTTGTCATCCTACCTGAATACACATTTACATACCTTTCAAAATTTTAAAGCTATAAATACATTTTTTTTTAATTTTTTTTTCAACGTTTGTTTTATTTTTGGGACAGAGAGAGACAGAGCATGAACAGGGGAGGAGCAGAGAGAGAGGGAGACACAGAATCGGAAACAGGCTCCAGGCTCTGAGCCGTCAGCCCAGAGCCCGACGCGGGGCTCGAACTCACGGACCGCGAGATCGTGACCTGGCTGAAGTCGGACGCTTAACCGACTGCGCCACCCAGGCGCCCCTAAATACATTTTTTTGAGTGAGAAGCTCATTGTTGGAGATAATGTCTCAAATTTGTGATGCTGACTCAATATTTAAGTGAAGAACACAAGAAATACTTGCCACTTCCTTAAATTGCAAAGATTTACTCATGCTAAATTCTAATTTGTTGCATGTACATTTCAAATAAATTTGTGAGAAATTCATTAAAAATTGTGAAAATGTCAACATACAGTTTTAATTATCATACTTACTACATACTCAAAATGTCACAAAATATCAGGATTATATGAGCTAAACAAATTGAAAGCATCTTTAGGGAACAAACTATTTCTAGTATAAGGACTTGAGTCCTTATTCGCTCAATGATTCACTGTTCAATAAATGCTAATCAATGATGATACAATAACATTTTGTGAATTTAATTTTCTCAGTTTCTCTCCTCTGGGAAGGTGCATGAAAAGTAGACTTTAAGCAATGTTTTGCTCATCCAACTTCTTGTCAAAGCTAGTTGCCTTTAGAGTGTTTCTCTAACCACTTAGTCCTTAGTGTCCTAAATCAGAGCTTTCTAACCATTGATACACAGTGCACTGAAAATGGGTTATGAGTGTACCTGGGGAGGACTCCCTCTACCTTCAAGTTGATGAGTGGGGTCTCAGGGTAATGAGTGCTCCCTGGTCCCTCCAGATAAGGGAGCTGCTTCCATTTACCCACAGTTTGTACATATGCTATTAATACTATCTGTATGTGTCAGGAAAGGGTAGAAAGGCTGCTGAGCAGTCTTTTTACCCTGAAAAAAGTATCTTTTCACATCTTAATAATTTATAGAAATGTTAGCTTCATAATTCACTTTTAGATTTAGACACTTGAAATTATGTTTTTCTAGGAAAAGTAAAAATAAAAACTTAACAGTGGGAAGCATCTTTCTGAGAGTGAAAAAATTAAGAACCAAGTAAAAGAAAACCAATATAATTTCAAGATGCTAAAAGCCAACTTGCTAGGAGAGTAAGTAGATCTTAAAAGTTCTTAACACACACACACACACACACACACACACACACACACACACACACTATTTGTAACCATATATGGTGACAGATGTTAACTAGACTTATTGTGGTGATCATTTTGCAATATATACAGATATTGAATCATTACAACTAAAACCAATATAATTTTATATGTCAATAATACCTCAATTAAAAAAAACTAAAGTATACATTGCTGCCTTACTGCACAGTTATTCCAGACGCTTTTTTTATTTGTTTATTTATTTATTTATTTATTTATTCAACGTTTATTTATTTTTGGGACAGAGAAAGACAGAGCATGAACGGGGGAGGGGCAGAGAGAGAGGGAGACACAGAATCGGAAACAGGCTCCAGGCTCCGAGCCATCAGCCCAGAGCCTGACGCGGGGCTCGAACTCACAGACCGCGAGATCGTGACCTGGCTGAAGTTGGACGCTTAACTGACTGCGCCACCCAGGCGCCCCTCCAGACGCTTTTTGAATAAAAATGCTTTAAGAGGAAAAAAAGCCAACCTTCATGTAGCTTAACATTTAATACCTTTATGATAATTTATTTATAACATAATTCTTTGTATACTTTAAAATCTTAAAAATAAATATTTCAGAAATGTATGGAACATCATAAAACATTCTCATAATGACAGTTATTTACTTTTTTTTATTTTTTAAAGTTTATTTATTTAGAGAGAGCATGTACAAGCAGGGGAGTGGCAGACAGAGAGAGATTGGATCCCAAGCAGGCTTCATGCTGTCAATGCAGAGCCTGACATGGGGCTTGAACTCATGAGCCATAAGTTCATGACCTGAACTGAAACCAAGATTTGGCCACTAAACCGACTAAGCCACCCAAGCACACGGACATTTGTTTATTTATTTACGCTTATTTATTTGTTTTGAGAGAGAGAAAGCATGAGCAAGGGAGGGGACAATGGGAGAGAGAGAGAGAATCCCAAGCAGGCTCCACACTTTGGGTGGAGCCTGACACTGGGCTTGATATCATAACCCTGAGATCAAGACCTGAGCCAAAAGCAAGAGTTGGACGCCTAACCAACTGAGCTACACAGGTGCTGCTGCTTAGAATGACATTTAATACATTGATTTGCATCATATTTTACTTCATTATTTCTACATAAAGATTAGTTTTATTTCAAATGGGGGAAATAGCAAAATAGAACATAACCGTATGGGATGAACAATGATGAGTAAATTCTAAAAGAGTTTACTGAATAAGTTATAGGTTCAACTTCCATAGGAAAGATCCAAATAACAGTTGTTTAATTAAGACAGAGATCATTTCTCTCACAAAAGAATCCAGGGCAAGCATGATGGCTCCAAAGGTCAAGGGTCAGGTTCTTTTTACATGCACTGTTCCAGGAACCTCAAAATATTATTTCTCCTTCATGGTTAAAAATGTCTGCTCCAACTGCAGCCATAATGTCAATGGTCTAGCTGTGGAAAGGAGTAATGTAAAGTATATCACTTTTTTTTAAATTGGTTAAACTGTAAGTTTCACACATCACTTTTCTCACATTCTATTGAGCAGGTTATAGGCATGTGGTCATGTCTACCTTCAAGGAAGGATGAGCAATGCAGTCCAGCTAAAATCTTCTTTCACTATTTAAGGGGAAAAGGGGTATTGTAAAACAATTAGCAATCTGTGCAGCAAAGGACCAATGTGGAAACATTTCTCATAATCATATATGAGACAAAAAAGGGCACATTTATTGTGAACTTTAGCATACTTTGGTTTTCCTGGAAAGCCAGGGGGAGTACATGGATGTCACTTATACAGCATTTCTTTCAATCTGAGGTATGCTCCCAGAAAATAATTATTTTCCATTACAAGATACTTTTTCTCAATTATTAAAAAAAACAAAAAAACAAAGCAAGACAGTCCTTTCTTAAAGGAATCTATCTTTTATTAAGAAAAAAGTTAAAAATAAAAATGTAATGGCATATGTTAGGTGTAATAATAGAAATAATATTACAAAGTTTAGTGGTGGGATAATAGTGATTAAAACAATTTAGATAATTGAAATAAAATTTTATTAAGGATTTATGCAATACTTGAGCTGGGTCTGAAGGGTGAACTTGTGAATTTTCACCTAGTTCTTGGAAAAAGCAAAATTACACCCAACTTTAGCTTACTAAGAAATTGTTTCTCATCGTTATAGCCAAAAGATCTGGCAATGAGAACAGAAGAACATCCTAATTTTGTTCAGCGTTCCTGAAAGCTGACTGTGAACCTCCATTGAAGATAGTGACCCTGTTGGGCAGGGCCCTCTCTCTTCCTTCAGATCTGGGATGGTAACTTGCTCTTACTAGTTCTGGGGTGTGCATCACCCCTGGTGGTTTTCCTATTCTGCCTCTTTCTTCTCCTTCTCCTTCTTCTTTCTCCTTCTCCTTCTTTCTCCTCCTTCTCCTCCTCCTCCTCCTCCTTTTCCTTCACTTTGATAGTTCCTTATCTAAAACCCTCCTCAATTTGATGCTACCATCTGTTTTCTACTGAAACCTGATGAGTATAATGTGTTATTATATATTGAAAAAATGTAAAATACACAATAAAAAAGGAGATAAAAGTCTTCTTATTCTAATACAAGCATAATTATCACATACACAAAAACAACCAGTAATGGAAGTGGAACACATAAGAACGCTATACCAGTGAGATAGTTTAATATAGCATTCTTGATAAGGGGCATGTCATGTTGACAGAAATAAAAACTTTTAGGATTGGATTGTTAAAATATAAGACATTGGGGGTGTCTGGGGGGCTCAGTTGGTCCAACTTCTGACTTTTGGTTTCGGCTTAGGTCATGATCTTGTGGTTCATGGGTTTGAGGCTCCCATAGGGCTCCATGCTGACAGCGTGGAGCCTGCTTAGGATTCTCTCTCACCCTCTCTCTCTCTCTGCCCCTCCCCTGCTCATGCTGTCTCTCCCTCTCTCTGAAAATAAATAAATAAACTTAAAAAATAAAATGTTGACTTAATATACATGTATATAATTATGACTTTATATGCTTATATATTTATGCTCAATGAATTAAACATGTAATATTAAATAATCATAAAACTTAAAATTGATCATTATTAGAATATTGGTAAGCATTTATTTATTTATTTGTTTATAATGTTTATAATTTTATTTATTTATTTTAATATATAAAATTTATTGTCAAGTTAGCTAATATACAGTGTATATAGTATACTCTTGGTTTTGGGGTTAGATTCTTGTAGTTCATCACTTACATGCAACACCCAGTGATCATCCCAACAAGTGCCCTCCTCAATGCCCATCACCCATTTTCCCCTCCTCCCAGCCCCCCATCAACCCTCAGTTTGTTCTCTGTATTTTAAGAGTGTGTTATGGTTTGCCTCCCTCTCTGTTTGAAACTATTTTTTCCCCTTTCCTTCCCCCATGGTCTTCTATTAAGTTTCTCAAGTTCCACATATGAGGGAAAACATATGATATATGTCTTTCTCTGACTAACTTATTTCACTTAGCATCATACCCTCCAGTCATCCACATTGTTGCAAATGGCAGGGTTTCATTCTTTTTCATTGCCAAGTAGTATTCCATGGTATATATAAACCACATCTTCTTTATCCATTTATCAGTTGATCAACATTTAGGCTCTTTCCATAATTAGGCTATTGTTGAAAGCACTGCTACAAACATTGGGGTACATATGCCCCTATGAATCAGCACTCCTGTATCTTTTGGATAAATTCCTAGTAGCCCTATTGCTGGGTCGTAGGTTAGTTCTATTTTTGATTTTTTGAGGAGCCTCTACACTGTTTTCCAGAGTGCCTGCACCAGTTTTCATTCCCACCGACAGTGCAAAAGTGTTCTTGTTTCTCCACATCCTCACCAGCATCTGTTGTTGCCTGAGTTGTTAATTTTAGCCCCTTGGACCAGTGTGAAGTGGCATCTCAATGTGGTTTTGATTTCTATTTCCCTGATAATGAGTGATGTTGAGCATCTTATTATGTGTCAGCCATCTGGATGTCTTCTTTGGAAAAGTGTCTATTCTTGTCTTCTGCCCATGCCTTCACTGGATTATTTTTTTGGGGGGTGTGTGGAGTTTGATAAGTTCTTTACAGATTTTGGATTCTAAACCTTTATCCAGTATGTCGTTTGCAAATATCTTTTCCCATTCCGTCGGTTGCCTTGATTGTTTCCTTTGTGGTGTAGAAGATTTTTATCTTGATGAGGTCCCAATAGTTCATTTTTGCCTTTATTTCCCTTGCCTTCGGAGACATGTCGAAAAAGAAATTGCTGCAGCTATGGTCAAAGAAGTTGTTGCCTGCTTTCTCCCTCTAGGGTTTTGATGGTTTCCTGACTCACATTTAGGTTTGTCATCCATTTTGAGTTTACTTTTGTGTACGATGTAAGAAAGTGGTCCCGTTTCATTCAGAAAACATTCATGGTATGATCCAAATTCTTTTATATTTATTGAGGGCTGTTTTGTGACCCAGTTTGTGATCGATCTTGGAGAATATTCCATGTGCACTAGAAAAAAATGTGTATTCTGCTATTTTTGGATGAAAAATTCTGAATATATCTGCCAAGTCGATCTGGTCCTATGTATCATTCAAGGCCATTGTTTCTTTATTGATTTTTTGCCTAGATGATCTGTCCATTGTTGTAAGTGGAGTACTAAAATCCCCTGTAATTACAGTATTCTTCTCAATAAGATTGTTTATGTTTGTGATTAATTGATTTATGTATCTGGGTTCCTTCAAGTTGGGAGCATAAACATTTACAATTGTTAGTTCTTCTTGATGGATACACCCTGTAATTATGATATAATGCCCTTCTTCATCTCTTGTTATAGCCTTTAGTTTAAAATCTAGTTTGCTGATATAAGTATGGCTACTCCAGCTTTCTTTTGACTTCCAGTAGCATGATAGATGGTTCTCCATCCCCTCACTTTCAATATGCAGGTGTCCTCAGATCTAAAATGGGTCTCCTATAGACAGCATACAGATGGATCTTATTTCTTTATCCATTCTGATACCCTGTGTCTTTTGATTGGAGCATTTAGTGCATTTACATTCAGAGTTATTATTGGAAGATATGGATTTAGTGTCATTGTGTTATCTGTAGGTTTCATGCTTGTGGTGATATCTCTGGTCCTTTGTAGTCTTTGCAGCACTCCACTCACAGAGTCCCCCTTAGGATCTCTTGCAGGGTTGGTTTAGTGGTCATGAACTTCTTCAGTTTTAGTTTGTTTGGGAAAGTCTTTATCAGCCTTGCTGGATTAAGTATTCTTGGCTGAATATTTTTCCTATGTAGCACATTGAATATTTCCTGCCACTACTTTCTGGCCTGCCAAGTTTCAGTGGGCAGGTCTGCTACTACCCTTATGTGTCTACCCTTGTTGGTTAAGGCCTGTTTGTCCCCAGTTGCCTTCAGAGTTCTTTCTTTATCTTTGTATTTTGCCAGTTTCACTATGCTATGCCATGGAGAAGATCTATTCTTGTTAAATATGAAGGGAGTTCTCTGTGCTTCCTGGATTTGGATATCTGTTTCCTCCCCCAGATTAGGAAAGGTCTCAGCTATAATTTGTTCAAGTAAACCTTCTGACCCTTTCTCTCTTCTTCTTCTTCTTCTGGAACTCCTATGATATGGATATTCTTATGTTTCATTGAATCACTTAGTTCTCTAATTCTCCCCTTGTGGTCTAGTAGTTTCTTATCTCTATTTTTCTCAGTGTCATCATTTTCAGTGATTTTATCTTCTATTTTACTTAATCTCCTCTCTGCCTCCTCCATCCTTGCTGTCACTACATCTAGTTTATTTTGTACCTCATCTACAACATTTCTTAATTCATCGTGACTATTTCACATTTAACATTTCTTATTTCATTGTGACATAGTTCCTTGATATATTCTCTGCTGTCTTCTATACTTTCTTTAAGCCCAGCTATTAATCTTATGACTATTACTCTAAATTCTTGCTCAGTTATGTTGTCCATATCTGTGTTTAGAAATTCTCTCTCATTTCTTCCTGGAATTTCTTTTGAGGAGAATCTTCCATTTTGTCATATTGGCTAGTTTTCTGTCCATTATGTGTTTTAATATCTCATTATGAATCCTGCACCTGTGAGCACTACTATATTAAAAAGGGGTCATATGCTGTCCAGAGCCTGGCCCTTCAGGAGGTGTTTTTGGACTGTGTTTTGTGCATTCTTTCATTGAGATTCTAGTTGCTTTATCTCTCTCCTTGTAGTGGTGGATTGGACCTTCCAGCAGGTGTGCTTTGATTTGTTCATTGAAGTATCTGGTACCTTGGAACCAGTGTCTGCACTGGTCTGGAAGAGGGGCTGTCCAGTTGGTCAGTGTCAATCTTGCTGTTAGATAAGCAGTTACCAGGCAAGGAGAGGTGTGATTTGGTGTAGGTAGGTCCCCCCTCTACTGTGGACCTGTTGTCTCTTCCCTGAAACCCCACCTTTTTGGTGATGGGGAGAAAATGGTGACACCCCAGTCTCTACTCCCCAGACTGGTTGTCCCAAAACACTCTGTTCAGGCTGTCCTCACAGTGCCACATGGGCACAAGTGGGCAGGTTCTGTTCCGCTCCAAAGTATTCCATGTCTCCCAGGTACTCAGCTGGGATTCAAACCCCAGTGTCCTAACAGATCCTGCTCCATGTGGCCTGGTTCTGGGGAAATGCCACTTGATCCAGTCAGCTGACAAAGGGCCTCTGGCTACTCACAGTGCTGAGTGGGCATGAGCAGGCCACTATGTCCCACTCCACTGTCTCCTGTGGCTCCCAGGTACTCAGCTGGGACTCAAACCCTGATGTCTTAAGGGATCCCGTTCTGTGTACCCCAGTTCCAGGGTGCTGTCATTTAACCAGCTGACAAAGGGCCTCTGGCTGGCAGGGCACCTGAGGGTTTTTTGTCCTTGGAATGGCTATTTGCCTTCTTCCCACAGCACTCAAGGGAGGGGATTGCTGTATGTGACTGCGCTTGGGACCTAGCTACTGAGCCTGGGGCTGGCTCCCCTCCTCTCCAGGCTCAGGAACAAGTTGAATAAAGCCCTGCAGTTAGAAATTGGTTCTTTCTCTGTTTTTTAGTGTTTTTTTTTTTTTTTTTTTTTTTTTTGTTCCTTCCCTGGTCTATGGTTTTTCTCCTGCCCAAATACAATCCTACATTTCCACAGTCTCTCTTTTTCTTCCTTTTGTCTCACCACAGAAGGAGACCCCTCCCCTCTTTCCCACGCTGTCCATTTTATCTCTTCCAGTTCTCAATCATGCACCTATCCCCAGCCACACCATCCCAGAGGGCCCCTGGAGATGTTTCTGTTAGTTTGTAGCCCAGATTCCTAGAATTCCAAGTCTTCTGGCCTCAATACTGCTGTGTTTGAGGGACAATGGAACTTTGAGTCCCCCTACTTCTCCACCATGTTGACTCCTCCTCCAGAACATTGGAAAGCATTTCTAAATATAATGTGGTCAATTTCTGATATCAGTTCAACAAATCAAGAAATGAAATGACAAAAAAGTGCAAAGATAGCAGTGATTTTGTAGAAATTGCCCTTAATTACCATTGCTTAAAAGAAAAAAACTAAATTTAAATCACAGACAGTGGCATATAGTCAATATTAATTGATTGGAATATTATTATTCAAATATATATGGCAGTGCTAACTGGAGAGTGTGATGCTAAGTGAAATAAGCCATACAGAGAAAGACAGATACCATATGTTTTCACTCTTATGTGGATCCTGAGAAACTTAACAGAAACCCATGGGAGAGGGGAAGAAAAGAAAAAAAAAAGAGGTTAGAGTGGGAGAGAGCCAAAGCATAAGAGACTCTTAAAAACTGAGAACAAACTGAGGGTTGATGGGGGGTGGGAGGGAGGAGAGGGTAGGTGATGGGTATTGAGGAGGGCACCTTTTGGGATGAGCACTGGGTGTTGTATGGAAACCAATTTGACAATAAATTTCATATATTAAAAAATATATATATATATGGCAGTGCTAAAGCAATATTCAGAGGTAAATACATCGTAGAAGGATTTTCAATATGTACATGATAAAAATAAAAATAAACAACATTAAAATGAAGGAATTGAGAAATTTTCAGAAAGCAATGGAAGGAGAGAATATAAAGAAAAAAATTAAGTAATAAAAAAGTATAGTAAATGATGTACATTAAATGTATAGTAAATGTATATTGAAGTATGTATATTAAATGATGATTCCAATAATTGATTCTTCTCAAATGTGTAATGTATCAAACAAGACAGTATATTCTGGTGAATCTAATCAATTTATAGAGAATGTAGAAAATATATTTAGAAATTAGGAAAAAACAACAAATCAGAAAATAAATTAAAAATGATCAAGTCCAATCTTCATATTATTAACATTATTTCTAAAAGCATGTATTATGATCAGTTAAAAATGTTTAAAAAGTAACTTCTAAGTCAATAGAAGAGAAAACATAAATTGTCACAATTGATTAAGAAAATTAAAATCTACAAAAAATGATAGTCAAAGTATTTTAAATTATAATTTTAAAATGATTTCTAGATTCTCTTGGCTAAAAAGTTTATTAAACCAAGAACATCAATTGCCTTAAGAAAGAATAGAAAGACAACAAGATTCTACAAAATAAAAGATAAGCAAAATATCACAATGATTAGGCAATTAAACTGTTCATCCCTGTGGTAGAAAATTTGAGATCCTGATGAAATAGATCATATGTTTTTCTTTACAGAGCATAATGATGGAAAGCTCATTTCCAAAAATAGTATAAAGAATTTTCTTGACAAAGATGTAATGCACTAAATAATCTCCATCAAATTATTGCATATTTTGACTTCTGCTGTGAGTCATGATGGAGTAACAGAGAACAGATTTCTCCTCCTATTGGGAAGGGAGTCCAAATCAGATTTTACCCATTTCACTGAGTGGAGGAGAAAGAGATTGAATTTTCAGGGTAAAGTGATTGGAATCTTAAGGGAAGATTTCCAGAGAGGCTGCAGCTCTTAACATTTAAGGAAAAATATAATAGCAAACATACATAAATTCTTCTGGAGACTTGAAAGGGATGAAACATTGCTGGCTCATTTGATGATGTCAGCCTAACTTGGAGAACAGAACCTTACAGGAACATTACTGACTCATGTCTGTTATAGTCATTTGACTCATGAACATTGATGCAACAATTCTAGCTAAAATACCAACAAACTGAATCCAGAAACATATGATTTTATATCATGTGAAAGGTTGACTATATATTGATTCAGGAATGTAAATATATTAAATATTCCCTACATTATTCTCTATAGTTCCCCTATTAACAAAATTATGGAGAAAAATATCACGCCTGCTGAAAGGGCTGCAGAAAAGCCTTTGAAAGCATTAAACATTTATTCATGGAAAAAGCTTTTATAACATTATGAATAGAAGGGGACTTTATAATATAATAAAGGGTAACCAACCAAACAAACACAATCCCTAAAGCCAGCACCGTACTTAATGGTAAAATATTGATAGCTTTTCCTTTGGGAGTGAGACAGGCAAGGAAGTTTGCTATTACTTATCTTCAATATTGTACTGGAGGATTAGGAAAATATTGTCAAATAGAAGAGGGAAAAAAACTCTAAAAAGTGGATAATTTTGACTGTATTAAAGGTAAAACATTTTAATCCTTAAAATAGTCCTTTAAGAAAGTGAATGTCAAGCCAAGTAAAAGAGGAAATTTCAACTCAAATAGCTGTAAACAGCCCAGAATTTGTAAGTAATTCACAAAAATCAATAAAGAAAAAGTCTATGTAGTAGAAAAATGGGCAATGTATTTGAACAGGCAATTTGTAAATGTGAATATCCATATATGCAATAATTGCACAACAGAGTACATATTACCAGTTTTACTAATAGTAATTGGAAAATGTAAAAGACAACCACAGCGAAATTCTGTTAGACACCACTAGAATGGCTCACATTTTTAAAAACCTGATGGGGCACCTGGATAGCTCAGTCAGTTAAGCCTCTGATTTTGCCTCAGGTCATGGTCTTCCAGTTTGTGGATTTGAGCCCTGTGTTGGGCTCTGTGCTGACAGTTCTGAGCCTGGAGCCTGTGTCTCCCTCTCTCTCTGCCCCTCCCCCACTCATGCTCTTTTTATCTCTGTCTCTCAAGAATAAATAAATGTTAAAAAAAATTAAAACCCTGAAAATGTCAAGTGTTAGCAAGGATATGGAACAATAGGAACTTTCTTACAGTCTTGGTGGAAGTGTAAACGAGAATAACCACTTTGGGAACCAATTTGACCTGTCAATTAAGTTGAAGAGGTGCATACCCGATTTACCCATAAGTTCTACTCTTAGGAATTTGTCCAGCAGAAGTGTATACATATTTGCCCTAAAAGACACATACCGGCCACAGTAACATTATTCATAATAGCCCCAAACTGGAAATAATTTAAATGTCTATCATGGAGTGGGCATATGAACTGTGGTTTATAATTACAATGGAGGAGGAAGATGGCGGCGTAGGAGGACGCTGGGCTCAGCGCGCGTCCTGCTGATCACTTAGATTCCACCTACACCTGCCTAAATAACCCAGAAAACCACCAGAGGATTAGCAGAACGGAGTCGCCGGAGCCAAGCGCAGACGAGAGGCCCACGCAAGAGGGTAGGAAGGGCGGCGAGGCGGTGCGCGCTCCACGGACTGGCGGGAGGGAGCCGGGGCGGAGGGGCGGCTCGCCAGCCAAGCAGAGCCCCCGAGTCTGGCTTGCAAAAAGCGGAGGGGCCTGACGGACTGTGTTCCGACAGCAAGCGCGACTTAGCGTCTGGGAGGTCATAAGTTAACAGCTCTGCTCAGAAAGCGGGAAGGCTGGAGGACAAAGGGAAGGAGAGCTGCTGAGCCCCCGGACGACAGAGCTCAGTTTGGTGGGGAACAAAGGCGCTCGCCAGCGCCATCTCCCCCGCCCATCCCCCAGCCAAAATCCCAAAGAGCACCAGTTCCTGCCAGGGAACTTGCTCGCTCCGCGCGCAAACACCCAACTCTGCGCTTCTGCGGAGCCAAACCTCCGGCAGCGGATCTGACTCCCTCCCGCTGCCACAGGGCCCCTCCTGAAGAGGATCACCTAAGGAGAAGCAAGCTAAGCCTGCCCCTCCTGCCCCTGTGCACCTTGCCTACCCACCCCAGCTAAGACGCCAGATCCCCAGCATCACAAGCCTGGCAGTGTGCAAGTAGCCCAGACGGGCCACCCCACCCCACAGTGAATCCCGCCCCTAGGAGAGGGGAAGAGAAGGCACGCACCAGTCTGACTGTGGCCCCAGCGGTGGGCTGGGGGCAGACATCAGGTCTGACTGCGGCTCCGCCCACCAACTCCAGTTATACACCACAGCACAGGGGAAGTGCCCTGCAGGTCCGCACCACGCCAGGGACTATCCAAAATGACGAAGCGGAAGAATTCCCCTCAGAAGAATCTCCAGGAAATAACAACAGCTAATGAGCTGATCAAAAATGATTTAAATAATATAACAGAAAGTGAATTTAGAATAATAGTCATAAAATTAATCGCTGGGCTTGAAAACAGTATAGCGGACAGCAGAGAATCTCTTGCTACAGAGATCAAGGGACTAAGGAACAGTCACGAGGAGCTGAAAAACGCTTTAAACGAAATGCATAACAAAATGGAAACCACCACGGCTCGGATTGAAGAGGCAGAGGAGAGAATAGGTGAACTAGAAGATAAAGTTATGGAAAAAGAGGAAGCTGAGAAAAAGAGGGATAAAAAAATCCAGGAATATGAGGGGAAAACTAGAGAACTAAGTGATACACTAAAAAGAAATAATATACGCATCATTGGTATCCCAGAGGAGGAAGAGAGAGGGAAAGGTGCTGAAGGGGTACTTGAAGAAATCATAGCTGAGAACTTCCCTGAACTGGGGAAGGAAAAAGGCATTGAAATCCAAGAGGCACAGAGAACTCCCTTCAGACGTAACTTGAATCGATCTTCTGCACGACATATCATAGTGAAACTGGCAAAATACAAGGATAAAGAGAAAATTCTGAAAGCAGCAAGGGGTAAACGTGCCCTCACATATAAAGGGAGACCTATAAGACTCGTGACTGATCTCTCTTTTGAAACTTGGCAGGCCAGAAAGAATTGGCACGAGATTTTCAGTGTGCTAGACAGAAAAAATATGCAGCCGAGAATCCTTTATCCAGCAAGTCTGTCATTTAGAATAGAAGGAGAGATAAAGGTCTTCCCAAACAAACAAAAACTCAAGGAATTTGTCACCACTAAACCAGCCCTACAAGAGATCCTAAGGGGGACCCTGTGAGACAAAGTACCAGAGACATCACTACAAGCATAAAACATACAGACATCACAATGACTCTAAACCCATACCTTTCTATAATAACACTGAATGTAAATGGATTAAATGCGCCAACCAAAAGACATAGGGTATCAGAATGGATAAAAAAACAAGACCCATCTATTTGCTGTCTACAAGAGACTCATTTTAGACCTGAGGACACCTTTAGATTGAGAGTGAGGGGATGGAGATCTATTTATCATGCTACTGGAAGCCAAAAGAAAGCTGGAGTAGCCATCCTTATATCAGACAAACTAGACTTTAAATTAAAGGCTGTCACAAGAGATGAAGAAGGACATTATATAATAGTGACAGGGTCTATCCATCAGGAAGAGCTAACAATTATAAATGTCTATGCGCCGAATACCGGAGCGCCCAAATATATAAAACAATTACTCATAAACATAAGCAACCTTATTGATAAGAATGTGGTAATTGCAAGGGACTTTAACACCCCACTTACAGAAATGGATAGATCAACTAGACACACGGTCAATAAAGAAACAAGGGCCCTGAATGAGACATTGGATCAGATGGACTTGACAGATATATTTAGAACTCTGCATCCCAAAGCAACAGAATATACTTTCTTCTCGAGTGCACATGGAACATTCTCCAAGATAGATCATATACTGGGTCACAAAACAGCCCTTCATAAGTTTACAAGAATTGAAATCATACCATGTATACTTTCAGACCACAATGCTATGAAGCTTGAAATCAACCACAGAAAAAAGTCTGGAAAACCTCCAAAAGCATGGAGGTTAAAGAACACCCTACTAACGAATGAGTGGGTCAACCAGGCAATTAGAGAAGAAATTAAAAAATATATGGAAACAAACGAAAATGAAAATACAACAATCCAAACGCTTTGGGACGCAGCGAAGGCAGTCCTGAGAGGAAAATACATTGCAATCCAGGCCTATCTCAAGAAACAAGAAAAATCCCAAATACAAAATCTAACAGCACACCTAAAGGAAATAGAAGCAGAACAGCAAAGGCAGCCTAAACCCAGCAGAAGAAGAGAAATAATAAAGATCAGAGCAGAAATAAACAATATAGAATCTAAAAAAACTGTAGAGCAGATCAACGAAACCAAGAGTTGGTTTTTTGAAAAAATAAACAAAATTGACAAACCTCTAGCCAGGCTTCTCAAAAAGAAAAGGGAGATGACCCAAATAGATAAAATCATGAATGAAAATGGAATTATTACGACCAATCCCTCAGAGATACAAACAATTATCAGGGAATACTATGAAAAATTATATGCCAACAAATTGGACAACCTGGAAGAAATGGACAAATTCCTGAACACCCACACTCTTCCAAAACTCAATCAGGAGGAAATAGAAAGCTTGAACAGACCCATCTCCAGCGAAGAAATTGAATCGGTTATCAAAAATCTCCCAACAAATAAGAGTCCAGGACCAGATGGCTTCCCAGGGGAGTTCTACCAGACGTTTAAAGCAGAGATAATACCTATCCTTCTCAAGCTATTCCAAGAAATAGAAAGGGAAGGAAAACTTCCAGACTCATTCTATGAAGCCAGTATTACTTTGATTCCTAAACCAGACAGAGACCCAGTAAAAAAAGAGAACTACAGGCCAATATCCCTGATGAATATGGATGCAAAAATTCTCAATAAGATACTAGCAAATCGAATTCAACGGCATATAAAAAGAATTATTCACCATGATCAAGTGGGATTCATTCCTGGGATGCAGGGCTGGTTCAACATTCGCAAATCAATCAACGTGATACATCACATCAACAAAAAAAAAGAGAAGAACCATATGATCCTGTCAATCGATGCAGAAAAGGCCTTCGACAAAATCCAGCACCCTTTCTTAATAAAAACTCTTGAGAAAGTCGGGATAGAAGGAACATACTTAAAGATCATAAAAGCCATTTATGAAAAGCCCACAGCTAACATCATCCTCAACGGGGAAAAACTGAGAGCTTTTTCCCTGAGATCAGGAACACGACAGGGATGCCCACTCTCACCGCTGTTGTTTAACATAGTGCTGGAAGTTCTAGCATCAGCAATCAGACAACAAAAGGAAATCAAAGGCGTCAAAATTGGCAAAGATGAAGTCAAGCTTTCGCTCTTTGCAGATGACATGATATTATACATGGAAAATCCGATAGACTCCACCAAAAGTCTGCTAGAACTGATCCATGAATTCAGCAAAGTTGCAGGATACAAAATCAATGTACAGAAATCAGTTGCATTCTTATACACTAACAATGAAGCAACAGAAAGACAAATAAAGAAACGGATCCCATTCACAATTGCACCAAGAAGCATAAAATACCTAGGAATAAATCTAACCAAAGATGTAAAGGATCTGTATGCTGAAAACTATAGAAAGCTTATGAAGGTAATTGAAGAAGATTTAAAGAAATGGAAAGACATTCCCTGCTCATGGATTGGAAGAATAAATATTGTCAAAATGTCAATACTACCCAAAGCTATCTACACATTCAATGCAATCCCAATCAAAATTGCACCAGCATTCTTCTCGAAACTAGAACAAGCAATCCTAAAATTCATATGGAACCACAAAAGGCCCCGAATAGCCAAAGTAATTTTGAAGAAGAAGACCAAAGCAGGAGGCATCACAATCCCAGACTTTAGCCTCTACTACAAAGCTGTCATCATCAAGACAGCATGGTATTGGCACCAAAACAGACACATAGACCAATGGAATAGAATAGAAACCCCAGAACTAGACCCACAAACGTATGGCCAACTCATCTTTGACAAAGCGGGAAAGAACATCCAATGGAAAAAAGACAGTCTCTTTAACAAATGGTGCTGGGAGAACTGGACAGCAACATGCAGAAGGTTGAAACTAGACCACTTTCTCACACCATTCACAAAAATAAACTCCAAATGGATAAAGGACCTGAATGTGAGACAGGAAACCATCAAAACCCTAGAGGAGAAAGCAGGAAAAGACCTCTCTGACCTCAGCCGTAGCAATCTCTTACTCGACACATCCCCAAAGGCAAGGGAATTAAAAGCAAAAGTGAATTACTGGGACCTTATGAAGATAAAAAGCTTCTGCACAGCAAAGGAAACAACCAACAAAACTAAAAGGCAACCAACGGAATGGGAAAAGATATTTGCAAATGACATATCAGACAAAGGGCTAGTATCCAAAATATATAAAGAGCTCACCAAACTCCACACCCGAAAAGCAAATAACCCAGTGAAGAAATGGGCAGAAAACATGAATAGACACTTCTCTAAAGAAGACATCCGGATGGCCAACAGGCACATGAAAAGATGTTCAGCGTCGCTCCTTATCAGGGAAATACAAATCAAAACCACACTCAGATATCACCTCACGCCAGTCAGAGTGGCCAAAATGAACAAATCAGGAGACTATAGATGCTGGAGAGGATGTGGAGAAACGGGAACCCTCTTGCACTGTTGGTGGGAATGCAAATTGGTGCAGCCGCTCTGGAAAGCAGTGTGGAGGTTCCTCAGAAAATTAAAAATAGACCTACCCTATGACCCAGCAATAGCACTGCTAGGAATTTATCCAAGGGACACAGGAGTACTGATGCATAGGGGCACTTGTACCCCAATGTTCATAGCAGCACTCTCAACAATAGCCAAATTATGGAAAGAGCCTAAATGTCCATCAACTGATGAATGGATAAAGAAATTGTGGTTTATATACACAATGGAGTACTACGTGGCAATGAGAAAAAATGAAATATGGCCTTTTGTAGCAACGTGGATGGAACTGGAGAGTGTGATGCTAAGTGAAATAAGCCATACAGAGAAAGACAGATACCATATGGTTTCACTCTTATTTGGATCCTGAGAAACTTAAGAGAAACCCATGGGGGAGGGGAACAAAAAAAAAAAAAAAGAGGTTAGAGTGGGAGAGAGCCAAAGCATAAGAGACTGTTGAGAACTGAGAACAAACTAAGGGTTGATGGGGGGTGGGAGGGAGGAGAGGGTGGGTGATGGGTACTGAGGAGGGCACCTTTTGGGATGAGCAGTGGGTGTTGTATGGAAACCAATTTGAGAATAAATTTCATATATAAAAAAAAAAATAAAAAAAAATAAAAAAATAAAAAAAAAATAAAAAAAAAATAAAAAAAAAAAATAAAAAAAAAATATAATTACAATGGAGTAGTATTCAGGAAAATGAATGAACAGCTTATAGACATGTAGACAAAAACATGGAATAAAATAAGTGTATAAAATAAATATATTATTGAAAGAATTAAAATACAAAAACACATACTATATGATTCTATTACATAAAATTAAAAATTGGTGAAATAAACCATTGTGTCTGGGGATGTGTGTTTACAAGTGTGTACAGAAGGAAGAAAAACAATAGTATAAAAAGATGTAGGAGAGAGGACGTCCTGGGGCTTCTGGAAGTTGCTGGCAATGTTCTATTTCTTCACCCTGTTTACACTGGGGTTTATTCTGTAATAATTCATTGAATAAAATATATTTTATGCACTTCTTTGTATGCATGTTACAATACACAATAAAAAAGTTTGAAAGAATAAAATCAACACAATTTCTATTCTTACTGACTTTAAATCAAATGTGAAATCTGCATTTCTAGTTAAAATAATATTGAATGCTGCAAAGTGGAAGAACATGTCAATTAATTAATTTACTCCTTCACCTTTGTATTAGAATTATTTCCTTATTGTAAATGGTATTGAATTTCCACACACACATCTGGATTTTCTCCTCTTTAGTTTTACATGTATTGTCAAAACTTTATGTTTTACAAGCAATTTTGTACTGCTTTGTTTTTGTTTTTGTTTTTTAATTTATTTATTTTTGGGACAGAGAGAGACAGAGCATGAACGGGGGAGGGTCAGAGAGAGGGAGACACAGAATCGGAAACAGGCTCCAGGCTCCGAGCCATCAGCCCAGAGCCCGACGCGGGGCTCGAACTCACGGACCGTGAGATCATGACCTGGCTGAAGTCGGACGCTTAACCGACTGCGCCACCCAGGCGCCCCTGTACTGCTTTGTTTTTGAAGAGTTTTATAATAAGTAGATATAAGTGAATTTAAGCAGGTGTGTCCTGCAAAACTCTCACTTTTCTGGCTTTTATTTCATAAGAACCTGAGCTATTGAAGCTATTTTGTCAGCTGTTTCACATGGAGGTAGTGTCTTTGTGAAGAAACTAGGGAGTAAGGAGAGATTCCTGGTGTCCTCAGTATCTAAAGTTAGTGTGTCCTGTGATTAAGGAGATTTACTTTTTGCATGAGTACAAGGGAATTAGCGCCCCAAGAGGGATGAGATTTCTCTTCCCACCTGTCCAGTGAGAATGGGCTCAAACTTAAATTTTTGTTGATATAGTAATGATTGTATATTTGGTGAAAAGGCACAAGGAGAAACTTCAAAGTTATGTTTTAACATTGGTGTTGATTGCATGAATGTTTGCTATGTAAAATTCAACTCTACATGTATGTGCAGTGTGCTCTGCTTCTCTTTGTATTAGCCTGTGGTCTCTTGAAAATATAATCTAATGCAAGGATTTAGTGTTGACGCTTTATTTGTGAGGCGCAATTCTAGGAAGTGAGAGTTTCCTCACTTCCTTACTCAAAGGGAAATGAGTTACAGTGCAAGCTGTTGGAGTACCATTGCTGACCCTGATTCATGATGACTGTGAAAGATACCAATGGCTGCTTGGTAGGTGCAGTTGCCATGCCTTGCAGGCTATCTCCAGAGAAATAGTTTCTCACAAGAGAACAATGAAGAGGAGAGGGTATTTATAAGAACTTGTTTTTGTCTCTTGTCCCCATTGGGCAAAGATCACTGCATCAGGTATTGATTCTCCTGCACTTCTGGAGTGCATTATTTGGCCTGTTAGATGGCTACTTGGGAAGTCATATATTATTCTCTGTCTTGTGCTTCACTTCCGTTCAAAAAATCTTTGGGAAGCCAGATTCTCCTAGGCTGTGGTCAATTGACCTCAGATGGAGAAATTCTGTGAGTGTGTTTGGAGTTGGAATATCATGAGAGTGACTTGATGGACACAAATAGAGGAAGATCCAGGAGGCAGGAGAGGCCAGGAGGATATTGAGGAAGCATTGAAGATATATTTGAGAAAGACAAATTTTAAAACACAAAAAAGTAATATATATATCTTATATATACCTTCTCTTATCCTTAAAGTTTACTTGAAATAAATTCATTGTCTGTAGTATCTAAAACTTTAAAATGTATTCTTGGGAGGAGAGTTAAGATGGCAGAGGAGTAGGGTGACTCTAAGCTTGCTTCCTCCTCTGAACAGCTAGGTAAATATCAAATTATTCTGAACACCCAAGAAATCAATTGACAGTCCTAGAGAACAAAGCTGCATATCTACAAACAGAAAAAAACAACCTGTGGAAGGTAGGAATTGCAGAGGGTTCATTTGTGGAAGAAAAGACCCGAGGGCCTTGTGGTGAAGAGGGATCCCTGATTGCAGAGAGGTGAGCTAGGAGTGGAGAAAGAAGAAGAGTGAAAACATACACAGAGTACTGCCCAAGAAAACTGTTACCCAAAACCATTGATGGAGAAAAAGGAGAAGGTTTCAATACTGCCAGTTTTTATAAACAGCAGAGCACAGAATCTGAAGTTTCAGAAGTCAGCACCTGGTGGTGCTCAGGCAAGGAAGCAGGATGGAGCCCCAGGAGTGGGCAGCACAGCCTGAGGATCTCCTGGGTCGCATGGGGAGAAGCAGTTCCCCTGTTTGGAGTGCATTTGGTAGAGGCGATATGGCTTCTCTGTAGGCAAAAGACCTGGTAGGCACTATAGAGTTGCCCTGTTCACCAGTACAGGAACAAAGATACTGGCTGAGGGCAGCAAACCCTGGTGCTGGTTGTGTGTTGCAATTTACCATAAACTCTGAGCTACTGCCTCTGCATGGTCACACAACTGCTTCCTGGGACAAGCCAGCACTGCCATAGCTTGATGAGACCCCCTCCCCCACCAGAAGATCATTGTAGGTCCAATCTGTGGAGGTTTCTGAATTGTTGGGTTTTGAAACAAAGTCATGCCTGAGATAAAATCCAGGAAGGACAGGAGGGCAGCACTACCTGGTATGCAGACAGCTTGTACACAAAAGGGTGAAGGTGGGGATGGGAGGGAAGCCAGGGGCATAAGATGGGTGATTGATTGAATATCTGTGAGTGTGTGAACTTACCACTCTGGAGACTAGAGAGTGGAGTGAAGCTATTTTCACCTCTAGTCAAACAGTACTGATTGAGCTCAGTGAGCTGTTACACGAAGCCCTGCCCCTCTGTGCCCTCTAAGCATCTCCATGAGGGCAAGTCTCCCCTGAGAATCAGAGCAGCAGGTCGCTCCCCCAGAAGACCAGCACAGATCTCTTCCATGTACTGATCATAGAGTACTGCCAGGCTTCAGTGCTAGGAGAAACAAAGATACAGCTTTCTATGGGTTTTTTGTTTGTGTGTTTGTTTATTGTTTCTGTATTTTTTTTTCTTGAGTAAAGAAAGCAAATTTTTAATATTAAATTAAATTAATTTTTTTAATTTTTAATTTTTTATCTTCTTTTAGTCTTTTTTCTATGAATATTAATTTAACTAGTAGACCAAACACAGCTAGGATTTAGTTGCCTTTATTACTACTATTTTTAAAAATTTAAATTTAAATTTATTATTGTTATTATTATTTCCCTTCAAAATGACAAGATGGAAGAAAAAACAGGAAGAAGTCACAGCCAGGGATTTAATCAATGCAGATATAAGTAAGATGTCTGAACTAGAATGTAAAACAATTATAAGAATTCTAGCTGGGCTTGAAAAAGGCATGGAGACTCTAGAGAACCCCTTTCTGAAGAAATAACAGCTATAATCTGGTCAGGCTGAAATTAAAAGTGCTATAACCAAGAAGCAAACCCTAATGGATGCTGTAACAACAAAGATGGACAAATCAGAGGAATGATTTAGTTGTATAGAAGATAAAATTATGTAAAATAATGAAGCTGGGGAAAAAAGAGGGAAACAAAGGTAATGAAACATGAAGGTAGACTTAGGAACTCGGCGTCTTATTAAAATGGAATAACATTTGTATCATCGGAGTTCCAGAACATGAAGAGAGAAAAAAAGGGCAGAAAGTTATTTGAGCAAATTATAGCTGAAAACTTCCCTAATCTGGGGAAAAATGCAGATATCAAAATCCAAGAAGCACAGAGAACTCCCATTAAATTCAAAAAAGCTGGCATTGCCAGGGCATATCATAGTCAGATTCATAAAACATATAGATAAGGAAAGATTCCTGAAAGCAACAGGGGAAAAAAGGCCTTAATCTACAAGGGAAGCCAGATAAGGTTCACAGAAGATCTGTCCACAGAAACTTGGCAAGTCAGAAAGAAGGGACAGGATATATTCAATGTGCTGAATAGGAAAAATATACAGCCAGGAATGCTTTATCCAGCAAGGCTGTGTTTCAGAAGAGAAGGAGACATAAATAGTTTCCCAAACAAAAACAAAAGGAGTTCGTGACCACTAAACCAGCCCTGCAAGAAATATTAAGGAGGATGCTTTGGGGAAAATAAAGACCAAAAGCAATAAAGACTAGAAAGGAACAGAGAACATCATCAGATATACCAACTTTACAGGTAACACAATGGCACTAAACTCATATCTTTCAATAATCACCCTGAATAGAAATAGACTAAATGCTTCAATCAAAAGACATAGGGTATCAGAATAGATTTTTGAAAAAAAGAAAGAAAAGAAAAAAAAAAACAAGACTCATCTATTTGCTGCCTATAGGAGACTCATTTTAGACTTAAAGACATCAGTAGATTGAAAGTGAGGGGATGGGAACCATCTATCATAATAATGGATGCCAAAAGAAAGCCAGAGTAGCCATACTTTTGTCAGATAAACTAGATTTTAAATGAAATACTGTAACAAGAGATAAAGAAAGACATTATATCATAATTAAAGGATCTATCCATCAAGATCTAACAATTATAAATATTTATGTCCCCAACTTGAAGCACCCAAATATATAAATCAATTACTAGTAAATGTAAAGAAATTCATTGATATAATACAATAGTTGTAGGGGACTTTAAACCCAATTACAACAATGGACATATCATATAAGCAGAAAATCAACAAGGCTTTGAATGACACTCTGGACATTATGGACTTACCAGGTATATTCATTCCATCCTAAAGCAGCAGAATACACATTCTTTTCAAGTGCATAAGGAACATTCTCCAGAATAGGTCATATACTGGGTCACAAATCAGCTCTCAACAAGTACAAAAAAATTGAGGTCATACTATGCATATTTTCAGACCTCAATGCAATGAAACTGAAAGTCAACCACAAGGGAAAATTTAGAAAGACCACAAATACATAGCGGTTAAAGAGCATCCTACTAAAGAATGAATGGGTTAGCCAGAAAATTAAAGAAGAAATAAAAAAAAGTACATGGAAGCAAATGAAAAGGAAAAAACAATAGTCCAAAACCTTTGGGATGCAGCAAAGACATTCCTCAGAATTGTATTGCAATACAGGCCTATCCCAAGAAGCAAGAAAAGTCTCAAATATACAATCTCAAACCTACACCTAAAGGAGCTAGACAAGAGATACCAAATAAAGCCTAACACCAACAGAAGAAGAGAAGTAGTAAAGACTAGAGCACAGTTAAATGATATAGAAACAAGAAAACCCAGTAGAACATATCAACAAATCTAATAGTTGGTTCTTCAAAAAAAATTAATAAACTTGATAAACACCTAGCCAGACTTATCAAAAAGAAAAGAGAAAGGACCCAAATAAATAAAATCACAAATTAAAGAGGAGAGATCACAACCAACACCTCAGAAATATAAACAATTATAAGAGAATATTATGAAACATTATGTGTCAACAAACTGGGCAATCTGGAAGAAATGGATAAATTCCTAAGAAATATGCAAATTACCAATACTAAAACAGAAAGAAATAGAGAATTTGAATATGGCCATAACCAGCAAAGAAATTGAAATAGTAATAAAAAAATCTCCCAACAAACAAAAATCGAGGACCACATGGCTTCCCAAGGGAATTCTACCAGACATTTAAAGAGTTAATATCTATTCTTCTCAAATTGTTCCAAAAAATAGAAATGGAAAAGAACAAACTTATTCTATGAGGCCAGTATTACCTTGATAAAAAACCAAAGACCCCACTAAAATGGAGAATTACAGGTCAATATTTCTGATGAACATGGATGCAAAAATTCTCAATAAGATACTAGCAAATCGAATTCAACAGTACATTAAAGGAATTATTCACTATGATCAAGTGGGATTTATTTCTGGGCTGCAGGGTTGGTTCAATATTTGCAAGTCAGTGTGATACACCACATTAATAAAAGAAAGGATAGGAACCATATGATACTGTCAATAGATGCTGAAAAAGCATTTGAAAAAATACAACATCCATTCTTTACAAAAACCCCCAACAAAACTGGCATAGATGGACCGTACCGCAACATCATAAAGGCCATGTATGAAAGACCCACAGCTAATATCATCCTCAATGGGGAAAAACTGAGAGCCTTTCCCCTATGATCAGGAACAAGACAAGGATATCCATTCTCATTCATGTTTAACATAGTACTGGAAGTATTAAACTCGGCAATCAGACAATAGAAAGAAAGAAAAGTAATCCAACTTGTCAAGGAAGATGTCAAACTTTGATATGATACTCTATGTAGAAAACCCAAAAGACTCCACCAAAAAATTGCTAGAACTAATACGTGAATTCAGGAAAGTTGCAGAATATGAAATCAGCATACAGAAATCTATTGCATTTCTATACACCAGTAATAAAGCAGCAGAGAAGGAAATCAAGGAATTGATCTCATTTGCATTTGCACCTAAAAGAATTAGATACCTAGGAATAAACTTAACCAAAGAGGTAAAAGATCTGTACTCTGAATACTGTAGAACACTTAGGAAAGAAATGGAAGAGGACACAAATAAATGGAAAAGTATTCCATGCTTATGGATTGAAAGATAAACATAGTTAAAATGTCTACACTACCCAAAGCAATCTAAACATTTAATGCACTCCCCATCAAAATACCACTGGCATTTTTCACAGAACTATAACAAGCAATCCTATAATTTGTATGGAACCACAAAAGACTCTGAATAGCCAAAGCAATCCTGAAAAAGAAAAACAAAACTGGAGGCATCACAATTCTGGATTTCAAACTATATTATAAAATTGTAGTCATCAAGGCAGTATGGTACTGACACAAAAACAGACACATAGATCAATGAAACAGAGTAGAAAACCCAGAAATTGACCCATAGCTACATGGTCAGTTAATCTTCAACAAACCAGGAAGGAATATTCAATGGAAAACAGTCTCTTCAACAAATGGTGTTAGGAAAACTGGACAACAACATGCAGAAGAATGAAACTGGACCACTTTCTTACACCATACCCAAAAATAAATTCGAAATGGGTGAAAGACCTAAATGTGAGACAGGAAATCATCAAAATCCTAGAGGAGAAAACAGGCAGCAATCTCTTTGACCTCAGCTGCATCACTTACTAGACATGTTGCTGGAGGCAAGGGAAATAAAAGCAAAAATGAACTATTGGGACTGTATCAAGATAAAAATATTCTGCACAGGGAAGGAAACAGTCAACAAAACTAAAAGGCAGCCTATGGAATAGGAGAAGTTATTTGCAAATGACATATTGGATAAAGGGCTGATATAAAAAAACTACAAAGAACTTACCAAAGTCAACACCAAAAAAACCACAAATAATCCAGTGAAGAAATGGGCAGAAGACATGAATAGACACTTTTCCGAAGAAGACATCCAGATGGCTAATGGACACATGAAAAGATGCTCAACATTTCTCATCGTTAAGGAAATACGAATCAAAACTATGATGAGATACCATCTCACACCTGTCAGAATGGCTAAAATTAACAACACAAGAAACAGCAGGTGTTGGCAAGGATGGAAAGAAAGGGGAACCCTCTTTCACTGTTAGTGGGAATACAAACTAGTGAAGCCCCTTTAGAAAACTGTATGGAGGTATCTCAAAAAGTTAAAAATAAAACTTCCCCAGGATCCAGCAATTGCTTTACTAGGTATTTATCCAAAGGATACAAAAATATGGACTCAAAGGGGTATATGCACTCCGCTTGTTAGAGCAGCCTTATCAACAATAGTCAAACTATGGAGAGAGCCCAAATGTCCACCAACTGATGAATGGGTAAAGAAGATGTAAATATATACAATGGAATATTACTTGGTGATCAAAAAGAATGAGATTGTTCCATTTCCAGTGAAGTGGGTGGAGCTAGAGTATAGTATGTTAAGCCAAACAAGTCAGAGAAAGACAAATATCTTATGATTTTACTCATATGTGGAATTTAGGAAACAAAACAGATGAATCTATGGGATGGGGGAAGGACAAAAGAGAGAGAGGGAAACAAATCAGAAAAGACTCTTATAGATAGAGAACAAACTGAGGGTTGATGGTGGCAGGTGTGTGGGAGATGGGCTAGATGGGTACTAATGAGGGCACTTGTTATGATGAGCAAAGGGTATTGCATGTAAATGATGAATCACTGAATATCATTCTTTTTTAAACATTTTTTTTTCAACGTTTATTTATTTTTGGGACAGAGAGAGACAGAGCATGAACGGGGGAGGGGCAGAGAGAGAGAGAGAGACACACAGAATCGGAAATAGGCTCCAGGCTCTGAGCCATCAGCCCAGAGCCTGACGTGGGGCTCGAACTCACGGACCGCGAGATCGTGACCTGGCTGAAGTCGGACGCTTAACCGACTGCGCCACCCAGGCGCCCCTGAACATCATTCTTAAAACCAATATTGCCCTGTATGTTAACTAACTAGAATTTAAATAAATACTGGAAAAGAAAAACATGTATTCTTTCATGCTGATAAAAGAATTTCATTTTCTTGATTCCTTAGAAAAGTCGATTTTATTTCTGAGCTACAAAACAATTAAATTTGTAGCTTCATTTGGTAGGGAAAAATTAGTCTTTAATCATCTCTTTGTGGTAGTGTTTTAAAATTTATGCTTTGTTTCAAATGGGTTGTATAATTTATTACTATTTTCTGATATATTTTAAGGAAATTTTTATTCTTACTGAAAGTTACTTATTTTCAATCACTGTGTTTTAATATTGTAGTTTAAAGTAGTTTTGAAAATAATTTCCTTGTCTTCCATCATGGTAGTTTTAGTTTTTGTTAATGGCACAATATAAAATGTCAAAAACTCTTATTTGAATTCCATGATGATTGTAAATGAATTTGTAATTTAAAAAATCATATCACCAACAACAGACTTTGAAGAGGAGTAGCATATAACAAACCTCACTTTCTTGCTTTTTAAACTCACTTTGTATAACCAAAGCATTGGCAAAATGTAACCCTCATACTCTGTGCCCAGACCGTGACTGGAGAAGACATAAAAACAACAAAACAAAATAAAACCATCTTGTTGGTCTCACTTCAAATACAGGATCATTGAACTAAGACTTTCTTCATGCTGCCCATTGATCACAATGTATTTTTCTGGTCAATTTCCTCTTTCTCACATCCCTGATTGTCTCCTCTCCTTCACACTTGAAACATGTCTTTCATATCCTCATTATCATACCATTTTCCTTCTTCTTTGAGAAATGGAAACAATCAGAAAAAAATTTTCAAGAAGTCTACCCGCATCACCCCAGGTGTCTACAGCTGAGTTCATGGGACAACATCATTGCCTGCTATGAATGAAACTTCATGTTCTTCACTGAAGTCAGCCACCGTGTTTTTCCTACTGTCCTATTCTCCTTCACTAATTTACTACTCCAGCAATTCTGTCATCTCTCTCTGGCATCAGCATTTTTTCTTTTTCCTGGATCATTGCATCAGCATGCAAATATGATTTTTAAATTTTTTCAATATTTATTTATTTTTTGAGGGAGAGAGAAACAGAGTGCAAATGGGGAAGGGGCAGAGAGAGAGGGAGACACAGAATCTGAAGCAGGCTCTAAGCTCTGAGCGTTAGCAGGACTCAAACCCACAAACCCACGAACTGCAAGATCATGACCTGAGCCAAAATGGGATGCTTAACTGACTGAGCCACCAAGGCTCCCAGCAAGTATGATTTTTAAAATTACCATCACAAAATTATTTTTTCTTGACTCCGTATCTCCCTCCAGCTATCACATCATTTTTCATCTCCCTTTTTAAAATAAAAGAACTCTCTAAAAGAATCACCCTTGGTTGTGCTCTCCTCTCATTCTCTCTTGAATTCATTGGGACTAGCTTTCCTTCTCTAGCATTGTACTAAGCCTGCACTTTATCAAGATCAGCCATGACCGCCAATTGCCAAGGATCATTTCTTATCCCTCATCTTACTTACAGGTAGCATTTGTATCGTTGATCACTATGTCATCTGGAAACACTTTCTTCACTTGACTCCCAACACCACACTGGCCTGGTTTTACTCCTAACTTTATGGCCACTCATTCTCATTGTCTTTTGCTAGTTTCCTCGTCATTTCTCTATCTTTAAAGTTTATTCATTTTTGAGAGAGAGACAGAGAGAGTGAGCAGGGGAGGGGCACAGGGAGAGGGAGAGAGAGACTGTCAAGCAGGCTCCACACTGTCAGCACAGAGTCTGATGCGGGGCTCAAATTCACAAACCATGAGATCATGACCTGAACCGAAACCAAGAGTCAGACGCTTAACCGACTGAGCCACCCAGGTGCCCTGTCTCCTCTACGTTTAAATACTGGAGTGTCCCAGTGTATAGTTGTTAGACATCTTCTCTTTTCTATTTGCACTTACTACCTAAGTGATCTTGCTCCAATCGCATAGCTTTACATATTCTCTTAATGTTGGTGATTCCCAAGCCATGGATTCCAGAAATGCATAGGCCAGCTGTCTTCCTCACATTTCCACTTAATATCAAAAGCATTTCAAAGTTCTTATGTCAGAAGGCTTAGCTGTTCCCACCATAGTCTTCTCCATTTAAGCTGATTACAATTTTATTCCAGTTTCTTGAGCTAAAACCCTTGCTGTCAATTTTGACTCTTTTCTATCACACTCACATCCAATATTACAGAAAATCTCACCTGTTCTGCCTTCAAAATATATTCAGACTTTGACCTTTACACCATCTATACCACCACATGTGGTCAAAGCCTCCAACATCTTTTATCTAGATTATTGTAATACACTTCTGATTGGTTCTCAGCTTCTGCCCTTACCCAACTCCTGCCTACTGCTAACACTGCAGTGATCTCGCTGAAATGTACATTTTCTTAGGAATCCACCACTCCTTATCTCACTCAGTAAATGCTGACACATTAATATGATTTTCAAGGCCTGACAGGATCTGGTCCTCTGTTACCATCTAACTACATTTTCTACTATTTTGTTGACATTCCTCCAGCTACCCTGAATTTTTTGCAGTTCCTTCAATACACCAGGTAACTTTGTACTCAGGGCTTTTCACTTGCCATTTCATTTGCTTAGAAGTTTCTTCCAGTATGATATCATCTTTTTAAAAAATCTTTATTTATTTTTGTGAGATAGAGACAGAGCATGAGCAGCGGAGAGGCAGAGAGAGAGAGAGGGAGACACAGAATCTAAAACAGGCTCCAGGCTCTGAGCTGTCAGCACAGAGCCCGATGCAGGGCTCAAACTCACAAACAGTGAGATCATGACCTGAGCCGAAGTCAGACGCTTAACTGACTGAGCCACCCAGGGCCCCCAGTAGATATCATCTTTGAAGTATATATAGAAACTCCACACGTGCTTAAATTGTATTACCAACTTCTACCTTACTCATGGCATGGGTTGAAAAACAAATCAAATGGAAACTAAAACATATTCAACAATAAAAAAGCTATAGATACTTCATATAAAAATTTATAGGATATAATTTAAGCTTCTATGGGGAAAATAATAACCTTAATTGCTTTATGAAAAAAAAAAAAGAAATGCCCAAAACTATGAATGAAATATTTAAGGAAAGACAGAAAAGAAGAAAGCTTCTAAGAAAGCAGAAGAAAAGATATAATAAAAACAATTCAAAAACAGTGAGAAAAAAATAGATATGTCATATAAAAAAATAAAAAAGTGGAATGGACTCATTGAACAAATGAGTAAAATCAGCAAACTTTACAAAAGATTAATTAAGAACATTGATAGAAAGTGCAGGTAAACGATATTAGAAAGAAGAGTTCAACCTCAGATGTTGCAGGGTTTGAAAGATATTATTATGGAAAAATTTTGTCACATATTGGAAAATTCAAATGAAGTGAACAACCTCAATAAAAATGGAAACAAAACTGAATTAGGAAGAAATATACACTCTATAAATCATATAAAGGTGAACAAAATCCAACTAGTGGTTAAGATATTCTTCTCACAAAATATCAGATTCCAGTTATGTATAGGTAACACTTCTTTAAAACAAATATTTTCCATTTTTTTGTACATAACATTTCAGGAAAATATACTGGCTAATATATATTTTATCACAAAACAAGGCACATATAGTGTGAGAAATCAGACATGCATATTAATATCACTCAGTAATAGAGGTACCAAAAACTCCAAACAAAATATAAATAAGCCAAAAACAGCAATGTGTAAAAATATAATACATTTTATACAGTTGTGTTTATTTTCTAATGCAAGGATAGTTTTCCATTGCAAAATTTATCAATGTAATTCACATTAAAATGAAACCCATAGGGTATATATCATTAGAAGCAAAGAAAGCATTCAATAAGGCTCAAAATCCAGTCATAAGACAAATTTTTAGGAAGTGATAAAATATATACAAAGATTCTACAACAAATATTGTATTTTATGATGAAACATTGAAAGCATTTCTCCATAAAGCAAGAAGCATGGTCTAAGATGGTCTTTATAAACATTTCTTATATTTCCCTTGAGATTCAAGGTAGGAGAGTATTACAAGAAAACAAAACCCAAGAGTATAAGGATGGAAAAAGACAAAATATTCATTTGGTGATGATCCAATTATCTTCATAGAAAACAGAAAAACCATAGAGAAACTATTGGAATTTTACAAGAGATTCTGGTAATGTTTGATTCAGAAATAAATGTATAAAAAGCTATTTTATGACTACACATTTATAAAATATAATTACAAAACAATTTGAAGAGGTAAATAATTTACAGTAGCAGTATTATAATAATATAATGTGCACTAGTTAAGAATAAATATAGCCAAAGATGTGCACAGATTTCATGCATAAAACAATAACATTTATTTAAAGATATTTAAGAAAAAATAAATAGGGATACTTCTCAAGTACATGGATTCAAAGACTACATATTGTAAACATGTTAATTCTCCCCAAATTGATCTACTGATTCAATTTGTATTGTATATAAAATTTCAATAATTTCGTACAAAATTTCAGTTGTTATCTGTGTGTATGTGAAAATGGTCACATTGATGCCAAATTTATTTTCTGTAATAACAAACTGAAAAAAAAGTAAGTTGGTGGAACTTACTATATCTAATATAAAGATTTATTAAAATGTTTTAATATGTAAACAGAGCATAGTACATATACAGCAATTGATGCATGATTACTGCAAGATATTAATGCTCTTAAAGGAAGATGAGCAAATGCAGAAACTTGCACTCTGTCAGAAGGTCCATTGAAAATTCAGGAGGAAAAAGGTTGAGTTTTTGATAATTAAAACAAAACAAAACAATTCCAGTTAGGTTAAATGTGAAATATACAATAATAACATTTTAGAAGATAACAAAAGGCAGTATTTTTTCTTGCCTTTCGGGTAGGAATAGATTTGTTAAAGACCGAAGTACAAAACACAAAGAAAATGATGAATAAATGTGTCACCATTAAAATGAAGAGCCTCTGATTATCAGAATATACCATAATGATAGTGAAATAATAAGGTATGGAATGGCAGAGTATTTGTGACAAATATTAAAAAAGAAGTCTCTGTCTTGAGCACAAACCGCTTGAGTCAATAAGAAAAAAAAAATCCCCTCCTACTTCCTATTTCATTAAAGGGGACAAAATATTTGAACAGAGGATTTCACAAAAGAGGAAATAGGAATGGCTGATAAATGTACTATATCCTGGGTAACCTCTCTGACAACATTACAGTATAATAACATTTATCATTCACAAGACTGAAAGAAAGAATGTCTGACAATGTCAAACGTTGGTATCTGGTACAGGGGGAAGTGGAAGAGGTCATCTGGGGAGGTTCATACAGGTGGTTTCAAATATTTCTATACATTTTTTAAGCTGAAAGATAGGACAGCAGGTGTTTTTAAAAAAAGTATTCACTATTCTTTACCCATATATTAGGAATATTACTTTGTACGTATTCAATATTTTATAAAAAAAAATCTTGAAAACAATGTCACCAAACCTCAAAGGGTTAAAGTCCTTTAACACTGTACATTCAAATAAGTCAAATAAATGAGGCAAATGGGAAGCTTTCCCAGGAAATCATAGGAGTGGCCCTTGCACTGTCATGGCAGTAATGTGGCTTCTTTACCACTAACTAGGTGCACGTTGGTTCTCGCGTGGGAAACAAAGACTGAAGTTTTCTCATGAGGTCTCTAATATTTCCTCTCTCTTCGCTCCCTCCTAATTTAAAGATTTCAAAATATTTCAATACTATAAATAAATGTGACTGCAGAGATTTTTAGAAATTGAGTGCCAAAGAATGAGAATAATGGGCAGAAGGATTCAGGCAAGATGGCATAAAGTACCCCCACTTGATGGAGTAAGGCTGTGTTCTGGAAATTTGGGATCCTATTTCATGACGTCATTTTAATATAATCAATTATGAAAACAAAACACATTTGTAGCTCGGAGTGGCGATGTTATTTAATGTTAAATATCACACTCTGGCGTCAGACAGACACTGGGTTTGGATTTTGCCTCCAGAATTAATGAGCTGCTAGCAATAACACGTTATTTAACTTCTTTAATAGTCTTATTCTAGTAGCCTCCATTTACTGTATGGTTACACGGGTAGAAATATTACCTACCTTCTAGGACTGGTTTGAGGTGCCAATGATTCGGTGAGCCTGTTGCACAGGACCTGACACTCCGTAAGCACCCGGTAAGTGATAACCATAATAATTCCATTTAATTTTACATTCTGAATTTGAAGGATTAGAAAAGCAGCTATTAGCAACTTCCACCCTGGCAGAGATTACCAAGGATTGTAAAGACGGTTAGGCTTGATGGGAAACTGGGTAGTTGAAAGATGCCAACGTAAAACCACAGAGATAACTTCCTAGTCCCAGCGGGGAGAAGTAGTGGCACTTTAAGGAATCAGACAGTCATGACTTAGTGGTTAGTCTTAGCATCATTAACGGTAGGTCATCCTGATAGCACCTGATGCAATGATGCATATACTGCATCATGATGTCCTCTGAATCCACCAGCCATTTAGACCTATGTTCAAGAGGAAAGGACACACTAAATCACTGTGGCACATCTGGAAGCTGAAGTGTTCCTCAGTTTAATAAGGTCTCCTTAACAAGTCAATGTCATGAATGGAAATGAAAACAGAAGGGGAATGTATGTTAGATTAAAAAAGAAGAGATTTTAGGACTATAAATAAACAGATGTACTATGTGTCCTAGTTTGGATAAGCCAGCTCTACCAAGTATTTCCAGGACAATCGGGGGAATTAGAATATAGACTGTATGTTAGGTAAGATGAGGAAATGTAGAGATTGAGATTAAGGAACTGAAAAAAAATGTGTGTGTGTGTGTGTGTGTGTGTGTGTGTGTGTGTGTGTGTGTGTATGTGTGATAGCAAAATATATGTAAAATTTTACACTAAGGTATGCTTTAAAGAATGTGTGTACAAATCTATGGATGCTAGAAATCCGGCATTTCTATTTTCATGGTATTGTTTATCTGAATTTCCTTTTTATAATAGGCAGACTGCATTGAGATAATAGAAAGATGTTGTTGTTATAATTAAGCACATTTTGAAATATTTTTTGAGATAAGTATCAGTTTTAAAAGTGTGTTTAAATTGCATAAGAATCATTTGACCCAAATGTATAGGCTTATGTATTTCCTGAGACCTAACTGTGTGCTGACACTTGAGTTTCTGTCATCGCTGTTTACTTGGGGCTCATCTTGGCCATCACTGGTATACAGCTAAATGTACAGTAGAGAAAGTAATAAGCACCATTGTTTCCAATTACTAATGAAATTATGATTTTACTAAGATTTCTCTAGAGAACATATTTGGTCTGGCATTTTAATAATTAAATAAATTCAAATGGCCCTGTAAATTGTTTTTATGTAAATCATCTAACAACGAATGGTATTTTTTCATAAAGTAATTACTAGGAAATTGTAACATGTCTAACTTGTCATGATTCTTCAGAATATATTTGCTGAAATATTGCTTTAAGAAAATCACAAAGCAACCTCATATTTATAATGTTATGAATTATACTTTCCTACAATTTAGTCTTCATCTTCAAACTAGTTATTTTCTATATTGTTCAAATGCAGCATCTCTAACCTTTGCATTCATTTCTTGAAATTTTGAATTCTTTTCTATGAACAGTTGGTAAACACTCCAATTGTTTGTCATAAAATTATCATCAAAGGGAAGGTACAGTTACAATTTCACTATGGAGTCTTATTGTGGTTTGGATTTGCATTTCCCTGATGTAAGCATCTTTTCTTGTGTCGTTTGGCCATTTGTATGTCTTCTCTCGAGATATGTCTGTTCCATTCTTTCCCTGTTTTGCTTTATTTTTTTAAAGTTTATTTATTTATTTTGAGAGAGTGAGAGAGAATGCACATGTGTGCTCTCACGAGATGGGGAGGGGCAGAGAGGAAAAGAGAGAATACCAAGCAGGCTTCCCACTGTCAGCACAGGGCCCTCTGGGGGGCTTGAACTCACGAACCGGGAGATCGTGACCTGAGTCCTAATCAAGAGTCAGATGCTTAACCAACTGAGCCACCTAGGCGCTCCACTTACTCCCTTGTCATCGACCCTTTTCATCTTCCTTGTTCTGGTCTCTAAGACAGTGGTTCTCAAATGTAAGTGTGAGAAACTCCCATGAGTTTCAGATTCAGTGGGTGAGTGGGGCCCAAGAAATTGCATTTCTATCGGATTTTTAGGTGATGCTAATGGTGCTGATCTGAATGAAGCCCAGGCTTTGAGAACCACTTCTCTAAGAAAATTATTCCATTTACCCAAACTACTAGATTCCAGCCCTTGGCCTACCTCTTCAGTGTTTCATTCTCTATCCAAAATGACTTTTTCAATATCCAAATCCTTAACTTATCAGAACCCTTGACCTCATGGTTAATGCCACCTCCCTGCCGTATCGGGCAGGTATGGAACTCTATCAAAAAACACCATCCCGGGGCGCCTGGGTGGCGCAGTCGGTTAAGCGTCCGACTTCAGCCAGGTCACGACCTCGCGGTCCGTGAGTTCGAGCCACGCGTCGGGCTCTGGGCTGATGGCTCAGAGCCTGGAGCCTGTTTCCGATTCTGTGTCTCCCTCTCTCTCTGCCCCTCCCTCGTTCATGCTCTGTCTCTCTCTGTCCCAAAAATAAATAAACATTGAAAAAAAATTAAAAAAAAAAAAAAAAAAAAACACCATCCCAATCACTGTGAAGTATCAAAATTCAGCTCTCCTGCACATCCTCTTGTCTCACCTTCCTCCACAATGGATGAAACTTCCTTTCTGCTTTGGGAATTATGACATTCCTCATCCCAGCCGTTTTTTTGCTAGGATCAGTCTTCCCTCATTAGACCAAACTTGACTCCTTTCCACTTTGTGTTAAGTGGTCAGCTGCCTCTGTGCGTCTTGCTCCAGCATTGTGGACTCCCTCGTGGGCTCTCCCTATCTCCAGCCTTGGATTGCCCCACGGTGAGCCTTCTGGACATGGATGGCGGCATGTGGCTGGAGAAAGCTGTGGGGCTTTAGTGCAGCTGGCTCCTTGGGAGGGCCTGACTCCAATTTAGCCTGCTTCTCCGGCTCAGCGTCCTTCTGTTTATTCCTCACTGGTTCCCTGGGTTAGTTTCCACAGAAATTTCAGGCCTTGTTTTATGCCTTAAAGCCCTCAATTCTATCAGGCCTCTCATCTTTCATTTGATTTATGGAGATCTGTATTTATTTTGCCTCAAGTCTCCGAGGAAGACACATCACTCTCTCAAAAGAAACATTCTCTCAAAGGGACATTTCAAAGGGATGTCTGATGTTCTTGGCTCTTCTGCTCTTCATACTTGTGAAAGAACTTGTTGACTCCTCTCTTTACTGCCTTTTCCTTGAACTTTTCCTGCTTTCTCCTAACCTTCCCCTTTTCCAAACTTGGACTTTCTTTTTTCTTTGAAGACTGTCTCAATTTGCTGTATTGAGTGAAAGTTTTACTTCATCCTGCTTCGACTTCCTAATATTTTTCCATTTCTGCTATCAGTCAGGTTCTTTGAAAGAATGGTCTCACTCAATTCAACTCATGAATTTCCTCAGTAACGTCTTTCCTCCTCAAGATTTGGAAATCTGGATGGGGACCCATGTACTTCACGAAGCCCCTCTCTCTGAAGCTGGAAATGGCAAACTCCACCTGTCCCTTTTCTTCTTGTCCCAGCTGAGCTGAATACATGTTATCAGTGTTGATCCTAATTATATTGATTTACCATTCATTCTTTTAAGGAATGTTATTTTCTTCACTTCTGAGGTATTATTGTTCTTTTCTAGTTCTCTATGCCATTCACTGTTTCATTTTTCATTTCCTTCATCTCTCTACCACCTTCCCAGCCCAAGCTTAATCTTTGGCTTCCACTTTCTGTTACTTTCTTGAGGATATAACCATCTTGTCCAGGATTTTTATCATGAAATTCTCACCTTTGGTCCTAATATCTAACATGTTTAGCTCCTCATAGGAATTTTTTTTTTTTAGTATATTAACACTTTGTTTCTTAAAAAAAAACAAACACTTTCTTATCCTCTCTCCCCTTTGTTTTCAGAGGCATCATTTTTCAGTATCAATATTTTATTTTTAAAAGTTTTCTAATGTTTATTTTTGAGAGAGAGAGAGAGAGGGAGAGAGAGAGAATGAATGAGTGTGAAGGAGCAGAGAGAGAAGGAGACACAGAATCCAAAGCAGGTTCTAGGCTCTGAGCTGTCAGCAGAGAGCCCAACACAGGGATCGAATTCATGGACTGTGAGATCATGACCTGAGTTGAAGTCGGATGCTTAACCAACTGAGCCACCCAGGTGCCCCCAGCATCAATATTTTAGATGGCTTTTTGACTCATTGCTGACCTGTACCTTCCCCATGTTGCCAATCACCAGACTCACTTAGTGCTTTGGAATCTGTAAAATTTCTTCTCCTTTCCAACATTATTGTCTAAGCTTTCATGAACTTCTCAAATGGTCTCGTAACAAGAAACATAATGCATCTTTGTTTCAGAAATATTGAAATCTCAGGGCATGCTGCTCATAGCATGCTCTTACATTCTGAAAGTCTAGAATGACTCCTTGTTTCTCTTGGTGATCCGGTCCAGCAGCCATGGTGAAAGCACATATCAACTGGTCACCCCCACTTGTTTGCCAAGTGTCCTCCTCTAACCTCCCCACGAAGAGCTGCACCGGTGGTCAGGCTTATACCCTCACCAAATCATACGTTGGTGTTCCACTTCCGTGTTTTATGTGCACCCCTGCCCCCAATTAAACTGCCTATTTCTCCCTTTCTCCATACTTTTCTCACTAGTCAAATGCCTGTTCTTCCTTTGAGATGGATACTCCTTTTTCCTGAAGCCTCTGCTTATTACTGTGTTCTCCTGCCTTTGTTCTTCTGCTTAGCTTCTATACCTCTCTCAGGAGCCAGACGTTTAATAATATACTTAACTGAATCCTTTTGAGAGATTTCATACATGTGTATCAGTTTCCCAGTGAAATTATAAATACCACATTCCTGAATTCTATTCACTGAAACTGTGTGGTTAGTGAGTACTCCATGGTTCTGTCAGGCCACTCCTCCAAGCCTTGTGCTGCATAACAAAAGGGGCCTCCAATGGATTACCTTGATATTATTTGAAAGACAGAAAGGCTTACTTCCTATTCCCCTGAGGTTTTATGCATGTGCAAATTTGCATGATTGACTTTTTCAACTACTAGATAATCACTATTTGTAGTTAGTTCTTAGCTTGACACTGTAATACAGATCAGCATTGTTATTATCAGAAATTCAGCCTGGAGAACTAACTAACTTGCCTCAAGGCACAAAAATTTGTACCATAGATTTTGTGGACTCTATTTTTTTAAATAAAACTGCAGTCTGATTCTTCAGTCTGACTTTGACACCAGGGGCATAGTTAGACCCTAATAATCATGTCTCAGCACAGACTTTCTTCATTATAGTCTAATGAAATATGTAATATTTTAAATTAATAGTTCATAAGTACCTAGAAAGAAACATTTTGATTGTTCAGAATAGCACAAACCTTTAATAGTATATTTGATAATTTTATTTAAATAAAAGTACTCTAACCTAAAGGTGCATGAAAACAAAATACTACTCAATACTACAAGCCATATCTTTTTAGAATCTCTTTAAAATACACTTTGTAGATTAAACATTTTTAAGCAACAAGAGATACTAACTCATTAATGAGGTGAAGTGAAATAACACTAAATGTAATAATCTTTGTTTTTCTGATATATAAGGTAGTTCAGTTTATGAATGATATTTTATCACCCTTATGTTAAAATCATCAGTGGCCTAAGGGTATGTTTTTCTTATGTTCTCCAGAAGAAATGTATAGTAAGGGTACTTCTGGAAAGACCTGAAATCCTGCCACTGACCTGTCATGGCCACTGGATGTCACTAAGACCAATAACATGGATATGAGCCAAAGTCTTCATGAAAGGCATAAATACTAGTATTTCATTTTAAGTTTATTTTATTCTCCCAAATGGAAAATTCAAAATCTTATTAAACATGATTTATAAAGAGATGGAGACAGGAAGAATAGACTATAGTATAATGAAGGTGCAAAATTAAATGTTAGAGAAAGGGAAGCATAGGTTATGGCAAAACTTAATGTGACTCCAATAGACAGGTTAACTGTATAGTAGGGCATCCATTTGTTTTAATTGATGTGGACACAACTTTAACTGAGCACCCAAGTCATCCTGCTGAATGAAGCCGGATATAAATTGTGCCTTGTATCAATTTTCTGGTTCTTGGGTTTTTTGAACAGCGTTGAATCACTTTTAGTTGGTGCCTGTTATGGTTGAATTGTGTCATTGTGCCCCTCCCTAAAATTTGTATGTTAAGTCCTATTCCCTAGCACCTCAGAATGTGATCTTATTTGAAGACAGCGTCTTTACAGAGGCAATCAAGTTAAAATGAGGTCATTAGGGGGAAACCTAATCCGATATGACCAGTGTCCTTATAAAAGGGGGAAATTTGGACACAGAGATATGCATGGAGGTAAGAAGGTGGACAGTTACAAGGAGAAGATGGCCATGTACCAGCCAAGGAGAGTCCTGGAACAGATCCTTCCATAGCTGCCCTCAGAGGGAAGCATTTAATTTTCAGTAGTCTTATGAAACAGACACTATTCTCTCCTTTATTCAGGTAAAGCTTAGAGGTTAAGTGAATTATAAGTTAGACTTTATGTGATATGTTTGCATATATTTCATACCTAAAACTCTTACTGTTTCATGACCACAATGCTTAATTATTTTTCTTTCCTATGAGACTTAAATGAAAAAAAATTACATTTTTATGAATAATAAGCATTTATAATCTTACTAATGTAATGCTAAAGAACTTTTACTTATGTTTCTGATTTTAATGCAAAAGTAAACTATAAACAATAAATATAAAGCACATTGTAAGTCATAATCTAAGTGTAAATATTATTGTCCAAAGAAAATCTAAAAACTTTACCCCATGTAGAACATATATTCTAAATGTTTGCACCAGATATTCTTTGGTTAATAACTTTTCAGTAGATGGGACATTGTGAAAATGGTGAACCACTTTACCGAGGGCAAACAATGGGGCAATTAGTTTATGAAAGTCATTGATACAATCTTGTGTGTTAGTCTTCAAATATATCAGATTCATACCTTGCAGTGGGGAAAAATAAAATGGTGCACATATGAGAATTGTATACTGTCATAGGATATATAAATTCACCATTATTATATCTAATGTGATAGGTTAGAACCTTCCATACAAACTTAAATATTAACAATAATGAATAAATATGTCTGTGTTTTGGGCCTCCATTGAATAAAAAAAAAAAAACTTGCTCCTAATTACTAGAATTATGCTTACTAAAAAAAGATTGAGATGATATCACAGGAAATGCAAACAGTTCTGCCTTTACAATTTCACTGCCTACTCTGCCACCTGTTACTAATGCTGATGCCAACTAGCTAAGTTTATGCCAATGCCCAATCCACATCTGAGACTTTTCTTGCAATCATTGCAAATTTGAAAGCATCTGTGAGCTCTTTCTTTTAACATGTTGGTCTAAAAAGTGGGATTAGCAATGGACCGGAACATACATATCAATGTACTCTTATATGTATATGTTTTTGCATTTACATGAAATTCTCAATAATGCTTAAAAATCCTCAGTGGAGCATGGCTAATTTTGCTCAGAAATTCTTAAAATTCTTTTGCTGAAAAAAACTTCAGTTTTTTTCATCTGCAGAGTTATCTTCTGTCTTAATAGTCTGATTTGATATTCATTTTTAACAAATTTGTCTTTTATTTACTGTAATTTATAGATGCCCACGGATAGCTTTTCACTTTGATATTTTATTTTATTTATTTAAATCTTTTTTTTCTTTTTATTTATTTGAGAGAGAGAGAGAGAGAGAGAGAGAGAGAATCTGAAGTAGGCTCCAGGCTCAGTGCGGAGCCTGAAATGCTCCAGTCCCATGGCCCTGGGATGACGACCTGAGCCAGTGTCAAGAGTTGGGTGCTCAACAGACTGAGCCACCCAGGTGCCCTACACTTTGCTATTTTAAAGGTAAAATACAAATCATGTCTGTCAAGCTTCATCCAGTTCTATAACATATTTCATGATATATAATATAACATGAATTCCAGGGTGGAATACTCCACAGTATATTTCAGTTTTCTTCAAGCTGTCAGTCTTCCAATCTGAAGAGTTATTTAATTTCCTTGGGCAGCAAAGAGTAAAGTCCTCTAATATCCAAAGGAAGAAAATCTCACATGGATTTTGAGTGCCATTAGTGATGGTTTGCTTTTAATTCATCAAGAATTAATTAAATTAATTAATTAATTAAAAGAATTAATTAATTTAAATCAAGAAAAAACCTGTTATTTGGCTTTAGTATTATGGAGAAATGTGCCTCCTGGCTCTACATCTCAGCCAGTCCTCCAGAGAAACCTCAGCATGCTTTGCTGTCCTGGGGACAGCGGGTTAGCCTGTCTACACTGAGGAAAGATTCTGTTTTCCATATTTAGCTCACAGTCCCTTAGCTTTTATCCTCAACTATAATTACTTGTCAGGTCAGACCCCTTACCGCCCCCCCTCCCCCAACAACAACGACAAAACAAACAAAAACCCCACAAAAAACCAAACCAAACAAACAAAACAACTGAGCTGGCCAAGGAAACTGACAGAGGAAGGGAAGCAGAGTCTGGAGAAACAAAACAATGCATTTGTTGGGGGAAAATTTGATCTCTAGGAAGAGAGTTTTGGGCTCTTCTTTCCTTATCATTTGTGGGCCTCAGCTTTCCTATCTGTAAAATAAGTGTTGGATAAAGTAATCCTTGTTTTCAGTGTTAAATTTCTATGGATTTTTGATATAAATAATTGCAGATGTAAATTCCTGACATTAGAAATAATGGAAATGCCATCAAACAAATAGATTTGTAAGTCAGGTCATTACTACTGATGGTTATGTCCAGAGGCTTACTTCTCTATCAGGTCAGGTATGAAGCTGTGAGTTTGAATGCTGGCCAAATTAAGCAAACAAAAATTCGACTCCAAACTTATTTGATAGAAGCCTTTCTATTTATTATTTCCTGAGAAAGTCCATTCACTCTACAAGTATCTTTGGAATTTATGTGTATTCTGAAGACATGGTTTATTTATTAACAAACATTCACAAGAGTGTTTACATTTATTTTTTAAATGTTTGGAATGATGGAAGACATCTTGAGATCTGAAGCAAACGAGTGTAGTCATTTTGAAAATGAAACTATAAAATTAATTTCAGATAAGTACAATTTTATCTGCAAAGATTAATCTAGGGTCACTAATGAATATACTTATATTCTTCCTTATTATTTATCTTGTTTATCATTTTGATAGAATCCTATACATTATTAATAATGCATTTTATATCTGAATAAATGCAATATATTATTTTAATTCTAATTCTAAAGTATTATGGTCTGCTGATTATATCAAGACTAAAAAAAATAGACTGATAATAAATTGCAGTCAGCCTTTGTGGTAGAGTCCCCTCCCTAAGCAATGTGGTAAGAAAAGACCTCAAGATAAGGGAAGGCAACCTGACCATGGGCCTACAGTGACATCCCTGAGGACCCTGTAAGTGAGACCACCTGATCAGACTGTAAGCTTATATGTCACCCATATGTGGGAGACAAAGACGTAGAAAATGCATAAAAGGTTACACCAGGTGGCGTTCGGGGCTCAGTTTTTCGGGTACAAACCCTCTGAGCCTGTGCCGACATGAATAGAGTTGCTTCCTGGAAAGAAAAGCCTTGGTGTCATGACTCTCTGTGTGAGAATCCTGCTACGCCTTTACACTTTGAATTAAATAAGTTCAAATCAGAATAAACTATATGATCCCTGAAAATGGTAATTTATTAAAAAGTTTCTTTACATCATCAGTGTAGCTAATAAAGAGACTTGTCCAATTGCATTTTCAAGTTATGATTAGGATAAATAGTAAATTTAGTAAACAAAAATAAATGCAAAATATATTTTATATATTTTTAGAAAGCAGTGTATTCATTTGTTTAAGGAAGCACTATCCAATAGAAATGTAATTAAAACCACATATGTCATTTTAGTTTGTCTTTAAATTTTTGAATTTGTTGTGTAATATATATATATATTTGCCACATATATAATTTTACATTTTCTAAGAGCTGCATTAAAAAAGTAAAACAACCTACCAGAAACTAATGTTAATAATAATTTTCTTTAACCCAATATATCCAATATTTTATCATTTCAACAAGTAATCAATATAACATTAAGGAAACATTTCTTTCTTTCTTCTTTCTGTCTCTCTCTTACTCTCTCTCTCTCTCTCTTTTTTTCTTTTTTTATTAGGCCTCCAAAATCTCGTGCACATTTTAAGATTATAGCACATCTCAATTTGGCTGCCAAATTTTCATAAAAAATACTTGATCTGTATTTAGATTTCATAAGTTTTGCAGTTGAAAAATTGGCTCATATATCTAACTTGTCCCAAACATATTTAAAACTTTTCTAATAACTCAACTGAGCATTAAGACAATATTTCTCTTTAATATTTTCATCTGTGTGGACCAAGCTGGTTCATCTCTTTTAAAAGAAATAATTTGACTTTGAATCTTTGAAGAGAAAGCATTTCAGTTTCAAAACTATACATACGTTGGTTAAGTTTATTCTCTTATGCCAATTTATTAATGTCAGTATTAATTATAGCTTATTCAAAGAGATGTTGCAACTCTAGTTTTATCAGTATCAACAAAGCATGCTTGAGATTTTCCTGGGAGTATTTGTAGCCCGTTTAGGTAACGCTGTCACTTGTAATTAATCTTCTGCATATCTATTCATGTTAGAAACATGTGTAAAATTATTATTGCTCTGCTTTATGAAAGGTGTCAGTTTTAACATAAATTCTTACATCTCTCTACTTAGGCCACAGATAAACTTTTCTTTTCCTTGAAGCTTCAAATTTAACTTGCTTATATGCAGTGTGAAATTATAATTTCTCTTACTGTCTCTCAATTTAAAAACAGTTTTACTTTTTGGGAATGTGTTGTTTTATGGTTGTCCATAATTACAAGCTTAGATCTTGTTAACAAATCATTAGAAAGTTTTTTGACATTTTATTCTGATTTTAGCTGACTAATTTTGTCAAATTGTTTCAACTCTTGAGGCAAAATTCTTATCACATTCATTATGTAATTACTGAAAATTGTCTCTACACTGAGCATTTTACTACCTTTAAAGACAGTTTTACACCATAAGCAAGAGCTTTTTTAGTTTGGTCTACTGTAGGAAACTGTAACAGGTTTTCCTCATGAAATTACAGCACACTTTCAACCAGACTCTTTTTCTTTACTGATCTAACATAAGCTTCTGTATCTTAAGTTGATTTTGTATCAATAGTGTACCTTTGTTTTAAGTTAAAAATTTTTTTAATCCTTATTTTTCATTAGAAAAAATATTTTACTAATTATATTAAAATAATATGGAACATTCTACCTAATTACCAATTGCAGTTTAGATAGGTATCACTGCAACTTATGCGGACTTAGGAAATATTCAAAGAAACACATTACAATGTCGCAATTGCTGTATAGACAAAATATTCCAACTGAATCCATCTGTTGGTACTAATTAGATTGTTTTTGTGTCTATGGAGTATATTAGAAAGGATGCCTGGTACCACCCCACAAAGCACAGTAAATAATAATAGCTCATATAATGCAATGTTTAAAGTAAAATATAGTTCTACAGAGCAATAGTATTCTGCTTACCAAATAACGTATGATGCCTCGGTTTCGAAATTTGAATGGAAGTTTAATTCAATTAAAAAATCAGTTATTCAGTTGCAGTAGCCACATTTCATGTGTTCGGTACCCCAACTGCTGCTAGTGGTTGCTAGATTAGACAATGTGGGTCTAAAAGTAGTGGTACTACAAGTATGCGTATATAATATTGAAAAGCATCATACTGATGTTCAACTTGACTAAAATGTTGCATATATATGGTCACGAACTGAGCGTTGTGTGCTCCCAAAGTTCACATGCTGACACCTCACCCCTCAATGTGATCATATCAGGAGGTGGAGCCTTTGGAAGGTAATTAGGATTAGACGAGATTATGAGGATGAAGCCCTCATGAATGGACTTAATGACTTTATAAGAGTCATGAGAGAGCTTGCTTTCCCTCTCTACTCTCTGCCATGTGAGGCTGTGAGGAGGAGTAGATAGTCTATAACTTGGAAGAGGATTCATTCAACCATGTGGCACTGATCTCAGACGTCCAGCCTTCGAAATTTTGAGAAATTTCTGTTGTTCATAAAGCACACACACACACACACACACACACAGAGACACACACACACACACATATATATATATATACTTATGCGTTGCATGCATGCTTATGCAAATGTATGATAGTCATGCACTTGTTTTAAGACAGCAGGTGATGCTAACTTTGAAAGCATATAACACTATTTTTTACTATATAATTTTGAAACTCTATTACGTGCATTTGAAAAATACAGTAACAGTTAATTAGAAAGAATAGCTTGCTTAAGCAATCCAAGAAATACATTCAAAGCATAGAATACATCTATTTGAGAAAGAAGTTTACCAGCAATCTCCTCTGCTTGTGAGTCTTAAGCGTACCTGGCACTAGAGAAAAATATGGTAATAAATAGCAAATATTGATTAGACGATGTGTCAGAAACTTTATGGATGGAAATAAGGGTGCCTTGTGATTTTTGAAGAACTTTATAAACTAAACATTGTGTCTACATTTGTTGAATGATTCACTCAAACTGTTTTTTGTTTTCGTTTTTAATGAGAGAGCTAAGAAAGGGGTAGTTGTCTTAATGACAGAACTCTGTTCAATCAAGGATATCATGTATTAGTAGTAAACATGCATGTTAAACTTTCTTTTCTGTCTTAGAAAAAAAGATAAGAAGGACAGTCTACACTTTATTTCCATAAAAGTTAAATCCAGTCTTTAGATTGGTCATAGCAATTTTAGCTAGAGTGGTATTTTTACAAGTGGATTGGCTCTTGCCTATTGTATTACCACAGAACTTACTAATCATATGCTTTTATTCAAAATATCAACACTAAAACTAGAATCCTAATATTATTGATGAGCTGCTATGTTAGGGGTACATAACAGCCTAGAAATCAACATTTACTAGAACCGTCTGAATGTTGAAGTAGAGCACTCAAGCTATAAGTAAATGGCAGCTAACACTCATCCAGATTTTAACAAGTAGCTGGATGTTTGGCATCCTGTATGAAAGTTCCAGATGGTTGACTAGACTTCTCACTTTTCATTTAGATGTTTTCCCCAAGAGTTTCATTCAGTTTTAATGTTCATTCACGGAGACAATTTGTGGCAGACACATCACTTTCAGGGATATTCTTATCTTCTATTAACAGAACATGAGTCATATTTGGGCATGCCATCTTTCAGTGGATTAAAATAACGTTAGTACGCAATTAAATTACTTGCATATTTGTGTTCCTTGGTAACCACTTTAAACTTAACCTTGTGCCTTAACGATGATCTCAAAATATCACTTGGCTTTATTGCAAGTAGTATTCAGAGTCTGAAAGATAGTGGGCACTCAGTGTGTTTAATGCATGTACGTATAAACAACAATATATGTGTAAACAATGACTGAAGATAGTTTCAATGGAAAATATCTATAATAGGTAAAGGTTAGGGATCATAAGTTAAAGGGAAGAAACTTACACAAATCTAGAAAATTCATAAGATGTATGAAGGAAATCCAAATATTTGAACTACCGAGTAATAGGCAGGATGTTATGTAGTCTGATTTGCGTGATTTGTCTGGCCACACTAAATAATCGCCAACTTTCTCTCTTTGCTTTGTGCTGAGAGGCAGCAGACGTGGCATGAAATACAACAATCTGGGCGTATTCCTCTTTACCTTCTGGAGTGGTGAAGGACAGCAACTAGATTGGGATTTTCTTTTAAACACATGACATGGAATGTTAACAGTTTATAAATATTGTTTTTTTGTGGGAATAGAAGTGATTGAAGGGCAGCTCCCTTTTATGTCAAAAGCTATTAAACTGGGGATGTGTTAATAAACAACAAGCTCCAGTGCTGACAAAATTTAGAGTGTTTGTATAGAAACGCTAATTCAGGTTACTAAACAGGCACTGGAATTAGGAAGTTAGGTTCTGGGCAAGCTATTCTAGGCATCAGCTTCCTCGTCATCTTTAACACGTACTTAGGAGTTCCGAATATACAACCTGTGCTCATCGCATGTGTGTGGAAATTCTTTCAACTCTCCCACCATTCAAACATAAGATGTCTGTCATTAATATGGAGTACTGTATAACTTTCTGAATTGGAGATTTCTGCCTAATTTCCCTCCAGACTGATACCGTGAAGACAAGTAGAGGAACTTTATTGGCCTCTTCTACCTCTATATAAAACAGCCCATACATGCTGTTTTGCAAGCATTGGCTTTCATGCAGAGTGGCAGCCAATGGTGATACTGCTAACTGGCAGTTCTTTCCAGCCAAAGGCAAACTCTGGGAACTAGTCATAGTAATTGGCTCTTACTGGATGCCTAGCTACCCATCTCACAATTTTATGTTTTGTTAATGAATCATCGACACCTCTTGTTAGCTCCCGAGGTTTGGTGTTGCCCTATCGGCAGCCAAGAATCCCACATTTCAATTACTTTGGCTGTTAACTCACCACATATGTTTTTGGCATTGTTAGCTGAGGAAAGGAAAAAGTACAACTTGGGCTGCAATTAAACCCACGCTGTAAAAAGGACTAGCGTGTGGCTTTTTCTTGTGACCATCAAAATCACTGATTTTCTTGTTGGTGGGTTGCTTAGTAAATGCAAGCTGCTATTAAGTTATAAAATAAATAAGTCATGGGGCTGTAATCTACAGCATTGGGAATATAGTCAATAGTATTATAATAACCTTGTATGGTGACAGATGGTAACTAGACTTACCATGGGGATCATTTCCTCATGTATAAAAATATCGAATCACAAAGATGTACACCTGAAACTAATAGGAGACTGCATGTCAATTATACTTCAATAAAACATTAAAATCATAAAAATTCATATTTCTCTTTAAAGTGAGAGTAGATTCCACTTAATTTGAAAACAACAAAAAAAATAGAATATAGTAATCCAATCCTTGGGGACTCACATATGAATGCAAAAAAACGATATGCCTCTGGTATTTGCTAGCAGCAAGAAGAAAAATTTGTAAAAAAAATTGTAGGATAATAACCGATGAATATTAACTAAGATGATTTTGTTTTAAAATGATGAGGTTTGCATTTGGTAGTCAAAAAATAACATGTTCTTATGAAAGTCATTTAATTTAGAAAAAATAAACAATTCCATTTGTAAGTGATAAAACTGTTCCTTTCTGAAAAAAGGGTTGGATTGTTATAGTAACATTCATCAAATCACCGTAGCCAGGAAAACAGGAATCAATATGGGCTCCTCCCTCTTCTTCACCCCAAACCACATGCAGTCTACATTGAGTTCTTTGGTGTGTGCTTCTTTAATAACCCGCTTATCTGTTTTTCCTCTTCACCATTTCTGCTGTTGTCCAATTTACGTGCTTGTGTACTTGTCGGGCCCCAGCAATGATTGGTACGGGCTGTTCCTGATCTCCTGGCTTGTCCTTCATATCCTATCCTTCTTGTAAACACAGTTGCATTCACATTTCCCACTGTGTTAGCGATGGGAAATTTGCATACAAATACTTTTATGATTTTGTCCTTGACCATCTTTTCCAGCCTTATTATTTGCTACCCATCCCCACCTCTTTCTGTTCACCTCATCCTTTGTCACCTCTGCCTGTGAACTTCTGTATACCAGTCAAGTGGGCACATTGCAACTTCCTTTTGCATACCGTGCTCTCCTGTGGTCTGTGCTCACACTGCTTTTTTTGATGTAATTATTCTTCCATTCCTCTTTATCTGGTGAACATGAACTCTAGTGTCATCTCTCTTAGATAACCTTTCCAGATTTCATGATTCTTCACAGGAAGAACCAGCCATATTCCCCTCCTATGTGTTCCACTGTACTTTGTAATCGTTTTCTGCGCCTATTTATTTTAGTTTCTCATACTTTGTTAGATGTTTGCCATGTGCAATACACTGTCTTATTCATCTTTGTATTGTTGGGATTGAGCATAGTCCCTGGCATACAGTAGGTACTACAGGAAAGTAATACTTGAATGGAGAAGAGAATAGTGACAGCACTCCACTAGTCACAAAGAAGTTGTGACATGAGATGTTCTGTGCAAAGTAAGGACTTTATAATGGAAGTGAACTCACCAGGGAAATTCAGGGTGGGGGGACCCTGTCTGGATATAAGGATCCTGAGGTTCAAAGGTGAGAAGTATTGTTGGAGATTTAGGCAGAAGCCAGGCCATGGAAGGATTTGCTTACATTGAAAATTGTGCAGATTTGTTTTTGTAGGTCATAGGGAAGATTTTCCAAGAATATAAGTACTATGACATGGAATTTTTTTGAAATATTGACATAGTGGATGCATTTGAAATGGGCATGTTGGAGAGAGAATATGAAAAAGCAGATTGGATGCAGAGAGATAAGGTAAAATAAGAAGCAGATTGATCACTGATCAGATTGATCAGGAACCCACTGCAGTGTTCTAGACAAGAGATGACTATGTTTGAAGCAGCTGAGATAGAGAAGAAAGGGGTGTATAGAAGAGATGCTTAGAAGGCCAGAAATTCATGCGCCAGGTGCATGCTTTGTTATGGTAATTGGGAGACAGAGGAAGCTAAAAAGACACCTAGGTTTCTAGCTTAGACCTTTGGAAAGAAGGAAGGCCTTTATGTAATATTGGAGATAATGGAGGAATGGCAGGTTTGGGGAAGGAGACATGGATTAAGTTTGGAGAATATTAAGTTACTGATGCTTTGGGCCAACCAAGTGGACATATCTAGTGGAGAGTTCAGAAATCATGAGAAAGAGCTGGAGTAAAGAAAGGGACTTGGAAGTCATTTGGTCTGAAGGCTTTTGGAGTTGAATTGTAGCATTGTCTCTTCTTAGGGTCTACAGCCTGCTGGCCCACTCTGGATCTTGAAATTGCCAGTGTCTTTAATCATGTGAGCTAATTTCTTAAAAAAAAAAAATGTACAGATTAGGGAATGTACAGGGGAGCCTGTTCTTTGTTTTCTCATCTTTCTAATAATTAATGCAAATAATTTGTATTAATTAATTTTGTTATTTTGTTATTTTATTTTGGTTTGGAGAGATAGAGCAAGCGAGTGAGGGAGGGGCAGAAGGAGAGGGAGAGAGAATCAACCAGGCGGAGACCGACGTGGGGGCTCAATCTCACGACCATGGAATCATGACCTGAGCGGAAATCAAGAGCTGGATGCTCAACTGACTGAGCCACTCAGGTGCCCCACTTTTGAGTTATTTTAATTCCAGTTAGTTAACATACAGTATAATATTAGTTTCAGGTGTACAATATAGTGATTCAACATTTCTATACAACACCTGGTGCTCATCACAAGTGACTCCTTAATGCCCACCACCCATTTAACCCATTCCCCTACCTCTGGTAACCATCAGCATGTTCTCTGTATTTAAGAGTCTAGGTTTTGGTTTCTCTCTCTCTTTTCTCTTTGCTTATTTGTTTTTTTTCTTAAATTCCACGAATGAGTGAAGTCCTATGGTATTTGTCTTTTTCTGACTGACTTGTTTCAGTTAGTATTATACCCTCTAGCTCTTTCCATGTCCTTGCAAATGGCAGATATGCAAGATTTCATTCTTTTTAATGGCTGAAAAGTATTCCATTATAAATATATATATGCCACTCTTTCTTTATCCATTCACCAATCAGTGGACACTTGGGCTGCTTCCATATCTTGCTATTGTAAATAATGCTACTATAAACAAAGAGGTGCATATATTCCTTTAAATTTTTGTATTTCGGTGAATACCCAGTAGTGCGATTACTGGATCATAGGGTAGTTCTATTTCTAAATTTTTTTAGGAACCTCCATACTGTTTTCCAGAGTGGCTGCACCACTTTGCATTCCCATCAACAGTGTAAGAGGGTGCCTTTTTCTGCACATCCTCACCAACATCTGCTGTTTTTTATCTTGTTGATTTTAGCCAATTCGACAGATATGAGGTGATATTACATTGTAGTTTTTATTTGCATTTCCCTGATGATAAATGATGATGAGCATCTTTTTATGTGTTGCCCATCTGAGTGTCTTCTTGGGAGAAATGTCTGGTCATGTCTTCTGTCAAATTTGAAGTTGAGTTATTTGTTTTTGGGGTGTTGCAGGGGGAAATCTATTCTTATAATCTATTTGTTTTAGTACAGTGCTCCCAAGATTAAGTACGGAAGTCAAGAACTTTCTGTATTGGTATCTGCAGTATTTATTCCTCGGCTTTGCCTTTTCTAACACATCTTGCACAGTGCAGCCAGAGTATCTATCTAGAGACACAAACATGGTGCTGTTTTTACCTCCTTTTAAAAATGTTTAAAATAACTCCACCTAACTTCCTGTAAAAGCCAAAATCATCGGGATGGCCTACACGGCCTTTTGTTCAATGTTTATTTATTTTTGGGACAGAGAGAGACAGAGCATGAACGGGGGAGGGGCAGAGAGAGAGGGAGACACAGAATCGGAAACAGGCTCCAGGCTCTGAGCCATCAGCCCAGAGCCCGACGCGGGGTCGAACTCACGGACCGCGAGATCGTGACCTGGCTGAAGTCGGACGCTCAACCGACTGCACCACCCAGGCGCCCCAGGCCTTTTGTAATCAGGTTGCCACTCCTGCAGCTCCCCTTTTCATGCCCCATGATTTAGCCAAGGAGAACCACCTGTGGGGTTCCACAGCCATGGAACCAGCGTTCCTCCTGCTAACCTTTTTATCTTCAAGATGTTGTTTTTGCCTGGAATACTCTCCTCTAATTTTTCTACCTGATAAGCACCTACACCTCATGCCTCAAGTATTCCAAATGACATCCTTTCCTACTGGTTTTGGCAAACTATGAATATTTTCCACTGTGAGACCTCACAGCACTGTTTTAGACAACCACGAACCAGAGCTGATGACATCTTGAGTTCACTCTGCCATCCTATCTTTCCATATGCAAGACTGCACCCTATACTAGAAGTGATGGCCAATGTTCATTTACCACAATCTCAGCACCCAGCATGGACACCAGTCCCAGCCAAGGCTATTTATAAAGTATCTTCTGTTTGCCTAATCAAGCAGAAGCAATCCCTATACCACTGCACCAGGCAAGAATTTCAACAAAGGCGGTGTGTATGTAGGCAAGGTTTAAGAACAAAGATGGTGATACAGCAAAGTGTTTCCAACTTGAACAAGGAGAATTTGATCATATTAAGAGAGCACTGTTTGATATATAATATTAGAAGTCAGGGTGAATTTCAAGTGTTACCACAGTAGATGACAGTGTCTAGATTTAGGGTTCCTTATGATCGTTGTTCAGGAGACAAGTTAGAAGTTTGGAGTCATCTGTGCCTTATTCATTAAGAGGATTTGCAAGACTCCTTCATACTTTTTTATTAATAAATCTGCTTTTCTCCAAGAGCATGAAAGCTCTCTTAAGGGAAGAGAACATTGCCTCAAAGGAAGGATAACTGAAGAAGTAATTATTGAATAAATGAAGGAAAGGATGGAAGCAGATAATAAAAGCTTAATTAATAAGCCTTTGGTTGATGGCAGTAATGATGGAAAATCAGTAATTTCAATCAGTAATTGAAAATTGAACCTCGGTAATCCTCAGGGCCTAGAGAATTGAAGGAATGGCTTTTTTCCCTGTCTCCTATTGATTGTCTCCTGTTGTCCTGCCAAGATGGGAGGCACTTAAAGTTATCTGGTTTGACCTTGACCACAAATATAAGAGGTAAATATGATTTTCATTTTATAGATAAGGAAAATCTGGCTCACAGGAGGCAAATAATTGTTCAAACTCTTATATCTGGTAATAATGCCTCATGTTCTTTTTAGTCTGTACTTAAAGACTGGCCACTCCTGTTTAATGCCTGTCACTCAAGTTAAACCGATCCACTTAGCACCCTTTAATGCTTCAGCCCGAAGTCCTTTGTATCTGTGACTCTTTACTTCACTCTGCCGTATCTCTTCTCCTCCACCTTTCTGCACTTTAGTGAAATTCTTTTTATGAAATGGCTTAGCTTTAGTCCAGAGTTTCTCAACCTTGGCACTCCTGACATTTTGGGCCAGATTATTATTATTATTATTATTATTATTATTATTATTTTGGGTGGGTGGAGGGATGTTCAGCAGCATCCCTGGTGTCTATCCACCAGACACCACTTTGGCGGCCCAAAACATTTCCAGGCCTTGCTCATCATCTCCCGAGGGCCCAACTGCCCCCAGCTGAGAAGTGCTGCTCGGACCCTACATCCTTCCCTACACATCTTTCTGAAACTCTCAGAGGCCTTTATTTGTAATCTCTGTATTTACCATGCAACATACATTTCCCTCTAAGACCTTGCTTTCCTAATTTTCTTGACATTTTCAGTCCCATGTTGCTATTTAACTTTTCATGTCTATCACTATCTCTTCAACTTTGCTAAAAGTATCTTTAGGAAAGAAGTCCTTACTAAAACTTAATAAACCCTTGTATTTTTCGCAGAACAGACGTTTAAAAATTTTGGCGATTTGATTATTTTGTGATGTGAGAATTTGATCAGTTTATGATGGGAAATTATTTGAAACACCTAATGAAGCTCAGTGGCACCTCCTGTCACAGTTTCCAAGTCACGTGAGAGGAAATTGATAGGCGCATTCACTGTTTACTTACAATCAGTGCACCAAGTTAATTTCTCGAATAACAACAAAAATTTGGGTTTTGGGGTGCCTGAGTGGCTCAGTCTGTTAAGTGTCCGACCGGTTTTCAGCTTAGGTCATGATCTCATGGGATTAAGCCCCACATCTGGCTCTGTACTATCAGCACGGAGCCTCCTTGGGATTCTCTCTCTCCTGCTCTCTCTGCCCCTCCCCCCCCATAAATAAATAAACTTAAAAAATTTTGAGACTTCTACTATCTTTTCTATTATATCTGAAAAGGTGGGAGGTAAAAAAAAAATGACATGAATTAAAAAATCAGAAGATAGTTTAAGGTTTACCCCTCATGAAAGAGTGAAGTCAGTGTTTTCCAGAGAAGGTATTGAAGACTTCCTTGTAAATATGCAATTTTTTTTTAAACTTTCTTGGAGAATACATTAACATTTCAGAATTTCTGCGGGTGTAAAAAACAAGCAGATTCTAACATCTTTCAGGTGTTTAGGCTCATGGCCCACTTCAGGGATCTTGGGTTTAGGATATAATTGTGATTTTGTAGTCTCACATAATCACTTTAAGTCTTATTAATGTGGTGAACCGTCCTTCGGCACAGGAGTCGAAGACCTCTATTAAAATTATTTATTTTATTAAAAATCATTTAAATTGTGGTAAAATGTACATAGCATTTACTCTATTAACCATTAAAAATGTTTAGTCATATTAACCATTTTTAGGTGTACAACTCAGCAATGCTAAGTATGTTCACATTGTTGGGAAATCCATCTCCAGAACCCTTGTCATCTTGCAAAATGAAGACTCTATACACAATAAACTCTCCACTCCCTGCTCTTTCCAGCCCCTGGCAAGCACCATTCCACTTTCCCTATGAATTTGACAACTCTAGATATCATACATAAGTGGGATCATATAGTATTTGTTTCTTTGTGACTAGATTATTTCACTTAGCAGAATGTCTTCCAGATTCATCAATGTTGTAGCAAAAGTCAACATTTCCTTCTTTCTGCAGGTTGAGTAGTGTTCCATTGTATGTATATACCACTTTATGTTTACCCATTAATCTGTTGGTGGACACTTTGGTTGCTTCAATCTTTTGGCTGTTAGGAATAATGCTGGTATGAACGTTGTTTGCAAATAGATCTTTGAGACCCTGCTTTCAACTCTTCTTCCAGAAGTGGAATTGCTGGATCACATGGCAATTCTATTTTTAATTTTTTGAGGAAATACCGTACTGTTTAATAGTGGCTGCACCATTTTATATTCCCACCAAAAGTGCACAAGGGCTCCAATTTCTCCATATCCTTGCCAACATTTGTGATGTGTGTGTGTGTGTGTGTGTGTGTGTGTGTGTGTGTGTTTGGGGGTTTATTTGTTTTGATAGTAGCCATCAATGAGTGGTATCTCATTGTGATTTTGATTTGCATTTATTCAATGATCAATAATGTTGAGCGACTATTCATGTGGTTGGTGGGTATTTGTATATCTTTTCTGGAGAAATGTCTGTTTTAGTTCCTTGCCCATTTTTTAATTGAGTTGCTTTCTGTTGTTGAGTTGTAGGAGCTCTTTATATATTCTGGATATTAACATTTTATCAGATACATGACTTGCAAATATTTTCTCCCATTCTTTTCACTCTGTTGATTGTGCCTTTTGATGCATGGAAGTTTAAATTTTTATGTAGTCCAATGTATCTATTTTTACTTTTGTTTCCTGTACTTTTGGTATTGGATCTAAGAAATCATTGAAATGCAATGTCATGAAGGACATCTATTAAATTTATCTTCTTTACAGAACCTGGAACTCATGAATGGCTTCCTTTTTGATTGACTGAAGTGTTACAGGATTTTTTACCACAATACCCAGGATTCATTGTCTTGCCACTTTGAAGAATGAAGAAGAGGTGGGCACAAAATGAGCAGAGGGCAAGTTTATTTGAATATAAGATGAGAACGGAAAAATAGTAGGAAAGCTCTCTTCATAGAGAGGGGACATTGGAGAGTGAATGACAGAGGACTATAGGCAAGGGCCCTTGTTTTATAAGGTGCTGGTCAGCCCTCTCCCTTTCCTTCCCTTCTCCCTGTTTTTTCTCAGGTTCTACCCTTGTTGGCAGGATAACTCTAGGTGTTGGGTTGTCCATTCCTGATTGGCTTGTTTCCATTTTAAGAGGTGTGGTCTTTGGTCATACCTAGGTCTTTCCTCAAATTCCTGAGGGAAACCTGAGAAGGGGGGGTAGATTTGGTCTGTTACATTTTTAAGGGGAACCTTAAGCCTGGGGGGTTTGCTGTGGTCAGACACTCCCAGCCTTGTTCCAAAGTATGTGTTTTTCCCCATCCAGGGATCTCAGGTCCTAATCCTTCCCTCTCTGCCTATTTTATCCTATCTTTTCCTATTGTAGAAGGAGGAAAATGATAACTACCAACCATATCTTCATGAAGTTTCCCCACTCCATTTCCTCCATCTGTATAAACATTTTTACTCTAAAAACTGGGGGAATGAGCTCTCTCTTCTTTCTCAATCCATCTTTCACTCTCCATTCTGGCTCTGGTGCTATCTTGTACACTGTATACTCTCTTATTTTCTTTTCATCTTATAGCACTAGAGCAGCGATTTTCATCATAGCTACATCACTTTAGACAAAAAAATCATCAAATAATACAGACTTTGTGCCTAAAGTCTGTCACTACATTAAGGAAGGAACTAGGTCTGTTCACTGCCTGGCACGTAATAAAAGCTCAATAAATATCTACTGATTGAATGAAAGTGTAAAATGGGTAACCTGTCTAAATCTTACCTGTAAATGTTAGGCATGAGAGAGTCTGTTGTGTGAATGGAAGTCTCAGTCCTTGGCTTGTAAGGGTTAAATTGTAGGGCTAACCTGTAGCCTTGAGAAACAACAGCTTTGTTTTGACACTGTAGGTTAAGAGATAACAGCCTTGTCCTATCAATCAAGGGAACAAAAGTTCAAGGAAAATCAACTGGATTAGTGTTTGATTGGATTGGGGCAAGGGCATGTTGAGAACTTTGAAAAAGTGGTGCTGGAGGCGGGGTCAAGGAGGTCAACTGGTTGTGGCTTAACCGCAGAAGGTCTGAACTGTTTCCACCCCCATCTGGGAACTATTTCTTTGTTCTGTTCCCAGGTGATGATAAGACGATGTGGTCGGCTATAAAAACTCTGTACCCTGGCTGTTGGAGGCCACACTCTGATCAAGAGTGTCTGTCCTGATCGGTTGGCCTTGCCTCTCATTGCAATAAACTTTGCTGTGACTGTCACCGGTGCCCATAGCATTCTTTTTCAGGAGTCCTGTGGATGCAACAGGCTTCAGCACGAGATTACGTGGGGATCCACTCTCAAATAAAGGCAGTCAGAACGATGTTGTGCCCCCTGGGTTTTAGTGTGTAGCTTATTTATTGCAGTTCCTGTCTCCAGCTTTTGTTTCTATCATTCCCCTTGAAAAGCTTGAGACTCTGCCTCAGGGTATTTCATCTACTGCTCATGTCTAGCATGTACCTAATACAAAGATTAATATGATCAATTTTATATGTAAAAATAAGATAATTATACTTATCATCTAAAATTTTGTGGGGATTAAATGAAGGAAAAAAAGTATGTTCAGGTTGGCAATACTTGGCAATAGTAATTGCTCATGAATGATGGTGATTAATTACTAATAAGAAATCAGACTTGCAGGACCTACAAAATCCTTAAAACTCGCAACACTGATACTAACACCTGATGACATTGTTAGAAGGCAACCATGTAAGGATCTTACAGTCTGTTTGGGAAGACAAGGTAAGATAAAAATATGTACATAAAAAGAAGCATGAATGAACATCAGTGAGGAAAGCAGATACTGATGTCTGGTGGAGTTGCAAGGAAGGTGAGAGTATGATGGAATTGAATAGCTACATAAAACTTCATAGAGAAGATGAGCTTGAGTTGTTTTTTGATGGACAACTGAATTTAGATGACAGGACAGGAAAGGAAGGACATGCCCAGGCAGGGAATATTTGAAGTGTGGTTAGTCTATCAATTTGCCGTTAGAGTACGGAGGGCCTTAAACGTCATGCTATGGGTTTTGTATTTCATCTTATAAACCAGAGGCTGGCAAACTTGTTAACTTGTTCTGTAAGAGGCTAGACATGAAATATTTTAGGCTTTGCGGCCACAAACGGTCTCTGTTGCTTACATCTTTGCCTTAAAAAAAATGTAAAAAACATTTTTAGCTCTCAGGCTCTACAAAAACAGGCCACAGGCTGGATTGGGTATAGTTCACTGATGCAGGGCTCCAGCAAAGATCTTTTGAGCAGTTACTTGACACCATCAGAGGTGCATTCTAGGAAAATGGCTGGTAGCAGCGAGAATTACCTCATACCGCTTTATAATCTAGATTTTTGTACCTTCAGAGAAAATATGTTTTACAAACTAGAGAGACAAAGCTTCATATTTTCTGACTGTGTACATGGAGTAGAGAATTCCATCGCCAAGATGATTACAGTATATACGTTCTTTGGGATACATTTGCATTGCATTTCACCCTCTTCTTGTTGGCTAGAGTTGGCATCGTAATTGGTATTAATAGCATTACAAATGGGTACATTGTAGGCACTTAATGGCTACTTTAAGAACTGAATTTAGGAGGTGGAAATGTTTTATGGATTCCATAATAAAGAAGTTTTATTGCGGCTAGTTAAGAAACAAATGTTATGAGAAGAGCTGATTTTTCTAGTATGTATCATAAAGTATGACAGCCTTTATGACAGCAACTTAATTCTACAAGCTCCATGTGTTTGTGTTTAAAGGTACTGCCATCAAAATGAAGATATGGAACCAAAGACATATATTGTCCCTCTGCTGACCCCCTTATCAATCAGTGATTAAATATTTTGTTATATGGACAAAATTAAGTTTCTTAATCTTTTATGCAGTATAGGTGAACACAAATGTTTGGCATTTGTGATGGTTAATTGTATCTATCAACTTGGCTAGACTATAGTACCCGGATATTTGTTCAAACATTATTCTGGATGCTTCTGTGAAGGTAATTTTTTTTTTTTTAATTTTTTTTTTCAACGTTTATTTATTTTTGGGACAGAGAGAGACAGAGCGTGAACAGGGGAGGGGCAGAGAGAGAGGGAGACACAGAATTGGAAACAGGCTCCAGGCTCTGAGCCATCAGCCCAGAGCCCGACGTAGGGCTCGAACTCACGGACCGCTAGATCGTGACCTGGCTGAAGTCGGACGCTTAACCGACTGCGCCACCCAGGCGCCCCTGTGAAGGTAATTTTTAGACTAAATTACATCAATTTATAATTATATGTATCAAATACATATAACAAGAATTTTATATATATTCTATTACATATATAGGATTTTTATATATATTGGTTCTGTTTTCAAATACAGACTCTCTGTATGTGTGGTGTCTGACTTAGATTATAGGTTGTATGGAGTATAAAATAATTAATTTTGGCAACAGAGGGGTGAGCTCCTCTGTAAGGAGGCATCTCTCAGGGTGACTGATATCACAGCCTGCTACTCGCATGCTCTTGGACGGTGTATGTATTGAGCTACTGGGCAAAGAAAACAAGTAACATTTTCAAATATAAACCCTCAAAATTAGTGCCATATGAACAGATATTGAAGCATTGCAAGCTGTGATATGATGTTGGGTTTTCCTTGTGGAGGGTAACTATGTAGTGTGCTTTTCTGGGAATAGGGTGGAGATTTATTCTTTGGTATTTTGGTCATTAGTGACTCTTCCATGCCATCTAGAAAACTTTAAATATTTTGCTCTCCTGGATTTATTAGCCATTATTGAGAGCAATGTTTCTCTATCAATGCTAGGCAATTTTGGACAAATTTGGAGGTAATTCAGTAAGTTCAACCAACATTTATTAATTACCATGTGCTGGTACTCAGCACTGTTCAAAGAGGAATAAAACACAGTTCTCTCAAGACTATAGTTTCATGTAGTTTCAGAATGACTATTAAAGCCTTAATATGAAGAAATGGGCAGAAGACATGAATAGACACTTCTCTAAAGAAGACATCCAGATGGGCAACAGGCACATGAAAAGATGCTCAACGTCACTCCTCATCAGGGAAATACAAATCAAAACCACACAGAGATGTCACCTCACACCAGTCAGAGTGTCTAAAATGAACAAATCAGGAGACTATATATGCTGGAGAGGATGTGGAGAAATGGGAACCAACCACTGTTGGTGGGAATGCAAACTGGTGCAGCCACTTTGGAAAACAATGTGGAGGTTCCTAAACAAATAAAAAATAGATCTACCCTATGTGCCAGCAATAGCACTGCTAGGAATTTACCCAAGGGATATAGCAGTGCTGATGCATAGGGGCACTTCTACCCCAATGTTTATAGCAACACTTTCAACAATAGCCAAATTATGGAAAGAGCCTAAATGTCCATCAACTGATGAATGGATAAAGAAGTTGTGGTTTATGTACACAATGGAATACTACTTGGCAATGAGAAAGAATGAAATATGGCTTTTTGTAGCAATGTGGGTGGAATTGGAGAATGTTATGCTAAGTGAAATAAGTCATACAGAGAAAGACAGATACCATATGTTTTCACTCTTATGTGGATCCTGAGAAACTTAACAGAAGACCATGGGGGAGGGGAAGGGGGGAAAAAAAGAAAGGGAAGGAACCAAACCATAAGAGATTCTTAAAAACTGAGAATAAACTGAGGGTTGATGGGGGCTGGGAGGGGGGGAAAGTGGGTGATGGGCATTGAGGAGGGTACCTGTTGGGAGGAGCACTGGGTGTTGTATGGAAACCAATTTGACAACAGATTTCATATAAAAAAAAATAAAGCCGTAAAAGAATGGCTACATAGATAGATAGATAGATAGATAGATAGATAGATAGATGAAATTCAGAAATCTCTTTCTCAGAATATGGGAAACTTTCATCTTAATCACAGTGGAACACTGATTCTTCAATAGGGTGCAAAGGTAAAAGATGTTCAAGACTAAGTATCACTGATATGTTCTGTGAGAACAGAACTTAGGGCAGGTATGTCTTCACAAAGAAGACAGGTAGGCAAAGACTTGGAGAAATGATGTGTTCAGAAAGAGACATTTGATGAGATCCATTGTGAGGACATTGGACAGACAGGGGTGGAATCCAAAATTAGGGGGTGGAGGACTGACGGAGCAGAAGAGTGTGGGGCAAAGGGGCTCCTGAGATAGTTTACCTTCTTTCAAGTCTTGTCTATAGTCCTTCAGTTTTACTGAGCAGTTACTTGGTGAAGTGCTACATCTTTCCTTCTAAACTGTTATTGTGATTATAGGTTTCCAGTGTTATCTGTCCTTGTGTCTTATATTTTAGAGATTTTATTTTCCAGTTAGAGCAACTAAATCTCACTGATAGGGTCAGAAACACTTAAGGGATTTTTAGCCATTGAACTATCTTTTGCATAATCTCCTTACAAAAGTAATGCCATTCTCGCATTTTTCATGGTGGGAAAAGTAGCAATTTTTATTTGTTAGGATACTGAAGCAGACAAAGGACCCATTGGCTCTCACCACAATTCCAAAATAAACTGTATTGCTGTTTGAACGATGGGTACAATTACCTATTTTCTATTTCTGTTCACAGGGAATTCAAATAATGGTGAAGGAAAAATATTGAATGTCAAAGTGCATTTGCCTCTGCAAAAACAGTGCGAGGTGTTATTAATGAGGATCCACAAATAACTGCAATTTTGCACTGCTCAACATTCATAAATGACTACTGGTTAAATCAAGGGAACAATTTCTGCTTCCATTATATCTTGCATATGAAGTGTACATGTTATCTTAACATCAAAGTGTGTGCAGTACTACCAAAGGAAGGAATCTGATGATAGCGGCATTTTGAGCCACAAGTTATCAGTAGATCCCTCTGTGGAATGGCAGTGTTCCAGGCAGGCATAGTTTCTTTTATGCTGGGAACAAAGGTTGTTCTTTTGCCCATGTTTGAAATCCACACTCATATACATGATTTGTTCTGCTAGGCTGCTGGCTGATTTAAATACATGAGTATTTCTTTTGATTAATATTGTGACTGTACACACACAAATATATGTATTATATATATTTAATACATATATAAAATATATCTTTATATATACTTAATATGCACATATTTTAAAAGTGATGGGGCGCCTGGGTGGTGCAGTTGGGTAAGCGGCTGACTCTTGATCTCAACTCAAGTCATGCATGATCTCACAGTTTGTGAGCTCGAGCCTTGCTTCAGGCTCGGTGCTGATGGCGTGGAGGCTGCTTGGGATTCTGTCTCTCCTTCTCTCTGCCCCTCCCCACTTGTGCTCTCTCTCACTCTCTTTCTCTCTCTAAGTAAATAAAATAAGCTGTAAATAAAATAAAATAAAATAAAATAAAATAAAATAAAATAAAATAAAATAAAAGTGATGAGTAATGTGTAGGTAACAATGCTTACCTGACAGTGTTCAGAAATCTAGTTGTTGAATTGTGGGGGATGGTTCTCCTGGCACAAATCAAACGTTGGTTACTTCTGTTAAGTCACCTCTTTTAACATTATTTATATCTCAGTGTTTCAAGATTGAAATTGGCAAAGACTAGCAGCCGTTCATTGAAACATCCCTGCTGTTGGCGTAGGTTACAGTAGTTTGAAATTCCTGCAAATAGACTTATGCCAAAATGGTTGCAACTTGTAATTTTTTGTTGGATTCTTGATATTACCAAAATCTGAACTTAAGTGTAATCTTGGATGCTGCAACTGTAATTCTAACTTGAGCCCCTTCTATAATCACTGGTTTTTATTTTTGATTTTATTTTTTCTGTACACACTGTTTTCCAGCCTTTACTGTCACCACTGCTGTGTGGCTTTGCTCGAGGCACAGGCTGCAGATCATCGAATAATGTGATGATAGTCTGTTGGCTGAGCCCTCAACTCCTACTGCAGGCTGCATCTTGCACTAGTGGTGACTCATGGGGACAGTACAGCACAGTGGGCTATCGAGGGATCAAAATTCGATCTGTTAGAAGTAAAGATTCTTAGGTTTTGAGCTTCCATTTCTGATGAAATTCAAATTTCTGATGAAATTCTATTTACTGTCCAAGCATTATATGAGAAGTGAAAAATTGCACAGCTCCACGTTGCCTCACATTTTGGCATCATAAAACTATTCAGATGGTTATAAACAGCAAAGGAAATTTTGATAATGAAAGATATATCTTATTTTCCATAAAGACATACTCTTCAGAAATTCTTGGTAAATTTTATGAAAGTCATGAAATGCCCTTTTCAACTAGCCTGGATACAGTGGGCAAGAGTGATTCTGGATTCTACTTCGTTTCTTTAAATATTTAACAAACATTTATTGCGTGCAAGATTTTAGATGTATACCTGTTTTTCTGTTCCTTAGGGATAACTTCGGAATGATCCAAGCTATATACTTCTTTTCCAGTAGATTTGTGCTCATTATCTCTATATGAAACTGTGTGGAATAAACTATAGACTATGCCTAAACAAAGAAATTTATCCGTTTAAGTAGTTGAAATGAGTACCCTTTAAGGAGCACAATATAATATTTATATTACAAATGTATAAATATATATTGGTTACAATGTAGTTGGCCTAATTTCAAGTAAGACCCATATAAATCTGTATACATCTTGTAGAGAAGACTCAGCCATTATTAAGGGCCGCAATAAAAGTAAACCTAGCTACCAGAGGATCAAGATTTTAGTTGCAATTTAAATGAAGTTTTTCATGACATACAGGGAGGTAGATATTTTAATATCTGATCCAACACGTCACCTATTAGTACAACAGAAGTAGAAGCACCATGCTATGTGTGCCGGACTTTCAGTATTGCTTGGATGTTCTACTGTTTGATGGAGAATGTTTTTCATTGATCTGCAAGCCATTTTTGTGTAGCTACGTTGTCATGTGGATGTGTGCTTTCATCTTGCAGATTTTACTTTTCTGGTCTTTTTATCAATTCTCCCTTCCTGCCCGTGCTGAAAGTATATACCATGCTGTTTAGTGTGCTACTGTCACAAATTTAGTCTGCTAATGGTCTATTAATAACAATATCAAGGAAAATGGATTGATTGGAAAGATGCTAAAAACAACATTAATATGAATCTTGAAATATTCTTACCTTTTTAAAGTTAAAGTGCTGATATAGTTTGGGCTACATACGTAGACCAGTAGATTTAAATTGCTATGACTTCTAAGGAATCCTTTGATTCAGACAACCATATGGCGTGATAATTCTGTGTTAGAAAAGCAGAGTCCTAAATCTAGGATTTATTAGGCTGAGTGACTATCCTCAGGCTAGCATCAGAACTGATTTTAGTAGCTAAGGTACATTTCCAGGGTTGTACATAAAAAGGTGGATTGAGAAAAATTAAAGAGCTTGATTTGAATGAGATCATCTAAGATTGGCTCAAAGAAAATCAGGGTGCATTGAGTGGAAATTCTAGAGAGAAAGAATGAAATAAAATTCAAATTATAAAAATGACCTCAAAGTGGCTAGCTACTGTTTCCTTTGATATTCTGAGGTTGAAACCTAAAGTACTTTAAAATTTGGGATCTGCCTTTTTTGAGGTCTAATAGTATTTAAAGGAGAGGGAATAGAAGAAACTTGTAAGTCTTTTTGGAAAATAGCATAGGAAACCAGACTAGAATAAGCAATGCACGAATCTTTGCTTTGTGGAGGAGGGTATGGTCGTCATGAGGGAAACATGTTCAATTCAGCGAAGAATTCGGTCTTTGCAGGAAGCTCATAGATATATTCTCTTACAATGAGACATGTAAATGTCATTTGGGAAAGTTTTCCCACCTCAGAGTCCTTTATATATCATTATCATCTCTGCCTGAATGGCCCAGTGCATGTAATAATTGGGCTTCATTTCTTAGTGTTAGCTTTTCCATCTCCGGGAACACTTCTTTCTTCCCCCCGGTTCAGGGATTTCTTTCCTGGGATTCCGCTTCTCTTTGAAACCTATCACCTTCTCTTCGAGTTTCATATATTTGTGGATGTGTTTGCTTTTCCGGGGAGAGGTCCATAGCTTTTTATCAGCTTCTCAGAAGGATCCGTGTACCCCTTGTTCTCTAATCTGTAGGATGTAGGCAGGATCTCTGTTGTCCAAGACTATAAAACTAATTCTTCTCATTTTCTGTTTTTGTCTGGTTCTTAAGCAACTCAACAAACTTTCTTAATGGCTTCTTAATTTGGGGGGACCAACCTTCTCATAGAATGATTATTCTCAATCATGTGAGTGTGTATGTGTGTGTGTGTATATATATTATATATGTATTATATATATGCATATATATGTATTATATATATGCATGTATATGTATTACATATATGTGTATATATATATTTGAATCACCTGGAAGACTTCAAAGAATGTATGGTTCCCGGGCCCCATACCCAGAGATTCTGAATAAATTAATGTGTGGGGGTGGCAACAACAATATTGGATATTTTTAAAAAGCTTCCCTAGATAATTCTAAAGTGCACCTAGGGTGGGGAACCACTGACCTGGTATGTTACAGAGCTTCACATTTTAATTAGTCATGGTAAATTGGTAACAATTTTGAAAATTAGTATGAAAATGTCTCTGCTGCTAGTGGTGATCAAATTTGATTATAAAGATAAAGGGGTAAAGAGTGGGTCAGGTTATCATTTACATATTTCAATGGTTGACACCTGCTAGGATTATGTCACCTCCAAATTTAAGTTAAAGCCCTGTTAATGTGAGGAACTGTATCTTTCATTTAATAAATCCTATGTAAACCATTGACATAAATACACATTATAGAAATTTGACTCTTTGAAGATATTTAACCTAAGCATAAGTGTTGAATCATGTGTGGAACTATCATCAATAAACTGTCATCAATAAAACATTACCCCCACGCCCCACCCTATCTCTTTCTAAAGAGATTGACCAATTTTCAAATTAGGTCATTGACACGTCTACTTCATCAATGCTAAGATTTTAAGACAACATGTTTCTAGATTTTGTAAATAAGGTTTGTGAAATGCAAATGCATCCTTAAATTCCTCTAGTTTTAGTATTTTGGTCCAAAGCCTCTCCTTCCAGTCTTCTACAAAGTCTATATTTATTTTTTCAATTTAATTAATAAGGCTTCCTGCCTTATGAAGGATATATTTTCCTTCTCATCCCCTTTCCATTTCCCTTTGATTTTTAAATCAAGATTCAAACCAAGTCTTATTCATTGATGAGCTAAATAAACTGTTCTCTAGCAAAGAGGCTGCTTTCTAATTAGCTGTAGGATATAATTAGTACATTCTCTGGGCCAGTAAGAATTGGATTTACCAGATGCCAGCAACTGACAGTCCGAGGAATATTAGCAGTAAGCAGGCAGAAGCGTGGGTGGAGGAATGGGGATAAAGGAAGGGGATCCTTACTTCAGGCTGTCAAGGCTTATGTGTGAAAATTTCTGTCAAGTTAGTCACTTGTACTATCAAATATGTTAAAGCTTCAATTTTCAATATGCAAGTCTACTAGACCAAAAGGAACCACAGAGGGTTCTGCATCAATAATCATGTATTATGGCAATTAGTCCATGAAGTACAAAGCTGCCATAGATGTAAAGCATCTTAGCTGAAAACCAGAGTCTTGGCTCTAAGTCAAAGTTTAATTTTTGATAAAAGCCTGCAGTTGGCTTCAGCATTTGTCTGGCACCAGGACACCATGGACTCATGATAAAATTATATTATTTCTTAATAAGAAACCAGACCATAAAATAGTTTATCTCACTTTCGTGAAGTTCCAATTTATCTAATCCGATTGCAGACACACGTATGTGGATCAAAATGAAGATCTAAGAGATTTTGAGCTATTTTTAAGACCTGAAAATAGAAAGCAGTGTATTAGATTTGATTTTGAAATAAAAATACAGTACTTACAAATAGAGCAAAAAGTTTCATATTTGACTAAATTCTCTCAGAAACCTCTGGTGACCAGAGATGTGATATAAAAAGAGGCACTGCGATTTTATATTAAAACAATCCCCAAGGCCCTTTGAGCCCATTTTACATGACCTTTTTTTTTTTTTTTAATCGTTCACAACTGGGGAAATGGTAGTTACTATGAATGGTTTAAAAATATTCAGAATTTCCTAGCATTCAAATTGATTGTATATATTATCAATACGTGTTATGGGACTTTATTAACTCTAGCTCTACTAGTGTGAATCTGTGAAAATAAATTCATTCAATTCTTGCTACAAAATTCGTTAAGTTCTGGATAAGCAAGAGGCATCGTGCAAATATACATATATTTCCCAATATACACACATATTCCAAATATATACACATATTCCAAAAATATGTATTCCAAATACGCATACAGTTAGCCCTTGAGAGACATGGATTTGAACTCCGTGAGTCCACTTATAGATGGATTGTTTTCAGTAAATATACGTACAATACTGTAACTGTATTTTCTCTTATACTTTGTAGATAACATTTTCTGGTCTACTGCCATACCACCCTGAACACTTCCAATCTCGTCTTGATAACATTTTCTGTTCCTTAGCTTACTTTATTGTAAGAGTACAGTATATAATACATATGACATACAAAATATGTGATAATTGTGTTATCAGAAAGACTTGGGTCAAGAGTAGGCTTAGTAGTTAAGTTCTTGGGGAATCAAAAGTTACATGCAGATCTTTAACAGCATGGGGTTTGGTGCCCCTAACCCCTGCATTGTTTAAGTGTCAACTGTATATTCTGTATATTCCAAACATATACATTTTCAAGATGCAAATATATATGTGTGTGTGTGTGTGTATGTATATATATATATATATATATATATATATATATATATATATATATGAAGTATATTTACTTCTTTCATTAAAAGGCTGGTAATGCAGACAATCCTAATTCTAATTTTCTTCACTGTCAACTGAGAGTGTTGTTTGTGTCTCATTATCCTGTGTGTGGGTGCTATGTCTTGAATTATACCCCCCCCCAAATATGTAAAACCTTACCCCCAGTAAATGTAACTGTGACTTTATTTGGAAGTAATATCTTTGCAGATGTAATCAGTTAAGATGAGGTCATTAGTGTAGGGCCTTAATCCAGTATCACTGGTGTCTTTATAAGTAGAAGGAAAGTTGGGCACAGACCAAGGAGAACATCATGTAAAGACATGGAAATGCAAGGAAAAGAATGCCGTGTGAGACAGAGACACCCAGGGAGCATACCATGTGACAACAGAGGCAGAGATTAAAGTCCTGCAGCTGCAAGTCAAGGCCAGCCAAGGGCTGCTGGCAACCACCGGAAGCTAGGAGAGGCCAGGAGGGATTCTCTCCTTCAGGTTTCAGAGGGAGCCAGGCCCTGCTGGCACCTTGATTTTGCACTTGTAGCCTCCCAAACTGTGAGACAATATATTTCTGCTGTTTTAATCCACCCAGTTTGTGGTACTTTGGTATAGCAACCTTAGAAAATGAATCCAGGAGTATTTAATAAATTTCCTGCTGCAAGAATATATCCATCAGTTAGGAGTGTTATGGGGGAGAGCCCTACCCTATGTAGGCAAGTAGACTAAATCTAGTCAATGCAACACATTTTTATTGACTTCCCACAGTTAGGGATGTAATGATTAAAAGTCATTGGACCTGCCCTTAATTATTTCATAGTCTAGACCACCTCTAGGGTTTGTATAACTCTAAAATATTTTTATTCTATGGTAATTAAAGTGTATTAAGTGCGGAAAATCAAACAGCATGTCAAATTGCAGATAAATTTAATAATAAAAGCATAGAAGGAAGTGTCTGGTAGAATGAGTTTGCTTATCAAGATAGAATTTTGATCCTAAAATAAAATGTCAGAGTATTAAAGATGAATTTGCTAATATGATATAACTTTTCTGTACCATTTTTTCCTATACCAAAAGAATAACTTTTTTTTGAAATTTGAGACAGAGAGAGAGAGAGAGAGAGAGCGTGAGCAGGTGAGAGAGGCAGAGGGGCAGAGAAGGAATCTTAAGCAGGCTTCGTGCTCAGCACGGAGCCCAACACAGCGCTTGATCCCATGACCATAGGATCGTGACCTGAGCTAAAATCAAGAGTTGGTTGCTTAACCAACTGAGCCACCCAGGTGTCCCAAGAAAGGCCACTTGTAATACAAAGCTTGATATATGCGTATGATTATAAAATAGCATCTATAATATACTAAATAATGTATAAGATGCACACACATATTTTATGTCTATGCAAATGTATTATTTACCCTTATTTAAATAAAAGACTTGTATTTTGAAACTCTATTAACTGGACAAGTGTACATATAATAATTGAGAAAGGTTTAGGTTTAAAGTTTTAGAAAATTAACCATTGTGGATTAGAAAGACTCTCACTGGTTCCGTGTAAATGATTTTGTCACTTTTTATGATGCAAATTGCAACCCCCCCCCCCCCAAAATTAGAGAAAAAACAGAATCAATCCCCATGTAGCCAATATCCCACTTGAATGACAAGCATTGTAAAATATCTTAATAGCCACTTTCAGGATTCAAGGACCATGAACCCAGTATCAAAATTATCAAACTGATTTTATAAATTCAGTAAAGTTGCAGGACACAAAATTAGCATGCAGAAATTGGTTGCATTTCTATACACTGATATTGAAGTAGCAGAAAAGAGAACTTAGGAACACAATTTCTTTACAACTGCACCAAAAATGATAAAATACCTAGGAATAAACTTAACCAAAGGAGGGGTGTGTGTCTGGGTGACGCAGTCAGTTAAGCATCCAACTTCGGCTCAGCTCATGATCTCAGGGTTCATGAATTCAGGCCCCGCATCAGGCTCTGTGCTGACAGTTCAGAGCCCGGAGCCTGCTTCAGATTCTGTGTCTTCCTTTCTCTCTGCCCTTCCCCCACTCACGCTCTGTCTCTTTCTCAAAAAATAAATAAACATTAAAACAAAGGAAAAACCTAGCCAAAGGGGTGAAAGACCAGTACTCTGAAAACTATAAAACATTGATGAAAGAAATTGAAGATGACACAAACAAATGAAAAGATATTCCATGTTCATGGAATGGAAGAATTAATATTGTAATGTAAGTAGACCATTTATATTCATACTATGTATTCATATTTTAGTGTCTTTGCCTTTTTTGAAGCTTTATTTTTAAAATTATTTAAACAAATAAAATTATTTATTTATATTTTATTTATTTGCAAATCATTAAATCCACCATGCATTAATATTCAATAGGATTATCTGTTCATGTGGCTTTCATGAATAAAACACCTCAGTAATTCCCTGTGGTGGGTGGACACTGAAGTCACCTTCTCAATGTCTGTTTCAACCCCGACCCCCACGAATGTGGCAGCTGAGTGGTTGGGTGACCGACTCCCATTCCAGGGGCTGACTCAGAGAGTCTAGCTTAATCAGTAATCCCATCCTCCTTGCCAGTGATTGGTTCAGCGTTTTAGTTCTGAGGCAATAAGGGCGTTTATACGGTAATAGCAATTGGTTCTGGAAGGAGCAGGTGAATTAATTTGGGCAAATGAGATACAACTGGAAATTGCAAGTTAGAACTGCTTCCTGACTCAAGAGAATGTCCTACAGAGAGCCATTTCCTTTCCCCCAGATGCTGTCACCCAAGGATGTGAAGTCTGAACAGCAGTAGTGATTTAACTACCAGTCTGAGGATAATGACAACACCGAGAGGAGGGAAGAATCAGGAGAACAGCAGTAGTCTGAGATGGAACCACAGAGTTAAGTCACCACCAGAATCTATTCTCTGGCCGAGCTTCCAGGTACACAAGGGAACAATTTCCTCAATGTTTAAATTTGAGTTGAATTTTCTGTGACCTCCAAAGAAAGTATCCTAAATGATACTTATTAATATTACCTATTAAATACAATCCGGATTTTAATTTATATATTAAAGGCCTACTACCTATTTAATTTCTATGATTTCCTGATTTATTTACTGTATGCCAGCTGTTAGAGTACTTACTATGGCTTACAGTTTCCTTTATCTAAAATGTTGTTCCTCAATCATAAGTGATAGAAGTTTAATTTTTCTTGAAGTTCTAGCTCAAATCTTGTCTCAGGGAGATCCATGATAACTTCCACTGGGATGAATCATATATATCTGTATATCATTATATCTTTCATTTTTTTGTTTTTCTCATTCATTCATGACTTACCCAGTGCCTGTTCTGTGTATTCCAATTCTCACATATATCACCACCTATTTCATAGACATTTTTTGCATCCTATCTTTTCTACAGGATTGTTAGCTCCTTGAGGACAATTGTATCTTTTTATTTTTATAAGTCACATGAAGTTTTGCACTACATAACCTGTACTTTATTTTGGTTGGTCAGGGTTGTCATAAAATTTTCTAAGCTTTCTGTCATATGAGTGTATTTGTTCTCTTTTTATCCGTGGAAGTGAAGGAAGAAGAAAGTCATTTTGGAAAATTAATCATCAAGTCAATGGTTCAATATAAATATAATTTATAAATTATAGACTCAATCACTGGCAAGACTAGCATGAGTCTGAAATGGTACTGGAGTTCCATTGCAACCACAATATCTTGAACACCATTCAACATGCAGTCAGCTTAAAATAAAAGTTATTTGAATATGTGAAGGAGGCCTACAATGAGGAAAAAGTAGCAAGAACTTTGGGAATCACTGAAATGATTTCATTAATGACAAGCAGATTTAAACATGTTCCAACTTTCTTACATAACAAAGTGAAATCTGCGTGATTTAGAGCTGTAACTAGTTTCGTGAGCTCTGTAGCCATGAAATAAATGTTACTTAAAATTCATAAATGATGCAGTTCCAGGACTTTTTAATAGGGTTCTGAGGAAACAAGCCCAAGGAGATTGAGTTGTAGTATACACTTTCATGTGCCAAGCAAGGTGCTAGATGTGCACACATTTTGGGATCACAGAATTTCTGATTGCTTAGTAATTGGCCAAAGTCACACAGCTAGTGAGTGCTGGGGCTGCAATTCAGTTCTGTCAACCTTTAAGGACCTTGCTTCCTCCACTCACATGCTTATATCAACTGAGCAACTGTCAAGCAATCTGTGGTGAAGTCTGTTGTTTTGTGTAGTTTCCTGAGGGCAGAGGGAAGGGACTTTGATCATGCCAGGCCTCTGTTCCTGACATTTAGTGACCTTTAATTCCTTAAAACATTCATTCATTCACTCAATAGTTACCAAGAGACCATCATGGGCTAGCTACTTCACTGTGTGCTAAGCACCTCATATGAATAAGACATAATTTTTTTCTGTGAAGGAGCTCATAGAGTACTAAGTGATACAAGCACACAAGCTGTTAGTGTATGATGCCCTGTGGTCTGTGCTTCCCTACCTTACTGTTGATCCCTTATCGTAACTTAACCCCATTATACCTATCCATTGTTCTTACCTATTCTTCCCAGTACCTTTATGTTGGTAACTACCAAATTTACCTCCACAGCCCTAACCTCTCTCCTGCATTCCAGAAACAGCCTACTCAACATTTTCTACTGGATGACCGATAGACACTTTGACGTTTCCAAACTAGAACTTTGAATCGCCATCCTCCAAACCCCAAGGCTGGCCTTTCCTTTGCATCTCAGCACGTGAATAAGTAATCCTGCCTATTCAGTTGCTTGGGCCAAACATCAAGCCATCTTGACTTCTCTCTCTTATATGTTCCACATCTACCAAACAAGTCATATTGGCTTGATCTTCCGATTATATTAGAGTCTCCATCAGCATAGCTCTAATGTAATCTAGAGAGGCCAGGGGTCCCCACCTGTTTCCCCCTTCACCTCCTGACACCTATAGTCTTTTCTCCATCCAAAGGCCAAAGTAGTTCTTCAAAAATGACAACAACATCAGACTCAGGTCATATTATTTTTCAGCTCCAAATGATTTAACTGCTTTCTATTTCACTTAAAATATAATCCAAAATCTTATCTTGCTTCAAAAGTCCTTCCCAACCCAATCCCATGCCATTGTCTAATCTCCTCTCCTCTCCTCCTACTCTTTTTCTTGCTACCTTGGCTCCCAAACTGGCTTTCTTACTAATCCTTGAACAGGGCAAGATTGAAGCCTTGTCTGGGCATCTACCTAGAATAATTTTCCTTTTCATCCATATGGTTCACTTCCTGGTTTCATTAAAGTCTCGGCACAATAAGCAGTACTTAAATATTTCCGTGACCACACCAAGCTATAGGACCTCTTATCACTCTTATCCGTATACTCTGCTTTATCCTTCTTCTTTGATTATCACTGCCTGGAAACCTGGAAATTATATTTAAAAAAGTAAAAACAGAGTTTTTTTCTGATTTTCTCCACTAAACTATATGGTCAATGAGAATAGGGTCTGTGATCATTTTTTTTTTTTTTTTTTTTTTTTTGGTATGTGTTAACTTGGCTAGGGAATAGCACCCAGTTGTTCAATTAAACACAAATCTAGGTGTTGCTATGAAGGTATTTTGTACATACAGTTAAAATCTATAATAAGTTGACTTTAAGAGAGGTGACTATCTGGTTTGTGGGATTGAGCCCAGCGTCGGGCTCTGTGCTGACAGCGCAGAGCCTGCTTAGGATTCTCTCTGCCCTTCCCCTGCTCATGCATGCTCTCTCTCTCTCTCTCTCTCTCTCTCTCAGTAAATGGACGAACATAAGAAAAAAAAAAAAAGAGAGGTGACTATCCTCCATAATCTGAGTGGGCCTTATCCAATCAGTTGAATGTCCTTAAGAGCAAAACTGGGGTTTCCCTAATAAAGAGGAAATTCTATCTGTGGACTTCAGCCTCTGCTTCTTTTCCAGAGTTTCTAGTCTGCCAGCCTGCCCTATGGATTTCAGACTTGCCAGACCCCTCAATCATGTAAAGCCAACTTCTTGAAATGAATCTCGTTGTAAATATATAAAAAATGCATGTGCATGTATATATAATATACATACATATTTATGTATTTTATATTCATATAGATGTACATGTTTAAGTTATACCTAAGTATAAACTTTATATGTAAAATATAAATTATGTAATTTTATTTGTTGCACCTACTCTTTATATATATGCATGTATGTATATATGTATGTGTGTGTGTGTGCATGCACACGAGTGTGTATGTAGCCTACTGGTTTTATTTCTCTGGTAGTCTCCTGGTTGATGCAGAGACTACGCTGAACACTTCAGTTTCCCTCTTCAGATGTCATCCCCATTCTTCTTCATATTGCATAAATCTGTACCAACTGCGCTCAGTGGCTCCTTTGCCTTCTACCCTGTAGTTGGAATGGGAAATATTAGGAGGGAATAGAGAAGCAGGAGACAGGACATTTATTCGTCAGGTTCACTCACAGCCAGTCACTGCAACTTGATAGTGATCCTTGTTTACTGAAGACCATGCCTCTTGTCAGACAGCCCTTTTCCTGGATCTGCTCTCTGGGTTCTGGTAACTCCTCCCTCCTCTGTCTCTTCAAATCTAGAGATAGGTTTGACTGCTTCCCACTATTGCTAGCTTTAGGGTATTATTGCAGATCATTTGCTGATTTCCTTAAAACCTATGCACGTCTTTGTGAATAATCTTTTCATTACACTCCCCTCTCTCACCCTGTTTAGATAAGCCATAGGTTTCCTGCTGGGACAAGTGATACAGGAGCTGTGTCCTCCTTTTTTTTCTCTTCCTCCTCTATCTCCAGTATCTAGAATAGTAGGATCTCCATAAATATTTGCTGATTCGTTGACCAAATAAGCATGTACGCTTCATTTTATTCACTGTCTCATAAATACATCTTATTTTCTCAGAAGCATCTTGTGTTTACTTCCCCCTACCCCATCTGGAACATCTTTCCTCTTTCCCTCTACCTGTGGATCCATCCCCTGAGATCTTGTTTAAACTTCTTCAAGAAAACATTCCCACCTATTCTAAGTAGCCAGGATTGATCTTTATCTCTTCTGATTTCTCACTAAATGTAGAGTCAATCTATACAACAGAATGTAGTGCTTAATCATTCGTGCACTAGCCTTATACTCGTTTTTGTTCATGGTGTCTCATTGCATCCCTCCAAGGAGACTGTAAGTTTCTTGAGGGCAATGATTACTTTTCATCCATTTCTTTTTATAAAACCTGAGTAGTGCTAATGGTTCATTTAAAAAATGGCTTAGAATAGCATCCCTGCATATTACTTCTAGGGATGTGGAATCATTGGAATTTTCCCTGATGATTTTTTGGAAGTAGTTCCTTCACTGTAGTTGGTGAGAATTAAAAAAAAAATCAATATACATTTTGAACATAAGCACTAAATTTTATTTTAGGATGTAATGCTGCATTAAACTTTTTTTTTTTATTAAGACCATGTTCAATCTTACCTGTGGTTGCACATCCTTCGATAATAAATAACAAATGATATTAACGGCAAAGATAAATTGCATCATCCTTTCCTTAATGCATAAAATATTGTTTTTTTATGAACATAGAAAGCTACATGGCCTGAAGCTTAGAGCAAAGGGCTGTGATCCGGGTTTCTGATTTGAACTGAGCCATTCAATTTTGAGGTGATCCCAGAGAAGTCATTTAATCTTTTCTGTACTTCCATCAATCTAGCAAGAGAGCCTATGTATCTTACAGAGCAAGAATCTATTATCCAAAAAACAAAACATAACAAAACAAAAACCTAAACACACTATGTCTAAGTTAACAAATCTTGTTTCATTAAACTTTTAATAGAAGTAGAGCCTTTAAGAGCTAGCAGTTACAGCATTAAAATGCTAGTGTCAAACCTAGAAGAACAAAATAGGCAGTCTTAAATGTGAGCCCACATTTATGTTGAGTAAATATGCCAAGAGAAAATGCCGTTCTTGTTCATGCGCCTAGATTTTTTCCCCCTGTGAATAATAAAATCCCTCTTCCCCTGAAATCATCAGAAGGGCTAAGTGTGACGGGCTGAGCTGCTCTCTGTAACATGCTTTGAGGGAGAACAAATGTGTTTTGTCGATTAGCTGGTTATTGCCACTTTCCTTTTAAAAAGATCAACTTGAGCTGATTAGAAAACTAAGGAAAAGGAACTTTTAATGGCAAGATGAGGACATTAAAACCAATATTGTGGAGAACCAAATGGAAAGCATTAGAATGCATTATTGATTGTTCAGCCTGGAAAAATATGGTAATTACTCTTTGAAGAGTAGGAAAAATGGACCAGATCTTCTACTGTGTCGCTTCAAGTTCTGTGATGTTCTCTCTCCTGTGGTAATGAAGATGTGAATGGTGCTTTCAGATGAGTTTGGAGGTGTCCATATCTACAGTATTTGAATCATCAAGGCTTTCAAAACACAGCACGCAAATTCTCCACCTCAGCCACATAGCTCATAAATGTAGCACAAATGGCCTCTGACCTTATAATGTAATATACTACTAAGTCGAACCTAGTGAAAATCTGAACCATGCTTTCGAATATCTTCGTAACTTTTTGAACACAATATACTCAGATAAGCCGTATTTCTACATGAAATTCCAATTTGATACCAACATTTTCCCATCTATCCTGTTAAATTTCCCCTGTCAACAATATAAAGGCTTAACAGGAAAGATGCCATATATTCCCAAACATCATATTTATACATCAAGCATTTAAAATATCTTTCTGAAGATCTTACATTATTATCCTATTAGGTTTCATTCTGCTATAGTGGTATGTCACTAGCATATACCACAGTGATACTGTGACATTTCTACTTGCACAATGTTTAAGACTTTCAAAGAAGACATCATAAAGTGCTAGACCTCATTACAAATGTACCCCTGTAGTTTCTTCCACAGAAAGCATTCTTGTTCGGTAGAGTGTTAACAGCACATTTTTTACATGAAGAGGTAAAGTCAAATCATTGGAAACTAATCCATATTGGAGACAACAGGGAGTGCATCTTGTTGGGATAAAACAAAGCATTACTTAAATTTTAGTAAGAGAGATCAGCAATTCACTTCATTTCTGGAGCCATCTAAAAAAACACTACCTTGGATGACTTAGAATCAAGGGTAAGAAAAGAGAAGATGAAGAAAACTAATAGACAAGTCCCATAATCTTGGCAGACCCACAGAATGATATGGAAAATTCTCCTGAGCTGTAGGGCTTTTAGGCTGACAGCCCTGATATGTCATCCTTCCTGAGTATACACATCCTAATTGGAAATGTGGCATTTTATGCATACGCACGCATGCAGTCAGCATAAAAGGGCAATACATGTCTTAGAGAAGATTCATCTTACAGAGATAATATGCATGGGGAAGGAGTTGAACAAAAACACCTCACAAATCACCTTTTTGTGGTTTTGTGAGTGAGAAAGAACCTCCCAACCCCCACCAAATCTCATCTACTGAGATTAAGGAATTTGGCTCCCCCTCCTCTTATTTACCTTAAAATGCCTATCACTTTCTGAAGTGAACAAAGACACTTCTGAGAAAAACATGAGTTTTGTTTATTATAAAGTAGTTCTTGTGGACTAACGTGCAGTATGTTTTTCAGTAAATGGCCTAAGACTTCTCATTTGGAGCACGTTAACTCAATATAGATGTTTCCTTTGCTTCCGTTGGTTTTCCTTACCCGTATTATTTTAGTACAAAAAATGCTGCAGGATACAGCGAACGAACAAAGTCATCGCTTATCTTGGTGGCTTTGTTCACTGTTCAAAGTGACATCTCTGCTTCCATCTGCAAAAGGCAGTGGGCTTGGTGTCCATCACGTAAACTTCTGGGGAGCACTGCATAGTGGGTGACCAAGCAGCTGGATGGCTCCGCTGATCGCTTCACTAGTGCCTTCTGGTACAAATGCAGCCTCTGCCAAAGCCTCTAGGAAGGTTTCTTTTATCTGAGCTACATCGTCCCAAATATCAGGGCCAATTACAGCAGGAGGAACGAGGCTTTTGGTTGCAATTCATGTCTCTTCTAAAGGCCTTTCCCTCTATACCAATTCTGTCACCCTGTAATTCACTTTAAATAATTTGAGAGTCATTCATTGTATAAGACTTATTACCAATTGAAATGAAGATATCCCCTTGAAGAAGAATCCTATTAAGAATTAGGATGTTAGTTTTATGTCCTGAGTTCCGGCCACAAATGATGCTTTATGAGAAAAGAAGAGGTAAGAGTGTTAAAAAAACAATTACTTGAAAACCAAAATCGTGAACCAGCTGGACCAAGCAATATATGAAAAGTTTCCAAATAACAGAAAAAAAAAATGTTTCGAGCAAATTAGCAATTTTTTTTTGGTCTGAATAGCTGGATAACTGTGTCAAACTAGACAAACCTAATCACTAGAAAACTAGCATCCTGAGTTTTCATGATTACTTTTACTGTAATAATTACTTGTCAAATATGAAAAACAATCTGGCCTATATGCTGATTTTCAGCTCTCTTATATGATTCTTCTTTTGTTATATTAATTTTTAGACATGCTCATTTAGATCCCCAAATAACTTAATTCATTCCAAAATTATACTCCTGAGATTCTTTTCTCTGAGCCTCCTAAAAGGTCTTATCCCTGCTAATTCAATCTCCCAAAAGCATTTTCACAATCAACAAATATGAATCATGCTATAACATTTTGCTAAATCTAATCATCTACATTTTCTCAGTCTTGGATATCACTCACCTGGCAATTACCCTACTGAAATGGACTTTTGTAATTCTTACAGAACCAGATAACCAGATTATGCGAATTACAGTTAGAAGGCAGAGGCCATGTGGTGTGAGATACAGAACATGGCTATTTAGAAGATAACATGTTAAAGGTTGATGATACTGAGGCTCTCTCTAAACCTTTCTAAAATGAAGATTACTAATTATTCACTCTTCCAGTTATGTGACAATGTTGGAAAAGTCCAGAGCTCAGGGTAATTGCAGGTAGACTTCTTTCCTAATGAATTTTTTATTTATGGCAACTTCCCCTGGGTGTTATTTTAAAATATCATGATTATTGAATGGAACAGTTCTTAGCAGAGGCCAACAATATTTTTCTATGTAATATCATTGTTCTCACTTATCTTCATTTATATAAAAATGTTGTGCTTTTTAGAATATTTGTTTATGAAATATTTGTTTATAAAATATAGAGAAATTTACTCTGCAGACCTAAATATTTGATAGTCACATATTTAACAGAGGGAGAACCCTCTTATATTACCTAATAAATGAAGATAATGCTACCATAAATCATAAAATACCAAAAAAAGTAACTTGGGTTTTGGTTTGGAATTACATCTTATGTGTTTTTAAGGGTGAATAAGGACACCTTAAGCAATCATTCTCTTTTCACTGCTTGAATTCTGGCTTCCTAGGATTTTTTTTTTTTTTTTTGAGGTTTCTGGCTTTTTGTCTTGCAAGATATTGACCTGGACTTTGTATTGAAAAGCTTGGTTTATAAAGAAATGTAGAAACATTATAGTTCAAAGATAACAATTCAGAATAGTCCAGTAAAGAACAAATTTGGCAATACTTTTGCCAGAAGAAGCAACAAAGTTTGAAGATGGTGTGTATTTTAAGAAATACATGTGGTTTACTCATTCATTCAACAATGGACAGTTCCTGGACACCACGTGTTCTCCAGTCACTGGAGATAAAAGGATGAAGAGAAATAGGTCTTTTCTCTTGTGGAATTTGACCTCCAAGGCAGTCTTTTTGGAAGGGTGGGTCCTTTGCATTAGTATCACCTGAAAAGTTTGCTTAAAATGCAGGTGTCTGCTCCCCTCTCCATACTTAAATCTCTAACAATGGAGTCCTAAAATATGTACCTTTAATACATTTTTAACAAACTCTCTTGGAAATTCATTTGTGCCCCAAATTAAAGGACTATACTGATGAGTCCTAGAATGTTGCTGAGGCAGGAGTCAGGGGTGTGGTCTACAACTCCAACTGACTGGGATGCTCTTGGGAGCATCACTCTGCCTTTTTTTGCATCAAATATTTATTCCACAAAATGAAGGTGAGATATTAGGTAATATCTAAGATTCCTTTCACCACTGAAGTTCCTCTGGGGAAGGGATGATATTTTGCCATGATACCCAATAGTGGCCACTATTAACCTGTTGACCCCTTTCTCAAAGTGTTATATCTTGCTGCCGTTACCCCTGAGAAGGGGTGACACAGCACCAACGCAAAAATTATGAAAAGAATCAAATACCTGACTTCTGAATTTCAAAAGGATGTGTTCAGGCAAAAGACACAGATTTAGAAGACTGTAAAATGAATCAAAGGCGCTGTTTTCTTGAACTTCCTAGACAGATGAAGATATTATGAGCCTATAGGGTAGAGAACAACTGAATCAGTTTAAGTTACAGTACCAGGGTCTAAGGGGACGCATTTGGTTACCGAGCAATGATGTTTGATATATGCTGCATTTGTGCCATGGGACCCATGCCCCACCATCCGTTGGAACATATTTGCCCCAAAATTCTTCTTCATCCTTCTAGAACCTGGTTAAGGTTTCACATTTTTTTGTGAGGTCTTCTCGTTCTCTTCTATGAAACCATAGGCATCTTCCTTCTATATCCCCACTGCACCTTTTACCTGTTTCTATTATGGTTCTTATTTAATTTTATGACAATTGTTGCTTGCATGTCTGACATGCTGTGAGTGTCTGAGAGCCCCCTTCAGGATGTTCAACCTGGCTCTTTGCCTGTTTTTTTCCTTGTGAATGCCACCCATTAACACATAGTTAAATTGCTTAGCAAACATGCTTAGGAGGTATTTCCATAGAATATGTAAAGACCTTTGTAATATTGGGGAGATGAAGCGAGTTTTTATGAAATGAAAACAAGGGCAGACTGATAGGGATTGGGAAGTGAAGAAAGCTAATGAAGAATAGATCACTTAGCTTCCTAGTGGCCAGAGTGAAGAGTGCTGAGTTGAATAATTCTCATTTGGTAAAGGATGCCATACCATGAGAAATAGTCAGTATATCTTAGTTCTGAACACAGAAGAGTGTGTTACGTGACATTACAAGAAAAGGACATTCATGGTAAACTCCCATCATGTATGAACAACAAATGAAGCCACGTGCAACATCACATCACTGTTTCTTATACTTGTCCAGACAAGAGGCAAGGCACAATATTAAATTGTAGATCTGAAAAGTTGTTTCCTGTGTGGGGAGAGTTAATGTAATATAGTAAATGCATATTTCTTTCTCATGATCTAAGGTGAAAGGTGAGATAAAAGGTGAAAATTAGAGAATCTCAGGAAATAATGGCTACTCTGTCCTTATCTGGAGAAATAATGGTCTCTATGGGTTTTCTGAAAGGAATCAGTCAAATGTAGATGTTCCATCTTATTGATTGCAAGGCAATCCACATACTTTAGAACTTAGGCAAGGCTGGAATTTGATGAAATAATTAAAAAACTGAACTCGTGTTTCTTATCCCTGAGGTCTGCTATAGGAAGACCTTCAGGCAGAGCCAAGACTTTTCTCAAAAAGTCTCTTCAGACAAGTGCAAATGTTCAGAAACAACGTAAAATAAGTGCTAGTGTGTCCTCCCATCCAGAATGGACAAGATGAATTTGGCTACAGAGATGGAGGTTACCAGAGGTTAGCAGAATCCTGCCTTTATCATGATTGTGACTTTGGTAGGTTTCATTATTCATCAGTATTGTATCAATCATGAGTCTATGAATCTAACCAGTCATCATCATACCCAAGGTCATCTAGATTTTCTCCGATGTTGTATTCTTTGAGTCTTATGGTTTTGGGTTTTACATTTGGGTTTATGATCCATTTTGAGTTATTTTTTGTGAAGGGTGTAAGGTCTGTGTCTAGTTTCAGTTTTTGGAATGTGAATGTCCAATGATTCCAGCACTATGTGTTGAAAAGATTATTTTTTCACTGTATTGCCCTTGCTTCTTTGTCAAAAATCAGTTGGTTATCTTTATGTGGGTCCATTTCTAGATTCTTTATTGTATACATGGATCTATTTGTCTCTTCACTCTCCAGTAGCATGCTGCCTTGGTAATTGTAGAATATTTTTAAAGGAAAGGAAAAAAAAGTTATGGGAATATGATAAAGCTAAGATTACTCCAGAGGTAAGAATTTTTTCAGGATTTCTATATATACATTATAGATCCATGTGAAAGTATTCTGAATTAGTCTCTTAAAAAATCAAGAAATTTAAGGATTCCCATTTCTCCTGTTTACCTGTCCTAATGCTCTCCTATCTTGTAGCAAAATTCCACAAAATATATGTCTATACTTGTTGGCTTCCAGTTTAGCTCCAGTACTCTATCTTGTTTTTAACAAAAAAAAATTTTTAACTTTAAACGTATATAAAGGCTGGAAGGTTAGTACAATATATAAGCACATAGCCTTCATTTAGATTCACCAATTGTTAACATTTTGCTTCCTTTGCTTTTTCTCTTTGTCCCTCTCTTCTCTTCTTTCCCTCCCTCCCCACCACCTGTACTTTTTAATTTGCTAAACTATTTGAAAGTAGGTTACAGCTATCATAACATCTCATCCTTACATACATTAGCATGTTTGTTCTAAGAAATTATATATTCCCCTGTGTAACCACAGCACCATAACTACACCTGAGAAAATGAAACAAAAATTCAATAATATTATCTAATATGCAGTCCTTTACATTTAATGTTCATACATTCCATTTGCTTGTTGTGCCATTTGAGTCCATTTTAATCTGGAAGAATCTCCAGTCTTTTTGTTGTTGGTGTTGTTGTAACATCGACTTTGAAAGATCAGATCAGCTGTGTTGGACATTGTCCCACATTTTTGATTTGTCATGTATTTTATTTTATTTTATTTTATTTTATTTTATTTTATTTTATTTTATTTTATTTTATTTTATTTTATTTTATTTTATTTTATTTTATTTTATTTTATTTTATTTTTTTTTTTTTTTTTTTCAACGTTTATTTATTTTTGGGACAGAGAGAGACAGAGCATGAACGGGGGAGGGGCAGAGAGAGAGGGAGACACAGAATGGGAAACAGGCTCCAGGCTCTGAGCCATCAGCCCAGAGCCTGACGCGGGGCTCGAACTCACGGACCGCGAGATTGTCATGTATTTTTAAAAAAATCTCCTGAATAAACCCAGGTTCAATACTTTCAGCAAGAATACGTGATGTATGTATCCCATCAGGGTGGCTCATATTCGCAGGTGTTCCACTTATCAGTGATGCGGAGTTGAATCACTTGGTAAAGTTGGTCTCTGCCAGCTCTCTCCATTAGAAAGGTCGATTGTTTCCTTTTGCAATTAGTGAGTAATTTGTGGATGATACCGTGAGAGTTGGTGAGTACATTGCTACTCCTCCTTGCTCCCACTACCCCCAGTTTTTATCCAAAGGATTTAACATCCATTGATGATCCTTGTTTAAATTAGCTGTTACCTTGGTGACTGCAAAATAAAGACGTAATTCTAACATTTATTCTGTACTTTTTAGCTGGAAACTGTAATACGCGTCCCCTCCTTTTCCCCTCATTTCTCCCTTTATTGCTTTTCTCTTTTTCTTTCTCCCTGTCTTGCTTGTCATTGTGAACGCATGAGTTTTCTTCGATTGTTCAGCATTTGATTATCCATCACTGTTTGTCCCAGTTGTTATGGGTGTGGAAAAAATTGCCCCCAAATTTAGTGGCTTAAAACAATAATAATAATTAAATACCATATTTTCTTGATACAACCTCCTAAGGATTTTGCTGACTCTAATATTTTCTATTAATTTGCTTTTGTAAATAATGTTCTTATTTGTCTGTGCTTATATTGTTTTAAAATCATGGGGAATAGATTCATAGAGGTGGAAACAGTGGGTCAAAGCCGAATGAAGGGGCCCCTGGGTGGCTCAGTCAGTTAAGCATCCGACTTCAGCTCAGGTCATGATCTTACACTTTGTGGGTTTGAGCCCCACATCAGGCTCTGTGCTGACAGCTCAGAGCTCAGAGCATGGAGCCTGCTTTGGATTCTGTGTCTCCCTCTCTCTGCCCACCTCCCCCCCCCCCCCCCCCGCTCGACTCTGTCTATCTCTCTCTCAAAAATAAATAAACATTAAAAAATTTTTTGAAAAAGGGGGAATTCATACATAGTTTCATTAGATATTGAGAAATCTTTCCTGACAGGCCACAGCATTTTGCATTGCCACTAGCAACATCTGAGAGTGCCTGTTTTCCTGCTGCTTGCCCCTGTCAAGATTTTGTATTTTCAAGGCTTTGAATTATTCCTAATTTATTAGCACTCTCATTCCTGGGCCCTCCTCAATCATATTTTTACTCAAAAGTCAGCCTCTCTTTGAGGACTTTCCTCAACCACCATATTGAAGTATCCACCATTTCTCATTACAATTTCCTCTTTCCTGCTGTTGTTTTCTGCAAACTTGCACCTGTTTTTTTTTTTTTTTAACATACCATACATCTCAGTTATTTATCTTTCATGTCTCATAAATTAAAATGTAAGCTCCCTGAGAGCAGCAAGTTTAGGCCATTTGATTTATGACTGTGTTCCAGGCCCTAGAATGGTGCGTAGAAGAGTCAGTGTTCCGTCAACATTTGTTCAATGAATGAATGAGGCAAAAACACAGTTAACAAATTTGAGTTAAGTGATGTTCAAGATCCTCTCCAGCTTTGCAAGTGTTATATTTCTCAACAATAATTTTTCTTATTATTCAGAAGGACTCCAGAGAATGATCAATGGAAAACTAATCAACAGATATGCATTAAAAATACCATACATATTTATTCTACATAGAGTAATAATAATAATAATTTGTGATTAAATGGGGCCAATGGAAATATGAAATGGAAAAAATCTGGAGAAATCAAAAATTCTCTTTTATATAATTTCTCAAAGACATCTAGACAGGTTCTAAAGAACATTTTTAAAAACTAAAGACCATTTCTGGCATGCAAGAATTTCCTGTTTTGCTTAATTGATAAGTCAGATTCTTTCCAAACCTAAATATTCTATGAAGAACAGCTGATCATCATTGGCCAGTTCATAACAATTGTGAAAAATTTGATCTGGTACATTGCCATTCATGTGATAATCTGGGAAATATGAGAACTCTGGTGAAGGAGGAGGATGATGGAAGTTGAACCTGAAGTGTGAGGGTGGGGTCCTACAGTTGCCATTACAATACTATCTCCCACAAAATCTTGTTTGTTGGTTGTTTTTTTTAAACAAAATCTTGTTTAAATTGGTTAACTTGTTTAAAAGTCTTCTAGAAATTATTCATGGGGCGCCTGGGTGTCTCAGTTGGTTGAGCGTCCGACTTTTCATTTCAGCTCGGGTCATGATGTCACAGTTCATGAGATTGAGCCCTGTGTTGGACTCCGTGCCCGCCCTTCCCCTGCTCATACTCTCTCCGTCTCAAGATAAATAAATAAAAAGTTAAAAAAAAATATTCACAATCCTATCACAAAATCTTGTTTGGACTAACATATATTTATATGAAAAGGGCTATTTAACATACTTTGCCAATGAAAAGGTCTATTTAATGTAAGTTTATGTTACGAACAAGGTAATGGAGATTGTATTTTGAAAATATTAGATGAGCGTATACCTCATTCTTTGCTCTACTTCGGCGTATCATATGCTCCTATGGCTATTTCCCCAGTAGCTGTCTTTCAACTTATGAAAAACTACGATGTGGAAAGGATGTATTCTGTCTTTGTAAGAAGCAGATATAATGTAAGAGAAGTCCCTTATCTCTGAGAAAGGGAACTAGAAGAACGCCCTGCCAGTTCTGGGGAAGGAGCGAGAGAAGGAAGGAGAGAGAAATAAGAGGCAGAGAAAACAGGTGATCAGACATGTACGTTCAGGCTTTTCTGGCTGAGATGTTGGAAGGACAGTGTTCTGTAGTTTAAGGGGGAAGAAAAGTAGCGAAAGCTGGTGTCCCATTCTGAAACTGACACTCTTGAATGGGATGGCGGTATAGTGTAACTTGGAACCAATGTGCTATAGCTGCCTCAGAGTGAAAAATTTTTGATGTTTTTAGGCAAAGAAAGCGCATGCGCGAATGCTTCAGCTCCTCCCTCGGCAGCTGTGTGTTGTGGATGAGATGTGGGAAGGACTTCCTGGTGAGCTGAGTGGGATGTGTAAGGTAGCTGTGCTGAGATGCACTCAAAATGCCAAGGGGCCACCTGGGTTAGGGACAAAGTCACACCATTGTAGAAGCTGAGGCTGAAGACAGTCTAAAGACTTGGTCTGAATGGAAACTTGCTACAATTCAGAAGTTTGTTAGTTCTGGACTAGGGCCAGATTTGCCGGGGAGGATGAGGAACCCTGACCACACTGGAGGATAACCCATAGGGTACTAGTGAAATCTCAGAAACTGTGCAGTGACTCAGATATTGCGTGAGAACAGCCCCTCTCTCTGGTAGAGGTGAACAGGGTCTCAGCAAAGCCCACAGATATGCATGTTTGGATCCTATGTCCTCATTGGTCAAGTAAGCCCTATAACATTCCCCCACCCCTCCCTAAACCTAGAAGCCATCCTGGGGAGAATGGGATGGAGATGTGATATGGCAGGAAGGAAATGTCTGAGCACTCAGCTGGTAGAGACTGGGTTCCCTTAAAGAATTTGTTAAAGCCCCATCCTATGAAATACCATCAATTTACAAATGTGTGTTTTGTTTATGCCACAAGTGGGATGGGGTTTCATAGGAACATGGGATTGTTTGTAGAAAATAATGAATAGTTTTTGGGCATCTGAATAATGGAGAGGAAATTTGCGAACCTGTTTCAACATCTGTCTAAACAATTGAATTGGAAGTTATCCACACAGCAACATTAATAGAAGAAAAACTGTAGTTCTGTTTTTATAATCACACGTATCTGTATGAGTCATCCAAAATGTATGGCCTCGTATATTATGTAATTGTTCTCGACTGTGGATAAAGCCACAAGGACTTCTCTTGAGTTTACGCAAAACTCATAATCATGGAATGGCACAATAAGATTTTGAAATATGATGGTCTTCTCTTGCATTTCCTTTTTCCTACTGCCTAATCCTCTTTGATCATTGTCATTTTTTGCCTCTGCAGAGGGTGATAGTGAAAACATAGAGAACATAACAGTCACCATGTGGCTGTTGGTTCCCAAAGGCCTGTGCCATGAGAGACCACAGGCCAGAAAGAATCATGACAGTGTAAAAACTAGGCTTCAGCACGATCCTTCCTCTTGGTTACGGGGAGGTGTAAATGCAAATATGTGTTGATCTGCAAAGGGCACCTGAGTTCGGTCCATTTTGCTGCCTGGTCCACGACTGAAATGAGGGGGATGATCAAATTTCCTGTAAGAATGGGAATCTGGAGCACAGAGAAGCTGCATACCCTTTTCAGGATAAAATTTGGTAGTGGGAGTGGGAACGGTGACCTCAGAGTTTTCTGCAGAAAGTTTAACTGGGAGCAAAGGTATTGTTTAGGGGTATCTGGGAAGGTGGCTGAGCAGCAGTCACCCAGGGGTTTGACAGCCCCATTTTGGTGCTGAATTATCCCATGTGTCTGATGGGGAATCAGAATTTAGCTACAGCCCTGATGAATGGAAGAAATAGACAGTTTCCCACATTCCTGAGTGTAGTATGAGAGAGAGAATATCAGAGACAAGAGCTGACTGAAGAAAGCCAAGTGATGAAAAAAGAGGAAGGAGGGAGTGATGACCAAGGAGTGAAAGACAGAGATGGACAAGGATGGGATTCTGAGAAGGGCAGAAGACCCTGCACTGACTGAGATTCAGGAGAATAGGGACCTAAAAGAAATTAACTTTAGATACAGAAAAGTAATTTTATATTTACTCATCATGAGAGTTTATGGACTGAGATTTCTACCAGCTCCTCTTATCTGAATTAAAGGATTAAATTCATTAGTGGAAATATATATGAACTTAAAATTTTTTTTAACGTTTATTTATTTTTGAGCGAGAGACAGAGACAGAGTGTGAGCAGGGGAGGGGCAGAGAGAGAGGAGGGAGACACAGAATCAGAAGCAGGCTCCAGGCTCCAAGCTGTCAGCACAGAGCCCGACATGGGGTGTGAACCCACAAACCATGAGATCATGACTTGAGCCAAAGTCAGACGCTTCACTGAATGAGCCACCCAGGCGCACCTATATGAACTTTTACAATTGATGATTAAACATTATAATAATAAAGGAACTTCAAAAAAAAGTCATATTTCAAAATCTTACTACTCTGTTCTGATCCATGTTTTCAAATTGTTTCCAGTTCTTGAAGATAAATACATATAATTTGACAAAGATATAAGCATTGTACAGATGCTGTATTGAAACCTGATTTTTATGTTAATATCATACTGTAAACATTTTACATGATGCACAGTCTTCAGACTAATATTTTAATAATTGGGTACCAGTCTTTAACATGTTAGCATCTACTTAACCATATATTCCAATTTTTGTATGTTTGGAATATGCATTTTTTGCCATAATAAAATTGTTGCAAAACATTTAGGGTCCTATAACTTCTAGGTGTCTTATCTGTTTCCTCGTCCTTTAGTAATTATCTTTAACTTTAATTATGATGAATCAAAGCATATGAAATTCTCCTTATTTCGAATGACTGGTGTTATGATTATTGATTTGTGAAACTCTTTGTTCTTTTGTTATTATTGATATTGTTTGTGTATATTTCACTGAAAAAAAATGTCGACAGTGGGTATTATCGTTTAAAATATTTGCATACTGGGGCGCCTGGGTGGCTTGGTCGGTTAAGCGTCCGACTTCGGCTCAGGTCATGATCTCACGGTCCGTGAGTTCAAGTCCCGCGTCGGGCTCTGTGCTGACAGCTCAGAGCCTGGAGCCTGTTTCAGATTCTGTGTCTCCCTCTCTCTCTGACCCTCCCCCGTTCATGCTCTGTCTCTCTCTGTCTCAAAAATAAATAAACGTTAAAAAAAATTTAAAATATTTGCATATTAGGTAACAATATTTAAACTTTGAGCCACAGGCTTAAAATCATGCCATGCAAAGATACCACTGTGGCTCACACAATGGTAAAAAGGAGGATGAAGGCAGAGAGTAGCTGATGAACATGTTAAGATAAGAAAAAAGATTAAGGCAAGATTGAAAAGAAAATGAGTTCAAAAGTACTAGTTTATTTTTCTAAGTGTTAGGACAGAATATATGCAGTTCATAATGAAGATTTATGTGTGCACTTGTGAATACTGTCTTTACCTCAAATGTCATTTGACTCTTGGGTCTGTGGAAACAGAAGCAACATTCTGTTAGATGGTCTCCACGGTTTATCTTGGGTAGTATTTCTCAAGAGAAATAACTTAATGAACAAAATAAAAAAACTTTCCTCTATTGTCTACCCCTAAATTCCTCACTCTGAAAATGACTAATGACACACACAAAAAAATTAGAAATAGATATTGTATATATATGTTTTATATACACACAAATAGGTGAACTTTAAAAATTTTTCCAATCATTCATATCATTTGATCCACATTGATTTGTTTTTTATTATTTATTTATTTATTTATTTATTTATTTATTTATTTTAGAGAGAGAGTGACGGGGGAGGGGCAGAGAGAGAGGGAGAAAGAATCCTAAGCAATCTCCACACCCAGCATGGAGCCCGACTTGGGGATTCACCTCACCACCATGAGATCATGACCTGAGCCGAAATTGAGAGTTGGACACTTGACCAACTGAACCACACAGGTATACCTATTTTTATTTTTTAAAGATTTTATTTTTAAATACTCTGTACACTCAACATGGGGCTTGAACTCATGACTCCAAGATCTAGAGTTTCATGTTCCACCGACTGAGCCAGCCAGGCACCCCACATTGACTTGTTTTTAAATAATTAATATTTTTACTTGAAGTGACATTATTTCATCACCACATTAGAACATTTAAAAAAAAAAAAAACTATGATTCATACTTTCTCGTTGAGGTTTCAAGATAATGAAATTTGTGGACCTTATCAGTTTAAATGGTTCTTTAATGAATTAGTGATTCAAAAGAAGATTGTGTAGGAAGAGATCAATACCACTGTTGATCATTACTTGATTTCCAGTCATAAACTAGCAAGAGACACTTTTATTGATATGGATGCTTCCAAAATATCTGTGTGATAAATTGTTTGCAATTTCCTCAGCGTTTTGAAAGTGAATGTCTTCAGATTAGAGTTACTAAATAAATCACTGTTCTAGGGGGAAAAGTTTCAATTTTCTAATTTTGGTCCGGATCTGTTGGATAATATAAGGGAAGTGAGCCTACTGCCACGTGGCTTGTAAGTTTTTATAGCATCGTAGAGAATGAAACAGTTAGGTGTGCCAGACTCACACAATTCCATGGCAGTGAGTCAGTAGGTGTGGTCAGAAAGCCAAGGGCCCACCTGGTATAAGTGTGCAGAACTATCACAGCTTCTGTCCCTGAGCCTATGTTCTAATTTTGCACAACAAAATCCAACTGCCCAACTACCAGTCATGCTGTCCAGCCTGCTCTGATTTTTCCTCTTTCTTGGGGGAGAGAACCATGGTTTCTTCTCTGACCCATTGTCCCACATTATTAAATTAAAACAAAATTAAAGCTGTTCCAGCGCAAATTCACGGTTGGCCACATCATAAGCCAAGTGCTTGTGTCTTTGGAAATAGGAGCCAAATGCAGTTGGAGGAATATTCTTTCCTATTTCAAGGAAAATGTTTTTTTCTTGGGTACTATTTCCCAAGAGAAGTGATATGAGGACCAAAACCAAAGCAAGCAAACGACCCCCATCAGTTCTTAATTTGAAATCAATGATGCTAATAAATATAAGAAATAATTCTTATCGAACATATACATATGCAAGTATATTCGCAGGTACATATGCTCCATATAATCTTTGACCTTGTTTTACTTGCTCTTCAGGACAAAATAAATTTAACAAAAGTTTTGTTTTGTTTTTTTTTGAAAAATGACAAAATGCTAAGCTGTGCTGCTTTTAAGAGTCTTGTTCATATAATTAACCCTTGTTAAACACTATGCTTTTGCAGCTCTGTGTTATGCGAGCTAAGAAGAGACTATTTCAGCTTCCTTTTGTTGCATGGCAAACGACTTCAAACATTAGTGGTTTAGAACAGCAATTTTTTTTCTCCCATAGTCCTGTGGGTTGGCTGTTTTTATCTGCGTTAGCCTGGTTGTGGCCTCAGTGATCTAAGAGGCGTCACTCCTATGTTGGTCCCCTTGGCTGGTGTAGCAGAGCCTTTCCTCACATGGTAGAACCTTCTGGAGGTCAGCCTGGGCCAACTGACAGGGTGATAAAAGAGTTCCCAGCAGCAAAGAAAGAGCAAGCCCTAACACTCCTCTGCTATAATTGTATTCCAATGATGGAGAAATGGATTCCATATCTAGATCGGAATTAATGAAAAATATTGTGTTAGTTTTGTTTTTTTTTTTTTTTTAAGTATCACAGAGAAATGTTGGAAAAGAAATAAGGAGCTGAGAAGCTACCCTTCATTTTTCCTATCCTTTATATATTTAGGCTTTTCTGTAAATGGAATTGATATGGCTTTGGTGTGAGGTAGAAGGGTGGGGGGGGATTCTCTGGGCTACAGGTGTAAACAATCCTGGGAATCTGAAATCGGGCTAGTACCAGAGAGTCAGCGCTTAAATTATAGCTTAAAATTGTTGTAGTTAAGAAGAAATATCTCTGTCTCACTCACCAGCACCACATGGAAGGTACATCTTCAAGGGGTAGAGTTGCCCTTGTCAGTCATCCTCAAGCTGGGCCTCCAGTGGTTTTACCGACACCCTTGCTGCAAACCCCAGGAGCTGACATCTTCTGGACTTTATGCTACCACTTACCACACCACCCAAATAGCTCAGCGCTGCTAAATCCGTAAGTAACCATGTAAGCTGAACATACGGAGCAGGAGATTACTGAGAATGCTTCCACCATGGCCACCTCTTCCTAGGAAGGTGATGAGGGAGAGCTGCAACATGGCCAGTGGGGGTTCTGCATCACGAGGCCTCTTCACCCCTCAGCCTTCCTGTGGCCAGATTGTGAGGAGAGTTGTAATGCATAAAAGGAAAGTGTACTGGATTCTAGGTCTTTTGTGCCTTGATATGTCTCCAAAAGATACACACGTTTGTTCTACATGTATGACTGTGAATTTTTTTAATAGAGGTAGATAGAGCTTCTCTTATTTCCAGCGGAAAGTGACACTGGATTTGTTCGGGTACAAACTGGGTGGAATAGAGCGTAAGCAGAAATCAGACTTGAGGGCAGTAGGTGTGGGAGAGGTCTGGAAAATCTGGACCACAAACCAAAAAAGAGAGTGGTATGAGCATTACTGTGCCACTGCTTTGGGTAAGGGGTTTTAATTACACCCATGCATTTAATCCTCTCAAAACCAGAGTGTAGGTGTCTTCTTTATGACACCTGTGAGGCATTCGGCTTGAGTTTTAATGTGGGTAAAAGATGAAGCAGCCACATGGAAACTTTTGCATGTCCGCATCCGGCTCTGTCTGCTCATCTCTCTGGAGGCTTCTTGCCTAGGGGGTGGGCTGTTTGACCTGCAGCCTCAGGCTCAGACTCGCCTCAGTTCCAAGGAAAAATTACTTGATGGGGTGTTCTTCCTAGATTTTTACTTTAGTTACCATAACTTAATCATAAACAACTGATCCATTATTTAGCACACTGACCAAGTTTCTCATTCTGGTACCTAGGGCTCTACTTTGTCCCCCTGACTCTGTCTTATGGCATTTGTGTAATCTGTTTGATCCTCTGATCCCTCTATAACTGGGGTCCTCCTCATCCCCCTTCAGAGATTAGTCTCCAAACCCCCGCATTGAAACTGGGGTTCTGTTACTTGCTCTCAGACCTCTTTGGTCCCTTCTGCCTGCTTGCCTTGGAATCTGAAGATACGTGGCAACTTTTCCCCGTCACTCTTTTCGAGAATCGCAGGACATCCTGCATGTAGGATCACCTTTTACTCAAACTGTTTTCCAGAACTATCACTGTTTATAATATTTATTTCCCAGATAGCATCAATATGTCTTGTCCTGTCTGTAGGATGAGTCTCTTTCCAGCATCTACAACATGGTTAGTTCTCCTGTCACATACTTCATGTTCCTGCCAGTGTTGGGGGTTTGGAGGAGTAGTTCTGGTTCCAGGTCTTAGGTTTGCCCTGTCTGTGCTTGGTGCAGTTTACCTCCAACATGGCTGCTCTCAAGATCCACGAGCACCATACTGACATCTTCACTAGTTAAATGCAGACACCTGTTGATGAAACCACAGAAGTAGATTTTGCAGGGAAGAACCCTTCATAGAAATACTCAGGATGTTAAAGGAGAGGAATTATCTCTCAGTTATCAAAGAGAAAACATATCTTTTTTAAAAAAAGTATGTAGTAACCCTTTAAATAATGTATATTTTGCTTTTTTCAAAAGCTCAGATAAGGTATTTATGATGAATCTGACCAATTAGAAAACTTAAAGCATTTTAGCTTAAATTAATGAGCTTGTATTTTATTTCATTAATTTTGCATAAATGTCTTTTCTGATCACTCATGACCTAGAAGAGTGGTCCAAGGTATTTACAAATTGGATGGATCACTTACACTATTAAAATGATCAACGTTGCCTTGACTTCTTTACTTGTTCCCATGACTACCATATAAATTTCCCAAAGCAATCATTTAAATGGCCACATAAAATTTTAGATGATTTCCTTTGGAAGGGTAAGAGACCTTGAATTAATAGGACCACTCTTTTGGATGTTTAGGGTGAAAAAGAAATTATTTCTTATCCTCCTTGAAATGGTAAGACTTATCACTATACCTGTGTCTAACACACGGTCTTATTAAGAAGTTGCTAATGTAGTTTGTCTTGCTTCGATACTTTTTTTTAAACTTACAAGAATGGGCAAAAATGCTGAATTCCCTAAATGTGGAGAGATCTATTGCAGATTTCACTGAGAAAAATTATAATTATGACCTTCTACCTGGTTTTACAGTTATCGTATTTTAGATAAATTAGCCAGCCAAATGGCACTGCAAATTTTACTTTCCATTTTGTAGTTACTTCTTTAAAAAGCTTATGTAAGCAGTTTAATGTGTCCACAATTTTCTCCAAAGTGTGAATATAAAAATGAGTTTATAAATTAGAAATTCTAGTTCTGTAATACAGTGTCATTTTTTTATCATTTGTAATAATATGAAGTTAATTCCTGCTGAATATTAAACATTAAAACATCAAGATGTGCCTTATTATGAATATTCCACTATTTGAAGATAGCTTAAATCACTCATGATTTTTACACTATGAACAAACATTCTTGTAATGAAATTACATGTTAATATAAAATTTGTATTATTTGAATAAAATCTCTGTAGAAAATCTCTATTCAAAATATTTTTTCCAAATAGTATATGGACTAAATTAAAAAATAAAAAAAACAGTATAAAAAAACAGCATAAAATGGTAAGAATAAAAACAATAGCATTTGATTCAATAAAGGACCAGAAATATGAAATTATAATTAGTTTTGTAATTTCAACCATTTTAGAACAAACTAAACCTAAATAAACCTCAACGTTTCTAAAAAAAAGTTATCGATGCTAAAATTCTCCACACTATAAATATTTAGGCAATAAACAATGTCTGATTTTCTCAAATTTTATTTTATATCACAGTTTAGGTGATATATAGCTATATATCTATATATTTCCCGAGGCAGCCAGCTGCAATTCCTGAGGCAACATATAATATTAATTCAGTTTAGCCTCCTGAATTTCAAGAAATTTTGATGCAGACCACATAATATATTTATTTTATGTTTCTGGTTTTAGTCAAAGGATTAAATGATTTATTCCTGAAATGGCTGTTTATCTCTTTCCTTTTTAAAATGAAACATTTTTTCTTCTATTTATATAGCAAGTGATGCCAAGTGAGCTAGTCTATACATTTATAGAATCGTGTTACTTGCTACTGACACTACTATGGAAAATAACATACTTCCTTCCATGAGGAAAAAAATGAGATATTTAATTTAATAATTTATCTTTCCTACTTTGAGAGAGGCAGGAGTATTTTGTGAGTTGGGTATAGTTTTAGAAAGATTAATCCAAGAGAACTGGCCACGTCTTGAAAACCAAGACACTAAATTAATTATTCTCTTCCTATTTTTCTAATTAATAGGCAATAAGTTGTGGTACGAAAACTCATACTTTCATTCAGTATTTCTGTTTACATTATGAAATATGTATATTCTGACCCATTTTGAGAAAATGGTTTGAAAGGTTGGAAAATATCTACTTAGTTAGGATTAGTCTGATGCGAGAAAGGGGGTGAGGATGACCTAAAGAGTATTGGAAAGGTAATTGATTAAAATAGGTCAGCGTATCCTCAGTTTCTGCAATTAGATTGTAATGGTTCTCCCATAAAATACCCAAGACTGAATTATTTTATTAAAGTCTTTTTCAGGTAGCCATTGAGACTAATTATTATTATTATTTTTTTTTTAAAAATTTTTTTTTTCAACGTTTATTTATTTTTGGGACAGAGACAGAGCATGAACGGGCGAGGGGCAGAGAGAGAGGGAGACACAGAATCGGAAACAGGCTCCAGGCTCTGAGCCATCAGCCCAGAGCCCGACGCGGGGCTCGAACTCACGGACCGTGAGATTGTGACCTGGTTGAAGTCGGACGCTTAACCGACTGCGCCACCCAGGCGCCCCTGAGACTAATTATTTTTACTAGAAGATGTAGCCCATCTTAATCACAACCATTAAGATTAAATTTTTGAGCAGTTGTGAAAAAGTACTCATGAATTAAGAGTTGTATTTTTTAGGTCTCTTTGATTGCAAATCATTGAAAAAAGTGTCATGTAGTTTAAGCAAACTGAAAGAGTTTATTACCAGACTTGAGGAATGTCTCATTAACCGTAGCATCCATCAGGCACGCAGCTGGGCCTGAAGTGATACTTTAAATGCTGGGAGGGCTTTGTCTCTTTGCCTTTTCTCTCACCTTTCTGCATGTCTGCTTGTCTCTCTGAAGACCTTAGCTTGGGTGGCAGGGTGAAGCCTGCTACTCCAGAATCTCAGAATGATTCATGTGAAAGAAAAACTGGCTTCAGGGGATCAGCCCCAATTCCAGTTTCCCTGGAAGACCAGCCTACTGTCCTGTCTCGGATCAGGGGTGCATCCATGGTCAATTAGAAACAGTCTGGTCACATAGTAGGAAGTACCCATCCCCATAGGAGAGAAATGGGGAATAGTGACCAGACAAAAGTCAATCATAAGACTGGACAGATGTCCCAGAATGTTTCTTCTATAGGAAGTATGGGTAAGAGTGGGAAAAAGATGGAAGGGCATGGAATGTAAATTTAATATACTTGTCAATTTTTCTGGAATCTGTTTGTTTTGCTCATCCTTCTCCAGCTCTTCCTTCCTTCCTTCCTTCCTTCCTTCCTTCCTTCCTTCCTTCCTTCCTTCCTTTCTTTCTTCTACTTCTTCTTCCTTTTTTTTTTTATGTTTTCAACACAGCTAAGAGAGGAATTCTTTGGTCTTTGGGTGAGATCTTTTGTCGAGGAGTAATTGCCTTGACGTGATTTTTTATGTACAAGAAAAGACTTACACATAGTGAGGGAGGTATAGCGGGAACAGATCAAACCCTGGAGTCTGAAGACCTATATTCAGATTTTGTTTATGTCACTTACAGTCAGTGGTCAAGTTACTTACTTTCTGTATTAGTCAAGATGGTTAACTTATTATGAAATGGTAACAAATAACTTCTGAAGTCTCAGAGGTATTTCCCCCTTATATTACATGTTCACTGAGTGCTGCCCCATATTGTCCTCAAGCTGAGACTCACTATCTGGAACTTGTCAATAGTTGTTACAAAGGGAAAAAGAGCTTTGGAGGATCATTTGACATTAAATCTTAAAACACATTGCCTAGAAATAATTAGATGGCCTTATCCCACTAGAAAAAGGACCAGGAATTATAATCCAATCATGTGTTCAGAAGGTAGAAAACTGCTTGATGAACAGTAGGAATGACTAACATAGCTCTTCTGAGACTCAGTTTCTTCATAAATGAAATAAAAATGTTGGGAATAAAACACTATAATGCATGTAAAACACCTGCTAGGAATAGTGCCATGTACATAACACTTTTCATGAGAGATAATTATTAACCTTATTAATTATTATCATTGGGATACCTAAGCTCAGGAATATCTAAGCATATTCTAATGCATTACAAAAAGAATCTAGGAGATTCACAGGGGTCAGTAATCCATGGCTCATAGGCCAAATCCACCCCACCACCAGCTTTGTAAATAAAGTTTTATTGGAATGCAGTCATGCCCATTCATTATGAGGAGTCAGTGGCTGTTTTCACTCAAAATCGCAGAATTTAGTAGCAGCAACAAAGACTATATGAATTACAAGCATTTACAGTCTACGATTCTAGAGAAAACATTTGTGGATCCCTGTTCTAAAGCACTAGCAGGTAGTAAACAAAGTTACCTGTCTTAGTTTGTGTTCCCTTGAAAGCAAGAGCCCACGACAACAACCTGGGCATAAACAATTTAGGCTGGGGACAATCCAGGGAACAGGAGTAAAGGAGCAGGCAAGATGGGACAGGGAGGTATGGAAGGTTAGCCAGTAGGTGTATAATCAGGTAGCCGCTTTAGCCTGTGCAGCATTTGCTTGGTTCCACCAGGTCGTACTGAGAAATAGACAGAATGTCTACCTGTATGTCCAGAATTGCCAACCTCAAGGACAGGAGGCAGGAGGATTTACCCATTGGCTCCTGTCCCCCAATAGTTAGGGGTTGCCACTGGGAATATTAAGCCAGTACTTCTGGGCTGTGCTTGCATGTCGGGCAAGAGGACTACATAGTGATAAAGACTGTTCCGGGCTCAGAGTAGAAAGATATGTGGAGTGTGCTGGAAATGAGTCACTGTCAGTGGGAACTTAATGCGGTGAGGTCCATCACAGCTAAGGCTGCAGTCAGAGTCAGAACTGGGAGACCTGACCCAGGGAGCCAGAGGTCTCTCCTGCTTTATCTGACACCGTAAAGCGATCTCTCTTCTCTCAGTTCTCACTTGGCTCTTGAGAACACCCTATTGGCCTTTGTCATCTTGAGCAATGCATGGAGTAGTGTGTGGAGGAGGTGTGAGGAAAGAGTATTTTGTCAGTGGTATTGTTCTCGTGTTTGTAATCTCAGTCTAAGGCAGTAAGAAAAACAAGTGCTTAGAAGGTGGTTAGTGATGAAAAAAGTCATTTACCATTTCTAGTGCCCCCCCCCCTTTTTTTTCCTGTAAAGGATAAGCTAGTGCCTGTCAGATAGTAACTATTATATACTCTGATCCTCTTAGGTCTGATAGCAATGCCACTGATAAAAAATTTCCTGTTTATCTCTGTTAGGGATATATACTGCAGAAATCTGAGAGGGCATCCATTACAGCACAGATACCATCAGCCCTTGCCTAAATTTGTATTGTGCCTGAAACGAATAATTTTCAAGTACATGAGTTTAAAACAAGAAATAAAACCATTTGAAGTCATCCTGGAGATGAGTGTTATGAGCAAAAGAAAGACGGATTAAAAAGCCCATTCATGCTTCATGGAGGGAAACAAGGGTGTTTTTTTTTTTTTTTTCTTTAACCACCATGCACCCTCAGTAAAAGAGGCCAAATGAAACCATAAATCCGAGTCAGATTATTGAAGACTTTTATCTGCTAAATATGGCTCCATTAGTGATTAAAAATTACCTTCACTGTTTTGAAATAAAATGAGCAGTGTAAAGACAATTACATTTTTCTGCGCTTCTGAATTTTAAGGGCTAGTGTCTTACAGTTTATGGGCTTTTTTTTTTTAATGTTTATTTTTGAGAGAGAGAGAGACAGAGCGCAAGATGGGGAGGGGGCAGAGAGAAAGGAAGACACAGAATCTGAAGCAGGCTCCAGACCCTGAGCTGTCAACACAGAGCTCAACACGGGGCTAGAACTCAAGAACTACGAGATCAAGACCTGAGCTGAAGTTGGATGCTTAGCCAACTGAGCCACCCAGGCACCCTTTACAATTTATGGACCTTTGAGTCAGACTTCAAAATCATAATATACTAGACAAACTGTATGAGAAGACAAAAATGTTTTTGTTTTTAAATTCATATCACTTAAAAAATCCAACTGTTTTTGTGGGGGAAGAAGTAAATATGACTAGAGACATAGTTTAAAGAAGATAAAAATGTTTTATACTAGTTTTCATGAAATGATTAAAACTATTAAGAGTTTATCTATACAAGGACGATTGCTTAAGTGAAGGAAGGAATGAATGACTGGTCAATTTAAGATGATATGCATGGTCAAGGAAATTCTGCATAGTTCTTCCAAAGATCTCCCTAGCTAAGAATAAAACTATTAAGAATTTCTAGCCAATTAAACACACTCTCATTCCCCCCATGTCAGTCTCCTCACTAGGCCCTGGGCACGTGTTCCTTCTGTAGTTTTGGGTGATCTTCTCGCCAGTCCCAGCATACATATCTGCCTGTGTTTCAAGGTCCGAGGTCAGTTCCCTTCTCTAGGAAGCCCTCCTATCACAGTTTCTGCCTTTGTGGGGAGGAACTCATATTGTTTTTGAAATTCATTCATTAAGTAGATAATCTAGTTATAAATTTAATACTCTGTAGGGGTGCCTGGGTGGCTCAGTCAGTTAAGTGTCCGACTCTCCATTTAGACTCAGGTCATGATCTCACAGTTCGTGAGTTCGAGCCCCACATCAGCCTCTGTGCTGACAGTGCAGAGCCTGCTTGGGATCCCTCTCTCTCTGTCCCTCTCTCTGTCCCTCTCTCTCTGTCCCTCCCCTGCTTGCTCTCTCTCTCTTTCAAAATAAATAAATAAACGTTAAAAAATTAACGCTTGGTGCAAGAACTTTACCTTTACCTAATATTTTTCATCTGTGTGTATTTTGCTCCCTTAAATGTGATGCTCTAAGTCTCCGGAAGGAAGCAACCATTTCCTCCGAACCTTTTCTGTCCTTTCATTCAGCCTGTTGATAGGTCAGATGCTTATATTGGTGTCATATATACAGTGCTGATGCTAGCTACTCCAGAGTTATTTTTAATGAATGAGTTGGACATCTCTGCATTGCCATAGTTGCCATGTTAACGCAAGTCTGAAAGTGTCTTTGTCTTATATTTACATGAAATTAAGCAGAAAGTGTGTTTTTTTTTCTTTCACTTTATAAGATGACAAATTTGTGTTCTAAAACAGACAAATACACACAATTATTTTCTCTCAAATTATTTTGACTGTCTCTAAAACTCAGGACCTGGTCATCTCACTCACAAGGCAGCTAAGTAGAAAGTAGTGTTCCCCAAATTGACTGCGTCCAAAAAAGTCACCATAGAGGCTTAAAATATGGATTTTCAATTACCATCCTAGAGCTACTAAATTAGAGACTTCAGAAGAGAAGAAGCCTGGAATCTGGATTTTTATCAACTAACCAAGTTAGTTTTTATATGCCCACAAGTTTGAAATGCACTTGCACCTGGGAAACTCTCTGAGGATATCTTTTTAAACAGAAAGTGGAGATAATTGTATCCAACTTATAGAGTTACAGTGGGAATTGGATGAGGTAAATGTGACTAGATAATATACCTAGGAAAGCCCAAGGACATAGAAAACGTTTGATAACCTGTAGGTGAGATTTTCCTATTTCTTATCATACTATTTTATAACATCTTCTTTTGGAAATTTAAGAGAGCAACAAGAAAATCAATAAGCATCCCATTAGAAAGCCCCAGCCTCATGGTTGTTCCATTACTATCTGGGCTTACTGACTCATTTCACTTCTATTTTTCAGTGAAGCTAGTTTCAGTTGGATCTCTTAGACTTCCCGTGGTTTAAGGTAGAGATCAGCTCCAGGGGAGGCTGGTGGGATATTCTGTATTTTCTTCTGGAATTTTAACATCAGATTATCTGATAGGTCAAGAAGATACTAACTAGTACTTGGACTAGTTGATGGACTTCAACATTACAAATGAAAATTTGCATCCACTTTTTTCATTCCTATTCCTTGAAAATTACTTTTAATGAATTCTTCTGGAAATTTTAGCAGGGATAATTTTTTCTTATCTGTTATCTATCTATCATCTATTATTTTTTTCACCTCTCAGTGCTCTGAAACTAATAGATTAATATCCTAATTTAAATAGCACTCTTATCTGCCAATCTATTTTACATTCAAACAAATATTTAGAGTATATATTCCTATTATTTACTGATCTCTGTGATATTTTTAAAAGTCTGACCTCTACCTGTTTTCGTACAGAGGACAAGACTGTTTTTATTTTTGTTAAGCTTCCTGAGGAGAATCTTATTTCAAGTTCCTTAAATATAGACATGGAGTTAAATGTAAGATGTGGATTTTTTTTTTCCTGGTAGATAACTTAATTAGCCATGATTCATTGAATGAGCTAAATATTTTTGGTATCTCATGAAGCTTTGGTCAATTTAATCACTTTAATTCAGAAATGTAAAGTAGAATTTTAAAAGAGTTTCTGAATTCATCAGAGTTATATAATATCTCATTTTTCAAGAGCCAACAAATATGTCGTGTATGTGTCTGTGTATCTCAGTGTCTCTGTATCTAGCATTTATCTATTTTTAGTATAGTCAAGACTGCTGAGAACCTGGGTGGCTCAGTTGGTTAAGTGTGAGACTTCGGCTCAGGTCATGATCTCGTGGTCTGTGGGTCAGAGCCCTGCATTGAGCTCTGTGCGGACAGCTGGGAGCTTGGAGCTGACTTTGATTCTGTATCTCCTTCTCTCTCGCTGACCCTACCCCGTTCATGCTCTGTCTCTCTCTCTCAGTCTCTCTCTCTCTCGAAAATAAATATTAAAAAGAATCTAAAATAATATTGCTGAGCAAAAAGGAATATACCATAATGATAATATTGCTATTTAAAAAAATATTAGCCTTTTCTTGCACTTGTTGCTTAGAATCTATTTAAATCTAAATCCCTTGAGTATAATTTTGAACTTCTCTTCTAATCAAGTAAAAATACAAAACCAATGTCCTGATTATACTAAAGATTGCCTCTGAACTACATGATAGCTTTCCCTCTGTGATTTATCTGATCAAACTGTCAGAAAGAATTATTCAAGTTCCAGATGTTTATTACTTTTTCATTTTAAAATATTTATAGAGTTTAGAAATGTTTTTTTTCCAAGGGTTTTAGAATTCTATTTCAAGGCCATGGATAGAACTAACCATTTGTCTGATAGCATCTTGGAAGTTTGCTCTCCAGCCAGTAACTACTAACACCATTAGGGTACCCTGAGGCATCCATGATCTGATAGTCTATGTGGAAAATAACATGAATTCTAGGAGATTTACTAAGCACTTGGAGGATACTTATGAACTATTAGTAAACATTGGCAATCCTAAACACCAAAAGTAGAATCCCAATAATTCCTGGAAGAGCTAAGAATGTTTTCTCAAACCCTGTATGAGCTTCTTGTCATCACCCTTACAAATGATATACTTATTGGACAAAAAGAGGGACAAAAGGTGTATTTTTTTGGGGAAAAAAACCCAGTCAATTTAGTGGGAAAAAAAATTAAATTGGTTAGGTTTCAAAGGTTATGTAAAACCATATGAGAAAAATTATGCTTGGTTAATCTGCTCATAGTAAAGGGAATATTATAATGATCTGGGGTCCTGGTAAGTTTTAGGTCGGGCAAGTTCTTTATTTTTCTGAGCCTAGTTTGGTCATATGTTAAATTTTGGTGAAAATACCTACCTTTCATTTCAGGTTTGACATAGGGTCTAAACGAGATAATGTAAATTTAGCTCCCAGTACACCGTCTGCCACATAGTAATGAATGGTTGCTGTTAAATGATAGCAGTGCTTACTCTTTTGAAAAATATTTTGCCCAACTGAAGAGAATGGGCATATTAAAATAAATGCTTTGATGGAAATGTTTTGTTGGGTGTATTCAATTTTTGTTTTTTAAGATACTGCTACAGATCCCAGTCCCCAAATGATTTGTCACCTTTGTGTAGAGCTTGCCTCTTTAGTAATTTTTACTCATGTGCCTTAATAAAATGTCAGGGAAGCTCTCCCAGTCTCACAAAAGAATCTCTAGAGGGCCATTATTGTTTCCAGACTTTTCAGGTAAGGGGGAAAGAGAATAGATAAATGTGAAGAGAAGTACAGAAATTATTATACCTTAGGAGACTTGGTTTAATGTAGACCACCCCATTACTCTCAATTAATATGTTAATGTACACCAAGATAAATTTTAGAATACAATCCAAGTATTAAAAATATTTTAAAAATTCAATACCTTCATATGTTCTGCCTTATATTTTATCTTGAAATTTAGCGTTAGGCCAAATCGATTTTTACCAGGAGCAGTTAACCATACTAATAAAGTACTAATAAGGTACTAAAATAAAATAAATAATACTAACTATACTAATTATATTGACATCACTTCTGATGACAAAAATCAGTAATGAAAGTAAATTTCATTATTATTATATTCTGGAACAGCGTTCCAATTAAGATATACCAACAACATAATTTTTTCACAAGTGGCTTTTTATCATGTTTTTTTGTCTAGTGATGAGATGATTTACTGCATTTTAAGATGGAATTAAATAAAGAGCTTTATCCTTAAAATCTGGTAAAGGTCACATCATTTTTAAACAATTTCTGGGTAAGAAAGATCTATATGTAGCCTACAATAGGCAAACAGTAAAAATTGTTGACTCATAGTTTTTAATCAGAACAATAAAATAATGTTCCTGAAGCAAGAATAAATGCTAAGAAAACTGGTTGGAAAAACTTGTAATTCATTAATTAATTGTTTTTGAAAGACAGAGTGTGTGCATGCAAGTGAAGGAGGGGTAGATGGAGAGAGAGAATATCAAGCAGCCTTCACACTCAACACGGAGCCCAACGTGGGGCTTGAACCCCCCACACTGGGATCATGACTTGAGCCAAAATCAAGAGTCGGACACTCCACTGACTGAGCCACCCAGGTGCTCCAAGGAAGTAATGACATTTAAAATAGTTTCCTTTGGTTGTTTTTAGTTCACATTTCTCTTCCTTTTACCTTCTGAGGGTTTTGGGTTTTTCTTTTTTTCTTTTCTTTCTTTTTTTTTTTTTATTGCAGTCAGACACCATCCAAAATAATTCAGGCTGTTTTCAGGGTTTTATCACACAAAAGAACAGAGTTTAACCTTAAACGATTTTAATATTTATTTTCTGAATTATTTATTTTATAACCATTCTAGTCATTGCCTAAATGTTACGTTCATATTCTTTCAGGTTTCAATAAAAGAAACAAAATATCACTGAGGAAAGTTAAGATATTTTGTGGTTTGATCTGGGGAGAAGGTTCAGAGAAGGATTCTACAATGTCAACCAAACACTGGAGGCTGTGGAATATTTTGAATGTCACAGAGTGGGAAAATATTAAACAAGCATATAAAAATTCACTGGAAAATGGAAATGTTTAAAGCTAATAATGTGGGGGCATCTGAGTGGCTCAGTCTGTTGAGCATCTGACTTTGGCTCAGGTCACGATCTCTGGTTCATGGGTTTGAGCCCCATGTCGGGCTCTGTGCTGACAGCTCAGTGCCTGGAGCCTGTTTCAGATTCTGTGTCTCCCTTTCTCTCTGCCCCTCCCCTACTTGTGCTCTGTCTTTCTCTGTCTCAAAAATAAATAAATGTAAAAAAAATTTTAAAAAGCTAATAATGTGAATTAATGTTTCAGAGTGATGTCAGGACCACCCCTAAACATTACTCAGAGAAATCTCTATACTCCTTATACAACAATGCCAAGAAAGGTTACATAGAATTCAAAGAAAAGAAAAGAAAAGAAAAAGAAAAGAAAAGAAAAGAAAAGAAAAGAAAAAGAAAAGAAAAGAAAAGAAAAGAAAAAGAAAAGAAAAGAAAAGAAAAGAAGCTAGTTACCTATTTATTGCTCATGATGGAAACAGGGAGTAAAGAAACTAAGGAGATGGACAGAAATTCTCCATTTTTATAATTATATTAATGATGTAGGTGAAGCCTGAGGACACTAACCCGAAGGACATTTATGATGGAGGATAATATATTTGGAAAGGATAGTGAGAAAAGTGAGGTAATATAGATGATTGTAAGCATCTCCAAGTCCCTGGTTCAACTCTTCAAGGAGAAAAATAAAAAGGGATTTTCAAGATAAGTGTTTATTATTGGACTTGAAGCTATAGACTGAATTTTCTTAGTGTAGTTTATCCGTACATTGGAACTATAGAATATGGCAATAAATAAATTGTAAGAATTAGGATGTGTGATCAGAGTTCAACATAAATATAGTATTAAATTGTGTTCTATAACTCCTTCGTGAGAACAAAATCACTTAAGCAGCATATCTTTGATATGTATGGAGGTCATTAGAGGCACAATGGTTCCATTTCTCATTCTGACACAAGGTAGAATTTCATTTTGTCTTTCCTTTTGAAGTTGTATGTGGTCATGTAACTTGCTTTAGCCAATGAAATGTCAGTAGAATTGGGTATCATTTCAAGGCGGAAGGTCAAACACCAGTGCAGGATCACTATATTCCCTTCCTGAAGTCTAGCACTAAAGAAGCACAAATAAAGATAGAAACTCTATCATCCTGGGTACCTGAATGGCTAATGAATGGATCCTTCCACAGAGCAATCATATGCTTTTTAAATCCTTTTAGGTCTCAGAGAGCTTGTAAATTTGACATAATGATAGTTCCTATACTATAGACATGTTGGGAGAATCAAAGATAACTCATCTTTGGTCTTGGGATGGATGTCCACTACATGCTCACTATTAGCATTATTGTTAAAATTGAAAACAAATGTAAAATGCTTAAAGCTCACTCTCCATAAGTTTTATATTTTTCTTCCTAAATGATAATTTGTAAAAGTTCACTTAATTATATTAATTTTGTGCAATTTATCCCTTTGTCTTGCATTGTTAATAGTTTCCAAGACAGTGTTAGCATTAAAAAGTCATAGTCTCTACATATGCTTACCATAGAAATCAATGGTGAGATTGAGAGATTGTGAGAAATTAATAATCTCACAGGAAGACTAGGTAAGGCACAAACGCACATGCTTTTACAATTCATCCAAGGGTGATTAGCAAAAAGGGCAGAGAAGAGAATTACAGTGGGTTAGCCTCTTGCTGTCCAAGGGGTTTGTGGTGTTCTAGAAAACTAGGTGGGAGTGGTTGAGAATTATGTTTCTAATATTACCAAAAGAACAAGGGAGTTATTTGCTGAAATCCTATAATTCAAATCTACTTGTACCTCAAAATCATTAAAAAATGTGACAAAATAGACAAGGTCATGGCTCTAGAAGAATTTTGGCCATGAACATTTTTGGCAGTTAACAATTCCTGGAAAGAATGAGAATGCATAATAAGGTTCAGCATAAACCAAGGAGGACGAGCTCCATTTCTTTAGTAAGTAATTTCAGTCTACGCCATAGACTTCTGACAAGAATCAAGGATTTGCAGTAGAATGCCTTTAGTGATGAAACTACTTTGAATACAGTTTTTCAACCAGGATTTTGTTGTTGTTGTTGTTGTTGACTAAGATTTCGCAATGCAAAAAGGGGCCATTTAAATTAATTTATTGCCATATCATTGATTAACTGGGACAATATGGCTCATAAATGATTACAATATTACAAAATGGAGGTAGCTATTTTCATATCACTTTGAAAGTGAGGCTTTCTAGGGGCATCTGGGTGTCTCAATCAGTTGGGTGGCCAACTCTTGATTTTGGCTTGTGTCATGATCCCAGGGTCATGGGATTCAGACCTGCATCATGCTGAGCATGGAACCTGCTTAAGATTCTCTCTTCCCCTCTCCCCAGCTTGCACGTGTGTGCACTCTCTTTCCCTCAAATTAAAAAAAAGAAAGTGTGGCTTTCTATAAAACGGGTGCTGCTCAGAAGCTATTTAGAGTCAATTATATCTTAATATTTAGAACAGCTTTACAAATTTTTCTCAAAATTTTCCAATGTATACATGTCATCAGCCCACTCTTCCAGTGGAGATTAATCTGTCAAATAAGATGAGTGAAACGCTGTTTAATTATATTTGTTGCACATACAGTTCTCCTCTCCCTGGTCTGAGAAGAAAACGGGACTTGATTGACTCTGGCACTTAATGCAAGCCCTCAATTGCCTTCTACAGGTATCTCCCGCTTTTCAAAAGTTCATGTTGCGCTACTTTGCTTTTATAGAAGACCTACCTTAGTATCTGTTCTCGCAAACTGCAAGAAATCCGGAGAGGGTTTTTGTTTTTATGAGAAAAGGCCAACAGCGAACGGCATTCAGCATTTGCTTTGCGGTGAGCCGTTGCGGAGGCAGGATGTACCCGCCAGGTTTCTTTCCTGGGAGCTACACTCAGCGTCTCAGCCTCAAGACACCAATGCTTTGAACTGGGTGAGCATCTGTGCTTTATCTTGATTTATTTTGTTGCATCCGTTAGCAATATGTGCGTAAGGTATCAGAAAAGTGTAAGGGATGTGTTTTTTGGGTCTGGGAATGCTCAAAAATTTTTCCATACAAATTAATGGTAATTGCTTCGGATAGTGGGGAAAACCTGTATCCTACTCTACCACTGTTTAAGGCTTACCAGCGAAACAAATGTGCTGAAGTGGGTTTCAGGCGGTAGCTTCATATTATTAAAGACAATCACCAAGGCGGCCAAATTTTCAAGCACCAGACTTTTCCTACCTTAGAAATCAGCACTTTGGATCTCTGCTATAAGATAGCCTCTTGGCATTCTGGAAACTTCCTGGCATACAGTTTTATAGCTTAGAGCCAATTTTACTATTCTAAGTGATTAAATAGAAGCATAATTATTTATTAACTTTCATCTAGCTTACAATTCAAGTGTACACTTGATTAAGATAAAATATCTGAAAATAACTGGCATCTGACCAGTACTTCGGAGTTTTCTCAAGGCCTTCTCCTAAGGTATTTTACTGAAGCCTTCCAACAGTCTGGTTCATTCAGAAGTATTACCTAATTCACACACACACACAAATTCAAGTTCAGGGACGTTAGGTGAATTGTTCCCGGTTACACAGGTGTAATCTGAAGGAGACCCAGTTTGAATGTGACTCAGGTCCCAATTTTCTACATATTCCATGTTACCACATTTTCCCTCCAAAACAGTGCATACATAGCAAGCCACAAATGTAAATTTTTCCCAGAGCCACATTACAAAATGTAAAAAGTAATCAGTGGAATTAATTTTAATAGTATATTTTACTTGATCCAAAATAGCAAAAACATTGTCATTTCAACCTATATTGATTTTAAAATTACTAATGACCTATTGCAGGTTTGCTTTTTCTTTGTACCAAAGCTTCAGAGTCTGGTGAGGGCTTAAATTACATCTCAATTTGGATGCTAAATTTTCATTGGAAATACTATAAATTTTACAAAATTTAAAGTTGAAAAAGCTGACCCACATATTTAAGTTATTCCAAACATATTTAAATGGTTTCCAATAATTAACTTCAGTATAAGTTTCAAATTTAAATGTCAATTAAATTTAAATTTAAAATTTAATTCCTCATACTAGCGGGATGAGTGATGCACTCACTAGCTGTGTGTGACCAGTGTGTTAGATGGAGATGGTAGCATGTGATTGCCTGTTCCCGTCAGAGTTGAAGTCACTTTCACAATAGTTTGTTTCGTCTTTTGTGTGCATCTTTCATGTACAGCAATCACGTACATCAAGAAAGAGATGCATGTTAAAGGTAAGCAATTATAATAATCAGATTGACTGATTTTCTTTCTTGTTTTCAAGGTAGTTTGTAAATGGGCAAATTGATAACACAGAATGAGATTTTTATGGAAATACATTGGCCCAAGGGAAGGGGCACCTGGGTGGCTCAGTCGGTTAAACATCCGACTCTGGATTTCAGCTCAGGTCGTGATCTCAGGAGTTTGTGAGATCGAGCCCCGCATGGAGCCCTGCATCAGGCTCGGCACTGACAGTGTGGAGCCTGCTTGGGATTCTCTCTCTCCTTCTCTCTCTGCCTCTCCCCTGTGCATCCTCCCACACACTTTCTCTCTGTCGAATAAATAAATGTGAAAAAACCCCCACATTCTTTCATAGGTCAATTAAACAGTATTTAAGAAAATGCAGCTTGTTTCCTTTAGCTGTCAACCAAAATGATGGCTGCTGGCAGTCACTTCGTGGATTTCTGTCGAAGGTGAAAGTAGTTATTTTTGCCCTTTGCACGACAGCACCCTTTTGTAACTGCTTCCCTTAGGGAAGTTAGAGTTTAGAAGAATCTAATGAATGTCTGAACGTGATAAATAGCGAGGTAGGTGACATTTGCCTTCGAATCTTGCCTTCGAATTTCCTCAACTGTTTCTTCCTTCTGTAGCAACTCCTTCACACTTACTATACTTCCCTGTTGTCCTCAGCCATAAATTCAGATGATTTTGGATGAAAGAGTCCTTCCTCTTCTCTTCATGTGACTTACCCTGTGATTTACTTTTCTCAGGAGAGGACATCATAAACTCATTCACTCAAAGGGATGATTGACACCTCTACTAGAGATATTAAAATATGGGATGAGAAATTTGGGTAGCAGCAGGCTATAAAAATATTTCTTGGAGGATGGGAGTATTCTCAAGTCATGTCACTTTGTCAGGAAGCCACTCTGCCTGTACTCCACAGGACATGTTTAGCCAAATTCTGGTGCAAAAAGTGTAACACAGAAAGGATTGGATTGCTTCTCTTTTTCATCTGAGTTTTACTATAGCACAACATTGAAAAATTATGTCCACTGTTGAGTAGCTAGCTAAAAGGAAGGCTTCTTTAGTTTATAAAATTCAATTCACATATCTATCTCCATAAGGCAGTACTGTAATATCCCATAGATTTGGGTTCTAGGGTGCCCTGTTAGAATTTACTTCATGCAGAAAGGGTTGTTCTTCTTTGTGGATACATTTCTTTAAAAATTCATGATCATTCCTTGCCAAATTATTGGACATGCCAAGATCCATCAGAAGGACTTTCTCTTGATTAACAATTATAGTCTTCTGCCAATAATATGCTAAACAAGGTTACAAAAGGGCTGGTGCTGCCAGAAATTGCTCGGTTCCAAATATTATGAAATATTCTGTCCAGGCTGTGGAGCCAATACACCATTTCTGGGAAATTACTGGCAAATTGTTATAAGCTACTTTGAGTCTGTCTAGAAGGATATCAAAACTCTTCTTGAAAATTGTGCTTATTAGCTATTTGAATAGTTATAATAGATAATTTATAAAACAGATGTCAGATATTAAGAACAATGATACAGTGGACCAAGTTTAAGAAAAAGAAGATTACCATTATCTTTCAATTCCCTAGAGGAAGTTACCTCCGTTGAAGGCAATTAGTACCTGACTTCTGCTTTAGTCATTACCTTAGTTAGACCTTGGTTTTTTCCTACATTTGTTTATTTCCCTAAATAATATATGACTCAGCATTCTAGATTTTTGAAGTTTATAGGAATGAAATTATAGTGTATGTGTTTGTTTGCAGTTTGCTTTTTGTTGTTCAACAGTGTGTTCTCCCACTAACACTAATAATGGTTTTTATTGTTCATCTGGTGCTTTTATTGTTCATTCTGGTGCTTGAGGTGGTGAGTGTTAAGTGCTACTTTATTACTGCCTTAATATATAGTATTTGTTTTATATTCTTATTGATGTGTAGATGTTCTTTACATATCTAAGTACGAATGTGTTACAAATAGCTTCTCCCAGTTTGTGGCTCATCTTTTCATTATACGGTATCTTAATGAAGAGAAGTTCTTAAGTTGTCAGAATTATCAATACTTCCCTTTTGCCTTCATTTCTTGTACTTTGTTTAAGAAAGCTTTCCCTTCCCTTCCCTTTCAGATGATGAATTTACTGTCTTTCAAAATTTTGCCTTTTACATTTGCTTTAATTTACCTGAAAATAATATGTGTGGATGTTTTCAGGTAGATGTCCAACTTTACATTTATTCCCCACATGATACCCAAATGTCTAGGTATCATTTGTCAAATTATCTGTTTTCTTCCCCCAGGCATCTGTGATACTTGCTCAGTCATAAATATGTAGGCTCATTTCTGGAATCTCTACTCCATGGTCAGTGTATTCATCTTTACTCCAATACAAAAGTGCCATCATTTAAAGGTATAATGAATTTTATCTTGTGAATCAAAACTTGTCACCTTGCTTTACTTCTTCAGAATGTCTTGGCTATTTATAGCTATTTGCTCTTAGTATATATTATAAAGTTAACTTATGACATCCCTTCCATTGCCTCCAAACCTGTGATTTTGATTTCAAATCTGTTAATTGGAAATATCTTTGACTCTATAGATTAACTTGTGGAAAAAGTGCCATCTTTATAGTATTGTCATTCAATCCATGAATATAGTACATTTTCCAGGTTATTTAATTCTCTAAAGACTTTTAGTAATGCTTTATAAGTTTCTCTACAAATACTACACACATATTTTATTTTTACACAACATATTTTTGATGCTATTCTAAAATCTACACCTTGATGAAATATATATATATGTATATATATATATATATATATACATATATATACATATATATATATGATAACATGTATCTTTATATTGTAAAATTCTCTCTTTATTCTAGAAATGCTCCTTGCTTTAAAGTATTATTTGTTATATCTTAAGATTATAAATGTATTTACAAAAGGTAATATTTTTGTTCATCTTTATTTAGATTTACTCACATATTTGCCTTTTTTTAAACTCTGAATTGTTGCATTGCTATACTTTACATGGATTATTTTCCTTTTGCCTAAGGAAACTTTAGTAATGATTTCTTTAGTTTGGGTTTATTGATGATTTATTTTCTCAGTTTTTGTTTCTTTCAAAGTGTCTTTATTGTCCCTTAGTATTGGTAAATATTTTAAGTAGGTAGGTATTTATTCTCTACTAGGAAGTTGAAAATATTACATTGACATCTGACTTCCATTCTTTGTTGTTGAGAAGTCAGTTTTCAGTCTTATTAGCCTTTTGAAGATAATATTTATTATTTCTTGGCTGTTTTTAATATTTTTATTTTCAACAGTTTTACTATCATGTACATTTCTTTATGGTGGTTTGTAGAACTTCTTGGATATGTCTTGGTAAATTTTATTATTATTTTTTTAGTTATCATTTCTGTTTCATTACCTCTCTCTTCTGGGTTCTAATTACATCATGGTAAAATTTTTTACTATTTCTTCTATAACTCCTCTTTTTTAAAAAATATTTTCATCCTGTCTTCTCTTTATGATTCAGTCTGTTTGATGTCTTCAGCCTGATCTTCCATTTCATTAGTTTTCTCATCAACTGTTTCTAATCTGCTATTAAACTACATCCATTCAACTTTATTTCAAATTTGTGTATATCCATTCAAGAATACGCATTTGGTTCTCTTTTTTATAGTTTCCAGTTATCAAAAAACATTTTCCAAATTTGTAGTTTATTTAAGAGAAGACATAAATATATTAGTTTATTCTGATATGTATATATAATTATATATAATTAATATATAATACACACACACACACACATATATATATATATATATATATATATATATATATATATATAATTTTTTAAACTAAGCTTTACACCCAATGTGGTACTTGAACTCACAACCCTGAGATCAAGAGTCTCATGCTCTACCATCTGAGCCACCCAGGTGTCCCTGGTTCATTTCTTATAATGCCAGCATGCGGGTGACCTGCAATAGTTTTTCTACTCTGCTTTTCTTCTTGGTGCTGATCATTTGGTTTTGCATCCTGATATTTTGAGTAATTTTTTAATGATGCTAAACAGGTTATATGAAAAATTGTAGGGATAATATGATTATCTGGATGTTATATTGTCCTCTAGAAAAAAACTGATTATATACTGGGCTTTAGTCTTATGAGATCTGGTCTGTTTTTGGTTCAATTCCACTCCTAGGAAGTAATCTTTTAGGAATTTTAGCTAAAAGCATAGGGTCTTTACTATGACTTTTTCCTCCATGGAAGGCTCAATACACTAGTTGTTGCTCTATAGCCCATTAAGACTGATGAAAAGAGTGCTTAACAAATCAGCAAACATCTTGGTGTAAAAACTGGGAATGAATGAGGCTGAAGTGGGCTCTTTTTCCACTTTCTCCCAGATCTTTGTCAATTCAATCTTCGCTAGATTAGTGTGTCTCAAATGTCTTCAAACTGATAGATTTTATATTTTGTCTGTGTTTGTCTACTACAAGAGAACCCATCATCACCTGAATGGGAAATCCTCTACGTAAGCTTGAAAATAATATGTGTTTGGGGTGTATTATATATGTAAGTTTGGGGTGCATTATATATACGTGTGTTAGATCATCTATAAACATGTGTTTACATCTTCGATATTACTGTTGATTTAATTTTAACTGCTTAATCAGTAAATTAGATGTGTCAAAATCTACCAGTATGATTCTGGATTTGTCAATTTCTCTTGTTCTATCAATTTTTACTGTGTGTATTCAGAAGCCATGTTATTCAGTCTATTCTATGTTAGAATTATTAGGTTTTCTTAGAGAATCAAAGCTTTTAAAACTTTATCATTATTTAGTATTACTGTTTTATAGTTAATAATAATAATATATATCCTTATGTTTGTTGTAATTATAGATATATTTATTTCCAAAAAAACCCACAATGTTTCTTTTTTCTCTTTTCTTACTCTCTTTTAGATTTATCAAGTACCATTTTTCAGTGAATTCACTATAATGTTCACTTCATGGTACATTATCATAATTTCCAGTGCTCTTTTGTATTATATCAAAAGGCCCTCTTTTGTATTATATGCATATTTATATATTTGTTTGTTTTTCTTTATTTTCCCTCATGTTATACCAAATCCCTATGAACGTTTTGTTTTCATATGATCTTTCTAAGTGTGGATTGTAATTCCGTATGCATGTGTTTTTAATTTAGGGAGATGTTATTGAACTGGATGTCTCTTTCTTCCTTACAATTTTTATTTTTAAATTCAGCATGATTGATTTAGGACTTGCCTTTTTGCTCTCTGTCCATGTGGCCTGCCTTCTAAGTGCTGCCTAGGATTTCATGATGTGTGCCCACTATATTTGAACTCTGTGTGCTTCCAAGAGTCTGCTACCACAAAAATGCTGCAGTGAAGCTTATTCATACATGAAACCTAGAAATCTCTTTGCTTTCCACATCCATTGTCTTGCTTTACTCCATCATAGTCTCTTGCCACAGGAGACTGACATGTCTGGATTACATCAATGTGTTCCTTTGCCATCTGTTCCTTGGCAAGGTTTAGCTAACAATGAACCCAAGCAGGTCAGTGATGGCAGAAAGGAGAGGGATTTGGGGTATTTATTACTTTGTATGGTCATTTTGGGTTGGCTTTGTTGCCTTGTCTACATTTACAATTCCTCTCTGGAAAGCTATCTATCTTTATAGGCTTTTCTTGAAGATTCTTGTAGTTGCTCTCTCCCCTCATCCCTTTGGGTCTAGAGGTGGTAACAGCCCAAAATACTGAATTCTCCCTTTAGGTTTCCCTACATTATACTTGTTCCCTTATAATAGTCTTATTGGTCTCCTGCTTCAAATTATTCTAATATGCTGGAATCTTGACTGATATAAGCCCCTATGGAATTGGAAGAGAATTGACCTTGTTTTACTGTTGCTGTTACTGATTTTTTAATTTGTCAAATTCTAAAGCTAATCAATATCATTAGCCTCACAAATGATACAAGAGTTGAAAAAACTTTTTCTATTTCATGAACTCTCTGCCTTTATATGCTATTTTTTGTCTTACAGTTTATTCTGTCTTTAACCTTTCTCAAGATGTAATTATTATGTTGTACACAGTCAGTCTTTGTTTTGCTTTCCTCACATGGTTGCTATTTTCTGTTTTTATTTCTGTTTGTGGCTCAAATATTTAATGTTGGATCACTTCCCTTTACCTGATGTGCAACCTTTAGACTTTTTTTTCCCATGTATCTATTTGATGTTAATGATTATTTTCTTTCAGCACGTTGATATTATTTCACTGTATTCTTCCTATATTGCTGTTGGTAAATTAGCGTCAGTCTAATTTTTCTTCCTTTGAAGCAATCTGTGTTTTCTGTTTGGTTGTTTTAAAATTTTCTCTTTGTCTCTGTGTTTGCCACTTTTACTGTGGTGTCATTGGATATGGGCTTTATTTTCATTTATCCAAGTTGCAGTGGACTGGCCTTCCTTCCTGGTGATTTTCAACTTTTCTAAAAATTTCTCATCATTACTCTTAAAATTTTTTTCTGCTTTATTCTCTTCTCTTCTGCAATTCCAATGGGAACTAAGTTAAACTTTGTCCTTGGTCCATGTATTTCAAACTCAATTTCTAATATTCTATATCACTGGACTTCTGGACTACTCTTTTCAGATATGTTTTGGAATTTACTACTTCTGTCTTCAACTATTCTAATCTGCTATCAAATTCATTCATCGATTTTTAAAAATGTCTTCTTTGATATGCATTTTATTTCTAGAACTTCCACTTGTTTGTATTTCAAATATATTTGCTAATTTTAAAAATTCTTGGTTTTGTTCCATTGTCATTCTATTATGTTATTGTTTTACACTTCTAAAATTATATCATCTTTGGATTGTGGAAAACACAATTATATGGTATTTTATATGTGATAATTCCAACAGGTCAAGTGGTTTGAAAGTCTGCTGGTCTTATTCCTCATGGTGTCTTGTTTCCTTGTGTGCTCGTTATTTTTGATGGAGTGCTCCTATTTCTTGAACATTTTATGTGTTAAATATTGAGATCCTACATGAAAGTTTTTCCTCCAGTAATGATTTTCTTCAGTAAAGTTGTTCCCCTTCTAGGAGTCTGAGGCACTTCCAACTCATGACCTTTTGTGAGTTTGTTTATTTGTTTCAAGTTCTTATTTAAATTCTGGTTAGTTAACGTACAGTGTAGTATTAATGTCAGGTGTAGAATTTAGTGATTCATCACTTACATACAACACCCAGTGCTCATCACAAGTGCCCTCCTTATTACTCATCACCTATTTAACCCATCCCCTTCTCCCAACTCCCCTCCAGCAACCCTCAGTTTGCTCTCTACAGTTAAGAGTCTTTTTCCTGGTTTGCCTCTCTCCTTTTTCCCCCTCTATGTTTGTTTGTTTTGTTTCTATGACCACTTTTAATCAAACTCATACCTTACAGCTATTTGAACTACACTGGTTGCAAACTGAGGAAGGACCCACCTGTGGTTGCACATTTTTGGGGGAGATCACTTCAAACTCAGTGTTAAGTTTTACACTTAATGAATTTTCTTAAAATCTTTCATGTGGGGTCTAAGATTATCTCCTTTTTTTTTTTTTTACAATTTTTTTTTAATGTTCACTTATTTTTGAGAGAGAGACAGAGCATGAGCAGGGGAGGGGCAGAGAGAGAAAGACTCAGAATCAGAAGCAGGCTCCAGGCTTCAGGCTCCTAGCTGAACTGTCAGCACAGAGCCTAAGGGCTCGAACTCACTAGCTGTGAGGTCATGACCTAAGCCCAAGTCAGAGGCTTAACCGACTGAGCCACCCAGGTGTCCCAGTCCAAGATTATTTCTAACTCACCTTTACACTGAAGGTGTAGTACTTTGAGTTTCCAGGAATATTTTGGAAGTTTTCTAGTAGTATCTATATCTTCGATGTTTCTTGGGCTTTTCTCCAGGCATCCATTTCTTTAAAACTTATGAAAACTAAAGATGAATTTCTCAGCAAAACCTCTTGCAATATGTAAGTATGTTTTAGTGCTCTGCTTACTTCTTTGAAATAAAACTTCTTTCTTTTTAACCTCTTTGTACTTCTCAATGCTTTTGTCTGTTCATTAATGTGTTTTAAGATATTAGAAAATCATTTTACCTAGCATTTTTTCTTGTTTGCAAAAACAGGAGCAGCCAGAATATCTACTCCTGGAAACACAGTTTTAATTTTGTGGGATTTTGGCAGTACTATAGGTATCCCAGTTATTCAAACACTTATGTTATTGGCATGATTAATATTTAATATGTTTAGAACAATATTAGGAAAGAAGATTTTGTCTTCTCTATTGCTAACACAGACACATTTCATTCTGATATTCCATTTGTTCTTTTATCATTGCTATGGGCGATGGATCCTCCTGAAATGTGATTTCACAAGGCAATTTTCTGTATTTGTCTTCTGTGATTCACTAACAGCTTGTTTGATTTTCATAACAGAAAATAATTCTTTCCATATGCCAAAAGACAACTCATTTAAATAAGCCTGGTTCATGGTTTATCAACTTGATTACATCAGTTCTTTGAAAATATAGAAGTTTATACTATGGTTTTAGAATAAATTGCTTTCTCTAGTGTCATTTATATTTTACTAGAAAACAAACATGTAATTTGTAATGCCATGCCATCATACTAATAGAACAAGGAGGGATTTATCCCTCCATTTCATCAAAAAGTCAAATGCATAACAAATCAATGTCAGTGATGAAAGTATTTCTTGTGCATTGTAAGGATCAAAGTAAGCTAAATGGCATCATCAAGAAAAAGCCATTGTCATTGGTCATAGGAGTGAAGCAAGGTCATGAGGTAGAATGGAAAACACTTTTTTTGGTTTTGTTTTGTTTTGCCTTGTAATATCTATTTAAGTTAGCGATTCCCACCATGTAATTCATATTAAGGGAGTGTGAAAGCCTTTCTGAAATCATAACATATGACATATGTTGTATTTTTTTAAAAAAATGTATGTTCTTGTTTTTCCTAATAACCTTGTGGAGCCTCTGAAGACTACAGAAGGTATCCTATTTTTTCCACAGAGAATGAACTAATATCAAACATATGTAATTGGTTAATAAGAGATATATGATATCTCATAGTCAGATGTTGGTATAATTTTGAAATTAAAAATTTCAGAAGATTTAACTTCAGATTTTGAGATGGTTGTCACAGAAGGTAACTAATACAGAAACTTGGATCCATTTCTGCAGTGGTTCCTTTCTATGAATACTCTTGATGTTAAAAATAAATATCGAAGCAAGGCCAAACCCAAAACTTAAAAAAAAAATTAACCTAGCCAGATTCATTATAGCCTGATGAATACTCTGTACTTTAAAGGTAAAAGAAGTCCCATATAACTATGCAAATTCTGTAACAGCTTTTACTTTGTTTTAAACCTTATTATAGTCTAGTGCTAAGCTAAATAAGCCAGACAAAGACAAATACTGTATGATTTCACTCATATATGGGATTTAAGAAACAAAACAAACAAGCAAAGGAAAAAAGTGAGAGAGAGGGAGAGTCAAAGCAAGAAACAGATTTTTAATTATAGAGAACAATCTGATGGTTACTAGAGGGGAGGGGTAAAATAGGCCATAGGGATTAAGGAGTGCACTTGTTATGAGCACAGGGTGATGTATGGAACTTTTGAATCACTATATTGTACCCCTGAAACTAATATAACACTGTGTTAACTAACATAAGATTTAATAAATATTAAAAAATGTATTAAATATGGAAAAACCCCACAGGCGCCTGGGTGGTTCAGTTGGTTAAGCGTCTCATGGCTCGTGAGTTTGAGACCCACATTGGGCTCTGTGCTGACAGCTCAGAGCCTGGAGCCTGCCTCGGATTCTGTGTCTCCCTCTCTCTCTGCCCCTCCCCCACTCACACTCTGTATTTCTCTCTCTCTCTCTCAAACGTAAATAAACATTAAAAAATATGGAAATCCCCCCCAAAACCTTACTATAGTCTATAAGGGAATTATAAAATAAGTTTCAATTGGGGTCTAATGCCTCCTACCTTTCCCCACAGAGTTGAACCCCTCATGTAAAGCTAGCTTTTTTTGAATAGCTTTGGTATGTAAAGGTAGATACACTAGGAAAATATATGACAAATAAATACAAGACTGGGAAAATATATGCCAACAAAAATAAAATGTCATTTGAAGAATCTTTGGTTTTATTTATAATAATAATGAGAGTAATGTTTTTTTTTTCTTTCTTTCCAAGTGAACTTTGGAGATTATGGATAAAAAAGAAATACTGTGAGAATACAATGTCTCATGGGTACTGTATTCTGTGAAATGAATACAGAAAGTAACGATAGCATAACAAAATAGAGTTTTTCTTCTGACTTCTTGTATATCTGCTAACCACTATTTATTACTTTCTAAATGCATACTATAATAAATATAGGCAAATATAAGGTATGATTCTTGTATTCAGACAAGTTATAATCAGGCTAGAAAGAAAAAAAAAATGTGTAATTCTGATACTAGAGAAGTTCTTGCCTAAATGTGCCCAGGTCTCTTTTTTGACCAGTTTCTGATTGTGTCAGTGGTCTCATATTGACGACTAGTTTTCTGCCTTTAAGATCTCATCATTTCTGAAATGGAAAAAAACCTGATTTTACACAATATATTTGGGGACTGGCAAATTGCTACCTTTAGAAAATGTTGGAAGAATAAGTAGAAGGAATATACTCTTTTTATTCTCATCTTTGATCCATAAGGGGTAATCCTTCAATTAAAAAACAGAGGGGCGCCTGGGTGGCGCAGTCGGTTAAGCGTCCGACTTCAGCCAGGTCACGATCTCGCGGTCCGTGAGTTCGAGCCCCGCGTCGGGCTCTGGGCTGATGGCTCAGAGCCTGGAGCCTGTTTCCGATTCTGTGTCTCCCTCTCTCTCTGCCCCTCCCCCGTTCATGCTCTGTCTCTCTCTGTCCCAAAAATAAATAAACGTTGAAAAAAAAAAAAATTAAAAAAAAAAAAAAAAAACAGAATCCTCAACAGGTACCATACATGTCCACTCGTAGAGATTAAACATATAACCAATGGTATGAGGTATTTTTGGCAATGTATTATTATAAAAGATAAGCATATAGAAGTTAGATCAGATATGTGTCATCCTTATTCCTGTTACATACTCCTCAGAGAATTTAACAGATTCTCTCTAAACAGAGAATTTACCTGTGTCCTGGAAAGTTTGCTAGCCCACATCTAGACCACAACTGATGTAATTATGCATAGGAAGATGGCATGTCAATGAGTTATGTCAATGAGTTTCTCTCTTTCATGAATCTTAATTTGGGACTCAGAGACTCTCATCGTGGTATTCAGGGTCTAGATCAAAAAAATAAAGTCAAGGCTAAAGGGCGTTTGTTACCATATTCAGAGACAAGCATGGACATTGAATCTGCTTCTGCAGAAAAACCTGGCATCCAGAGAGAATTAGAGAGCCTTGTCAAACCACATGGTCCAGGAAAAGATGAGGAAAGGTGGAAAGGAATGTCCTGTCTAATTTCTGGTTTACTGTCCTTTATAAGAGCAGATAACACATTTGCTCTTGGATTCCATGAGATTCCTTTGAATTCTTTGATTATATACTACTTCAAGCTAGTTTGTTTGGGTGTCTGTTTCTTTCTTTTTTTTTTTTTAATTTTTTTTCAACGTTTTTTATTTATTTTTGGGACAGAGAGAGACAGAGCATGAACGGGGGAGGGGCAGAGAGAGGGAGACACAGAATCAGAAACAGGCTCCAGGCTCGGAGCCATCAGCCCAGAGCCTAACGCGGGGCTCGAACTCACGGACCGCGAGATCGTGACCTGGCTGAAGTCGGACGTTTAACCGACTGCGCCACCCAGGCGCCCCTGGGTGTCTGTTTCTTAAAAGCAAACAATTCCTAATTGTGACAGAGATTGATAATTGCTGACACATGGTCTCTCTTTCCTTTTCCTTCTTTACAGAACCCTTATATTAACAAGTGCAGCAATGTTTAGCTAAAAGACTTATTTCTTGCCTCCTTTACCACTCGAAGTGGTTATTAGAATAAGTTCTTGTCAATAAGGTTTAGCAAATATGCTAGGACTTGTAGATAGTCTATAAAGGGAAATACTTCACTCAATTTTTATCTCCCCCCCCCCCTTTCTGTTTCTTCATTTTACTGTCTGATATATGAACCCAATGATTGGAACGGACTAGAAATAAAGCAGGCTTTGGGAACCTGAAAGGCTGTGAAAGGAAAAGCTTATTACTGAGGATGTTGGAGTAGAAAGTTGAAGGAAACTTGAGTCCTTGATGACCTTGTGTATCTAAATTAACCCTTTTCCAATAAAGAGTTGTGACTACTCAACTCTGCTCTTGCAGTGTGAAAGCAGCCATGGACAATATGTAAATGCAAGATATGACTATATTTCAATAAAAGGGCTGTAGTTTAAAGATCCCCACTCTAGATTACCCTTGCACTGCTTACCTCCAGATTTTATCTGCTGAGATAAACCCTTTGGAATTCAATCCACTGGTATATTCATCTGAAACTGACATGCTCAGAACAGAATTAAGACGAAAAGTAACAAATGATAATTGAAATGAATTGAACTTCAAATGTAGAGATAGCATTTTGAGCAGAACCCACCTGGAAAAGTTTAATGAAGATAGGATCTAAAGAAGAAAGGACATGGTGAAGAAAAGATACTTTTTATATGGGAGAGAAGAATAGCCTTCCAGGAAAAGAAATGACAAAACAGAAGTGGAGATATGAGAAGGTGCAGTGTGTGAATCAAGGACTCGTACGACTAGAGTGATGGATTTGGGAAAGGAAGAAATAAGTAACAAAGTTGGAATTATAGTCTATGATTTTACTGTTGAAAGCTAGAAGCCAGGCTAACAAATGTGTATTTTTCCTCTCTTTCATTTTGAATCATTGCCTTTGTCTCCCCTGCCCTGCCCTTTCTCCTCCTCCTCCTAATCCTCCCTCTCTTCTCTTGGATTCTGTTTCCCCATCAACAGTCAGCCTGGGAAAAGCATTAGAGATGAGGCTCTAATGAAATCATTATGGAAGGTTTTATGTGAAAGTTGCACAGTTATTCTCCTTTGCTCCTTTTTCTAAAGTTTTGAAAGGTACTTGTCTGTCTCTCACTATATGGAGAATAATGGAAAATGGTGTATTTATTCTCAAGGGATTTCTAGGTTTAAATAGTCAATGCAGATCAAGGCAAAAGATGGAATAAATTAGAAAAACCCAAGGCCTTACCCTTGTAACATTGTGTACCGCTCGGCTTCATTGACTCTAACTAGTTTATAATCTCATTCAAAAAGCACATAATTCTTTCTGTCACAACTTTCTGTTTGTTCTCTGATGTCTTACTTATGATTGTTTTTTTTCCCTCTATTTCTTCATGACTGCTTTCTTTGTGTTAAATAGATGTTTTCTAATGTGCCATTTTAATTCCTCTCCCTTTTTAAAACTATGGTTTTTGAGTTGTTTTCTCATTGATTGTCCTGAGGATCATAATCAGCATCTTATTTACAACAATCTAGTTAGAATGAATACCAAGTTAATTTCATAGTATACAAAAACTTTGTTCCCTTAAAGCTTCATTTATCTCTTACTGTTTGTTCAGTGACTTTCTAAATTAATTCTGTAGTATTTATATTCTTTATCATGTGTGGCTGTTGATGTCTTTGCCAGTTAGCCTAGTGGTCAACTAATGATTCAACATAGATTTCCTTATGAACCCAGAACCGATTCAGTCTCCCAGTCTTTGCTAAGAGGCTCTGTGTGCATTTCTGGGTTCTCCTTCGGTACTCAGCTGTCAATTCACACTTTTGTGAAGAGTTTCAAGATTAAGCAGAGATAAGAAATAGCTTAGAGCCTTTTCAAGTCTTTCTTGAGCAGACACACAGCCCTGAGCATGTGCCTAGTCTTATATATGGAAATGACCCCCTAGATTCTCAGGAATATGTTGGATCTTTTCAAAGAGCCTGTGGACATCTTATTCCCTAGCTTTTCTTTTTAAGCTTTTGGTCAGTCTATTATTTGCTCCAACTGTGATCCACTTCCTCAGGCAGCCACGTAGTTAAACAATTGCCTGTATTTGTTTTAAACAAATACTCTCAGAGAAAAGGATTTTTGCATTGGGAAAGTTCTGATGCTGGTCAAATGAAGACAGCCCAACAAGGAAGGTCTTAGGTCAATTAATAGCGATTCTCTGGAAGTGGGGTCTAGCAGAAGTTTCAACTCGGTTTGGCCTCTCCAGTGATCTTCAAGTTGCTGGTTTTCACCATGATATGGGTTGTTGGTTTTCAAGTTACAGTAGAGCTAGCTAGGGATGGAACTCAGGTTAAGTTAAAATGCCATAGAGCTTATTGTTGTTTTTCTTAAACAAACACCCCCTGGGTGACTGCAAGACTTGGGTTAATTTTCATAGTCCTGAAATATATATATATACATATATATATATATATATATATGTGTGTGTGTGTGTGTGTATATTTATATATTTATATATATTTATATATTTATTTATATTTGACAATAAGTAAATATATATGTATGGCAATAAGTAAATAAATATATGGCAATAAATATATATATGGCAAAAAATATGGCAGAAAAAGATATATGGCAATAAGTAAATAAATATATGGCAATAAGTAAATAAATACAATGGCAATAAGTAAATAAATATATATTCATAGGACAAGTATGATGGAGTTTTATAGATCTACCCAGTGAACATATATGTATATATACATATATATACATTGCCATTGTCTCACTGCTTTTATGGAGGACATTAGTTTTGGTTGTTCCTACTCTATTATTTTCAACAATGTCCTTCTTCTAAATTTTCTTCCATTCAATAATTTATAGTAGACAATTTTTACATTTGTTTCAAAAATCATTATTCAGTTCTCAAGTATTAATTTTTATATGCCTCATAGAACAATAAAAGCAAACAAAAACACTTATTTTAAATTTATCTTCTTATTTATTTTTGAAATTGACATGAAATATAGAAATTATTATGTATCAAGTAATCTTAAAATTTTTCTTATTTTTCCTTTTTGGGTTGATGTGGTTGGGTTTAATTCTTGAAGTAAGGTGAAAATAGTAGTACATAAAATGTATATAAATTTCATTTTTTACAAAAACTGTGAACAGAATTCTACATTAATAGGATTAATCCTTAGTTCTATATTGTCTGATTTTTGATCTTTTCCTTTCCTACTTCTTTTTTTTTTTGATTTAAATGGTATGTCTTTTATTTATTTATTATTTTTTTTAATATGTGAAATTTATTGTCAAATTGGTTTCCATACAACACCCAGTGCTCATCCCAAAAGATGCCCTCTTCAACACCCATCATCCACCCTCCCCTCTCTCCTACCCCCCATCAACCCTCAGTTTGTTCTCAGTTCTTAAGAGTCTCCTATGCTTTGGCTCTTTCTCACTCTAACCTCTTTTTTTTTTTTTTTTTTTTCGCCTCCCCCATGGGTTTCTGTTAGGTTTCTCAGGATCCACATAAGAGTGAAAACATATGGTATCTGTCTTTCTCTGTATGGCTTATTTCACTCAGCATCACAGTCTCCAGTTCCATCCACGTTGCTACAAAGGGCCATATTTCATTCTTTCTCATTGCCACGTAGTACTCCATTGTGTATATAAATCACAATTTCTTTATCGATTCATCAGTTGATGGACATTTAGACTCTTTCCATAATTTGGCTATTGTTGAGAGTGCTGCTATAAACATTGGGGTACAAGTGCCCCTATGCCTCAGTACTCCTGTATCCCTTGGGTAGCAGTGCTACTGCTGGGTCATAGGGTAGGTCTACTTTTAATTTTTTGAGGAACCTCCACACTGTTTTCCAGAGCGGCTGCACCAGTTTGTTCCTTTCCTACTTCTAATAGCTAAATAGTCCTAACTTCTAATAACATACATTCGACCGGTCATGTCTGCTTAAATAACTTCAAGTTGACCAGTCTCAATTTGAGAGAATTATCTTTCCAAAGTTCATGTATAGTATTGAATTGCTTAAAACCGTGGCTATACAGAAAAAAATCTTGAAAGGAGTCTTGCCAAGTCAGGGCAGAAGTGAAACTATTGAGTTGACTCCTTCTGTTTTTCTGCCAGACTTACTTTAAATAATTGCACATAAACCTTTCTCGAAGTTCCTTCACATGAAACAATATGAGAGGAGACCCAGATGGGTCTTCTTTATTCCTTATAACAAGAGCCCTATGTATAGGAAAGAACAGTGACCTCAAGGTAATGTGTGCTGCAAAGACCATTTTTACCTAATTTGTGAATGAAGATGGCAGGAGGCTCTCAATAAATGCTTTCTAAGTGGCTAGTTCTCACTAAATTGCTGTCTTTAAATTACTTCTCTGAGGACTGGATTCAATGAAAAATGATATGATTGAGTGAATTCATGTGTCTGCCACATGTTCACTGGGTAGATCTCTAAAACTCCATCATACCTATCCTATTGCATTGCACATTAACACATACGGGGTTAAGTTCCTAAGTACAAAGGAATACCTATTGAACCGAAGCTGACTTTGCTTTAAATCCCCTGAACGTGCTGACTTCATTTGACACTTCTGTCTCTTGACAAGAGAGTCTTAGCTTCCTGAATAATGATAAATAGTGCATTACAATAAATGTGGACTTGTAAATGAACAGCATCATTGTGTGTGTGTCTCTGCAAGCCTGGGAAGATGAGACAGACAATTTATGGTAGAATAATCTTGTGTCCATTCCCTGTGCAGAAATTAACTATACGGCTTTTTAGTGGGTATTTCAGCAGGCTGTCATGCTTAAGAATTTTGAGAAATGATGATAAGATAAAGGACTGTAAGAGGTGTTAAATAATGATTAAGTAGGAATATAGAAGCTAAGGGGGAAAATCTTGAATGATCCACTTTAAAGACCATTAGTTGAAGGAGAAATTCGATTCTAAAGGTGATGATTATATTTCATGTGGCATACAAAAACTCCCACTAAATCTACTTAAATATTGTAGCCAGAGAAGAATGGGGTGGCAAAATTATTATTAGGGAAAGTACAGAGAACAACTATAAAAGTTTCATTTAATGCCAACATCCTATGTGTATTGAAATATATAGTCTGTGTCTTTTGGAGAACATCAAAAATATGGGAAATTGTGCTATTTCAGGTTTGCAAAAGACCACTATTATTTCCTAGAGGAATGGAAAGATAACAAACAAACCCACAAACCATGTTTTTACTAACATTGCAAATCTGGTATCATATGAAGTGAAACCAGTATATGTTTATATACAGAGAACACAGAATATTCACTATTCTACAGAAATTATCTAAATATATGAACAATGCAATGCTGTGAATTTTAAACATAGTATATGTGAAAAATAAGCCTCTGACCATGCGATAATTTTGGTCTAATTATATTTCTTTGTCTAATATAATTCTGCAATATAATGAAGTTTGAATCCTAAATTATTATTATTGATATATTAAAATTACATTTAGTCAAATGATTTTATTTCCTTAAGGAAAGCGACTTGTTTCATTTTAGTAGGATGGGAAGGATTGTCTTAATCTCATCATGAAATACTATTTTATTATATATTATTTTTATTACATCAACACACAATTTAATTTATATATCCTAAATTATTAATTTATAATTATATTATCATAGTAATATATTATATTTATTTTAAAAATAATAAATCATAAGTTTAAACAAATGAATATTGTCATCTTTACCTAGTTACCTTGCCTATTCTTTTTATTGCTTTCTTGCATCGTTTTTAAACTTATAGCTGCTTTTTTATTCACTTATGCTTTTTCTTCCATACTAGATTTTATTTTTCTTGAAGGTACAACTTATGATTTAATGTATTTGCATTGTTCATATTGTATTAAGAAAACGGCTGTTTTAAGACATTATTGGTATCTTCAAGAATCTTTTTTGATGATAGCTGAACTATCACAATGGAAAATATATTTGCTCCTCAATTGGCTTCTCTTTATTATCAGATTTAATGCTATGGTGCTAACCCTTTGTGGCAGTGAAACAGTCCCTGTCCCCCTCACCTCCTTCACATTTTCTAGTAATTCTGTTTTCCTTGACATAATCTTTTATTCTTTGTGCCCGGTAATCCAGAGCTACTGAAAGGCAGGAGAATGAATGATTTAAAATTGAAACTGTGCTCACACTCAGTTCCTGGCTGTTACCAAGACCCCTTTATAGCCATGGACAGATTTCTCAACCTCTCTGTCTTTTTTGCAGTTATTTCAAATCATGTTTACAAATTGTATAGAAAAAAAAAATATATATATATACCTATAAATGGCCAATTTAGACATTTATAACTAATATAAAAGTCATAGGGTAAGACAAACCATGAGCGTTATACAGGATCAAAAATGAGAGATATTTTTTATAGGTGTTTTTTTTTCACTTTCTTGAATTTCTCTGAATTTTGTAATGGTGGAAAATTATATAATACTTTATCCTTCTTCAGAGTAGAACTTTTATTTCTTATGAAATGGCCTTTAGAAACTATTCTGTAGAAGTATAATTTTGTAGATGATTTGGGGAAAAAGATTAAAGATAGTAAAAAACAATTATTATTGAACAATTAATGATATTTAGGTAGGAGAGCAAACATTTTCCAAAAAAGATAACCTTTTTTTCAGGAAGAAAACATTTGGTTGTTTTCTATGCATGAGAAAATGTTCATTTCTGAGCTACTTAGGTTTTTGTTTCTCCCAAAACAGCCTGGAGGATTTGGGCGGTAAATGAGAGAGTTATGGCAAGTTTTAACTTTTAAGTTTCTGATTTGTTGTTATCCAGATCCTTCAACTAAATATTTTTAAGTTGAAAAATAGAATACTTTAAAAGTTTTAAAAAATGAAACCTTAACTCTGGATTAAGTTGCATCAAGACATCTCTACAAAATTTGATCAATCTTTCCAAAAGTATTCATTCTAATTCTATGATTACTCAATGAAAATATGATCTAAAGGGTACAATTTTTGTTCATTAATTTTATGATGCCAACAGGTAGCTTAATATTCATTCTTTGATGGTTGTTGTAACTACTCATTTTCTCCAGGGATTAATCCAAACACCATATGATTTTAGCAGAATTTATTTATGTGATTTTGAGTGAATGATAGGAGGTAAGATTTTCTTGCTCTGTATTTTGCAAAGCTAATTTGTCCTGCTTTTAATGCAGTTAGACTTCAATATGCATATTTACTTCTCTCTCTCCTCTTTTTGGCAAGGCCATTTTTATAGATTTTTGTTTGTGTCCCCTTCAGAATTCCTATGTTGAAGCCCTAATCCCTAAAGTGATGGTGTTAGAAAGTGGATCCATTAGAGATAAATAGGTTTAGATGTGGTCATGAGGGTGGCCATGATGGGATTAATTCATTTATGAGAAAAGGAATAGACATCAGGGCTACCTCTCTTTACTATGTGAGGACATAGCAGGAAGGCAACCTTCTGCAAGCCAGGAGGAGAACTCTTATCAGACATTGAATCAACACGTACCGTGGTCTCATACTTCCCAGCCTCCATAACTATGAGAAATAAATGTTGGTCGTTTATATCAGCCAGTTCATGGTATGCTGTATGGCTGCCCAAATTGAGGAAGACATAATTTCAGTTCTGTTCTTGGGATAAGATTTTGTAATTAACTTCAAGTCTAGAGTTATCCAAGGAACATAGGGGTGATTTTTATGGTTCTAGTATTTTCATTTAATTTTATTTTATTTTATTATGTGATTTAATTTTTTAAAATAATTTTTTAAAATTAATTTATTTATTTTGAGATAGAGAGGAGCATGAGCCAGGGAGGGGCAGAGAGAGAGGGAGAGAGAGAGAATCCAAAGCAGACTCCAGGCTGTCAGCACAGAGCCCGATTCAGGGGTTGAACTCATGAAACATGAGATCATGACCTGAGCTGAAATCAAGAGTTAGGTGCTTAACTGACTGAGCCACCCAGGCACCTGGTTCTAGTATTTCATAACCCAACAACTCTTATGTGTTTTCCATATATAAAAGAGGTAAGCTGGATTTGCCTAGGTGATACATAAATAAAAGAAAAAAAATTAATTCTAAGTAAATTAAAATGAGAAAAGGCAATTAAAATGGTGGGAATAGAATTGAGAAATACTTGTTGAAGATAATATAACATATCACTGTTTTTTATCAATAATACTCTGGGCTGTTCCAGGGTCTTTGTACATAGCAGCTGAATTGTAAAGTGTGAAATTTGGAAAAGGGAAGGAAAAGCTGTGATCAAAGTGACCCAACTAGGGAACTATACATTTTGGGGGAACACATACATGTAAAAATTGCTGAAATCTCATGTTTACAGATGCGGAGAAGAAAATTTAAAGAGATCAAATAGATTATTCGGGATACAGGAATAGTAGAGGTGAGGGTTGAAGCACACATTATTTCTGTAGTGTCATATTTTCTTGCTACATTGGACACTTTACCTTGTTACTCCTTTTTCTCATTTCTTCTCCAATTAATCAATAGTTCTCCCTCCAACAGCTAAACCCTGGAGAGAGAGAGAGAGAGAGAGAGAGAGAGAGAGAGAGAGAGAGAGATCCCTGGCATAACATAAATAGCAATTGGCTGTATTGCTAATAACTCAGTAATTTGATTCACATCTTTCTGACTCAGGGAACATACGATGCATATGAATTCTCTCAATCTATTTTTCCTTTCCGTCTAATTACTATAATTTTCATTATTCAAACAGTAATATTACCATGTTTGTACTGAATGAGGTTAAGGGGTTAACTTTGCTTGGTTTAGAATCTATTTTTTCTGCTCCATTCTGTGTCTTTTTGGCACAAAGATGAGAAGGGTAATAACCAAAAGAAGGAAAAAATACCTTGGGCCCTGTATATGTTTCCACATTCTGGGCTCTTAGAATGATACTGGGCCCTAGCACAAGGGGAGGCTAATTTCCAACCTTTGTGCTTAGAACATGTAGTAACTTCATTCTGAAGATATTTTTTGTACATAAAGGTTTTTACCACTCTCCCTCAACTTTTTAGGTTTATATCTTAAGACCTGGAAGATTATATTCTAGAGCTTAGAAAGCTACTTTCTTGCCCTGCCTTTAAAAATAGGAAGTTTATTTTAAGTAGATATATTTGTTTCATGGTGAGTAAGAAGGAGTGTTGAACTATGAACCAAAAGTCAAGTTGTATTTCATGTTTAACACTCTTTTGTTTTGTGATTCTACCTGGTCAGTGCTCTATGAACTTTAATTCCTGAAACTAGAGGATGAGGCATGTAACACACATAAGATTTTGTTATAAATAAGGAAGAAAGTTTTAAATTAGGTAGAGCTATGAAGCTGCTGATTTAAATATTTGTGGTGATTGTTAATGTCTGAAATGTAATCAAGTCAACTGACAGGTATTTTGTGACACATTTAGAACTCCCAAATGAGTTGGCATCAGATCCCTCCCTGTGATCTGAGTGTGGATGAGAGAAGAAAAGGGACAAAAAAGGAGCTCTGTTGATGGTGTTCAGCAAAGCCTGATGAAGTTAGGCTCTCTCTCCCCTTAGGACCTGGACAATATTAAACCAGTAATGTAGAGCTAGGAGTTAGGTGAGAATTCCAGTCATCATCAATGTGACAAAACAGCAGCACATTACCTATGATTTAGTTACCTTCAGTTAAGTGGGAGACACTAAGGAAAGCAATGAGCATACATGGTCCCATTTCATTTATTCATTCAATGCATATTTCAGAGTGTGGGCATTGAGATGGCAATGGTGAGCAAAGCAGACCAGCACTTGCTTTCTCGGACCTTAATATTAGTAGGAAAGGCAGATAATAAGTGAGAAATCAGTAAAAGAATAAGATTATTTCAGAAAGTGTTGCACTATGAAGAACCATTTCAAATGAGACCCAAATGATGAGAAGCCAGACATAACAAAGATCAGGGGAAGACACAATCTAGCTAGAGGAAAGAGCAGGTGCAGAAGGACAGTGAAGAGCAAGTCCCTTCGGATCATCAAGGAATTCAGAGAAGGCCAGTGAGGCTGGAGCCTAGTGAATGAGGTACAGAGGCATGACCAGATGATATCAGGGAGGGAGGCAGGTGTCACATCTTATTGTGGTTTGTATGTCATGGGAAGAGTTTGGATTTAATTTTAGGTGTAAAGGAACAGTTTACACAGGGAATGGCATGGTGTGGTTTATTTTTTTAAGTGACCATGCTTTAGTGAGAATATTGTTTCTGGAGTGTTCAAATGTTGAGGCAAGGGGTGAATGGGAGTCTACTGTAGTACTTGGCAATAGATGTTGGGGGCTTGAGTGAAGTGGTGGGTGTGGATGCAGAGAGAAGTAGTAGGTTTGGGAATGAGATTTAAGGGATTGCTGATAGGTTGTGCTGAATGACTGAGTATGATTTTTAAATGAAAAGAAAAATTGAGATACCAGAGAGATGGACATACTAATTTTCAGATGCAGTTTTGGTTAGGATACTGGTTGGATTGCTAAAAACAACAACAACAAAACATCTAAAAATAACAGAGGCTTAAAGAAGACAGACCTTTATTTGTAATAGTCTGAACATAAGTAGTTTAAGACTGAGGTGATAGGGCATGATGGGGACCTAGGTCTCCATTATCCTGTTCTGCTATTTTCAACCTTAAGTTTCCTTCCCGTGCTTTATCAAACTGCTTTGGATGCTTCTATCACTTTCCAAGCAGTGGGAAGGGAGGAAGGAAAGAAGTTGGGTATGTTTTTTCTTCTTCAGAAAAAAACTCTAAAGTTGTATTTATCACTTCGACTCTTATTCCACTGTCCAAAACCAAGATATATGGTCCCACATACCTGCAAGTGGGGGGGGGGGGAGTAGGAAAAAAGTGTCTTTATCTGGGTGGCCACGTGACTGAGAACAACGATCACCTACATCAATATGACATACCTGTTAGGGCTAAGACTGAGAGCATCTGTGTAAGTATGACTTAGCTGTTTCTTCCAGCCCAGAAAAGATAAGACTATAAATCAGTAAATAACTTCACTATTTGCTTCAGGGAATTCTTATAAATCAATTTATCTGAGACAACAGTATTCTACTCATCTGTTCAAACAGGTTGCTAATCAAGAGTTTACTTCTTGAGGTCCCTGGGTGGCTCAGTTGGTTAAGCGTCCAAGACTTGATTTTGGCTCAGGTCATGATCTCACAATTTTGAGATTGAGCCCCGAGTTGGGCTCCACAGCTCAAGATTCTTTTTCTTCCTCTCTCTCTCTGGCCCTCCCCCTGCCTCAAAAAAAAAAAAAAAAAAAAAAAAGGTTTACTTTTCAACACTTACTTCCAGAACCTTTCCTTACTAGGTCCACCAATCCTGAACTATTATGTCCTAAACTTTGTCTGATCTCAATCAGTTCCCTTTGAAAGCCTGCTTTAAACCAATTTAAGCCATAATTCAAACCCTATAAATATCTTACTTCTAATCTCCCCCTACTGATACACTAGAACTGTGTCAAGGTAGTGTTCTTTCTCCCTTACTAAACTGAGTTTAAATAACCTTAGATTTTGCTTTATTGATTACTTATATTTTAGTAACTTCTCATCTCTTGAAGTTCATAAGAGTCCAACTGAGATGGTGTTCAATGAGGCAGCATAAGACCCTTAAAATGTCCCATTGTTAGAATGGGGAGGCAGTTCTGGAATTGGATTTGAGCTCCAGTGATTTTTCACTGAGCCACAAATATTACGTTTATATTTCTCCCTAGAAAATGATTTCCCTTTTAGGAGACTTTTGATAACGAATTTGATTGATGAACTATCATTCTTCATGGAAACTTGTCTTGTGGCTAATAGAAGAACTGTTTTGCTTGTCCTTATCTGTTCTTGTCTCTCTATGTTTTAAATTTATTAGAGTGAATGTGTAGGGAAAGGATGAGTATAGAGTTGATAAGTCCATCTGTGAAAACAAGTCAAGAAAGTCTTATTGGGCATCCCTGTCTACTATTTCCTTTGGGTTACCTTATCCAGACACCAAAGATTTTTCTCAGCCTTGTATCCCTGAGAACTACTGTGTTTAGTCCCATCTATCAGGAGGCTGCAGTTTCATCAGATCCTCAAAGAGGGATGATTAGTCTGTTGGCTAGTTTCTGCACACATGAAGTTGTACTTCCTGTACTCTTATTAATTATGGCAGTGCTCTTGAGGTGTCTCTATCTAAACTGAAGTTTGTTCCTTCTCTGGGCTACACTCCTTACATGTATTTATGCTATCATTCTACTCCATGTGACTATTACTAAGTGGCACAATTTCTGCAAGGATCATTTAGAATTACAAGAGCTGCTCCTGGAGACCTCTGATAGAAACAAAATTCATTTGAGAGCCATCATACTATGAAAAGAGAGTAAAATTCCAGTCATTGGTCTTTAATTTTTTAAAAAAAATATTTATTTATTTTTGAGAGAGGGAGTGAGAAAGCAGGGGAGGGGCAGAGAGCGGGAGACAGAGAATCCCAAGCAGGCCCCATGCTGTCAGCACAGAGCCCACTGCGCGGTTCAACCTCACGAATGGTGAGATCATGACTTGAGTCAAAATCGAGAGTTGAAAGCTCAACTGACTGAGCCACAGAGACATCCCTTTAATTTTTGATTGGTATGAAGAGGGAGTCAAAATAAATTAAGATTCCAGAATTCCTTTCTTAGCAGATTTTTTGGTGAAACCAAATTAAAAATGTGAAAAATCTAAAATGATATTTTCTTTAAAGTGTTCGTCCCTAGAGTACCCAGAAAAAATGCAGCACTGCTGACACTTTGATTTTATTATTATTATTATCATTTAAATGTTTATTTAATCAGGGAGAAAGAGAGCACGAGCAGGGGAGGGGCAGAGAGTGAGGGAGAGAGAATCCCAAGCAGGCTCTGTGCTGTCAGTGCAGGGCCTGACGTGGGGCTTAATCTCACTACCCTGAAACCATGACCTGAGCTGAAATCCAGAGTCAGACACTTACTCAGCTGAACCACCCACGAGCCCCAAACATCTTGATTTTACTGTAAATGGAACCCATTTTGGCATCTGATCTCCAGAAATGGAGTAAAAAATCTGAGTTGTTTCAAACCACCAAGTTTGTAAAATTTGCTACAGTAACAATAGGGAAATAACATAGCTAGTAAGTCTTGAAGCAGATTTTTGTCTTGTGTGACACTCAAACATGTTTTTTTTTTAAATGTTTATTTATTTTTGAGAGAGAGAGAATAAGTAGGGAGGGACAGAGGATCTGAAGTGGGCTCTGTGCTGACAGCAGAGATCCCAGTGTGGGGCTCAAACTCACCAACTGCAAGATGATGACCTGAGCTGAAGTGCAGTGCTTAACCGACTGACCCACCCAGGCACCCCTAAAACAGCTATAGTAACTAGCCCAGATAGCTCCTCAAAATGAAAATCACCAAACAAATAAAACTCACAAACCCTAAGGGTGCCAAAGCCAAAATGGAAGCCAAACAACTAGGAATCCAAGAGAAAATCTGATTTAAAAAAAGTGTGTGTATGTGTTATGTGTGGTAGTGGGAGTGGGTGAAGTTCTGTAGTGAGAGAGCAGTTTTATTTAAAAAAAAAAAAAAGCCTCAAATAAACGTTGGTTTCATTATGCTCTGTTCAAAGTGTTTAACTGGGAAGATGAAGTAGAAATTTCCCAGACAGAGCAGGCACTATCCATAGTACCCAGCACTTCAGGAACATTCTCTTTTGAAAAGTGCCTCTATGTTTAATTGATTTGCATCTCTATTCATTTCGGGAAAGCTCTTGCTAAATTTAATGTGATTCAAATTAAAGTTCTCAATAGAAAAATTATTCCTCATGCTTTCTCTTTCTCCTTCACGTTCTTCTCATTGACAGAAATGTTTTTGACATTTGCCTCTTCAGGCAGGGGAAGGTCACATGATGCATTGAACTTGGAAAGGAGTGATCTTTGGTTTTCATCATGTTATATATATCTGTACATCCATGATGGTACAATAAAAGTCTTGCTAATTGGTCTGAGGACCTTGGTAGTCAGTGTTCCCAAGGTTCTGTGTGTCTGCTGCCCATTGCCTCTGCCCTCATGGCTCTAATTATCTACAACTATCTACAACTAGCTCTCTCTACACTCAAATATCTGATTTCAGTTCTATCCTGAAAATGCTAGGAAAAGAGAAATTTTAGCATAGATCCTACTCCATATTTATATATGCTGTTGGCATGTCTCTTTATCCCTGATTTGTATTTCTGAAAACAGATTGGGAGAATCCAAAGTCCTACCAAATATTTATTTTCCTCTCTGGATCACCTCTTCTTTTCTCTGGTTCCTAATTACATCAAAAAGCGATATAGCTGAGAAAACAAGCGTGGTATCACTGAGCATGTATAATTTCTTTCTCTTGAACTGACTGTTGATATAGCTTATTCCCTAGATACCTGAAATGATTTTTAGTGGTAGTGCTCATATTAATACTACCCACAGAATATCCTTTTGTGTCACTTCAATAATAAAGCACGTGTTCTTGCTAAAAATGCAAACTCCAGTCTTCTTTTCTGCCCTTTCTACTTCCCAAATGCAATTTTGGAAGGGTGTACATTTGTTTTTCTCTTGGTGAGAGATACAAAGTATGCAAGCTGGTAACCATTTGCAGCACTGAGTATAGTCGGCACCAACTATGACAGGCTATGGCAGGCAGGAGCTGCGCCCTCTGGGTATAGCGGATACGAAGGTGGATGATGGAGATCTAAGTCCTCTCCAAATAATCTGCTTTTTGTACTGATAATAAGTCAGAGGCCACTCTTCTGAACGCTGTAAGCAGGAAGAATAAAATCTATTGTCTTTTCATAAAATTATATATTTTTTGATTCAGTAAGACATGTGATTGATGTAAACTCCCCAAATGTTCAAAAATCTATCCTCCTATCACTTGCCTTCCACAGAGATTGCCCCTGTAACCACGAGGCATATATTTTTCCCTGTAAGGCATATCAAAGTCTTCCTGAGTTTGGTAATATCAGCCAAATATTATATTATATATTATGTAATACATAAATACCATAGTACTTGAACACTATGCTTGGGAGCCAATTTATAGAGCAAAATCACCAACAAAAAGCACAAAAACATGTAAACAAATGTGGCACTCAACGGACCCCCAAAGGAACACTTGTTTACATATGAACAATGAAACAAGAAGGCACAGAGTCACCTTGTTCAGCCCCGGGTGGGAACATGTGTAGGGGGTGACTCAAATATTTTGCTGCCCTATGCATATGCACAAATGAATGCAAAAGTCCTGTGAACATTGATTTTGGAGTTGCAAAGAGATTTTACTGAGTAGGTGAATCTGCAAATGCAGAATCTGTGAATAATGAGGATTGATTTCCTTAACAAATACCTTGACATTGTCTCCAAATAGTACACAGAATGTTGTCCCATTCTGTTAGTTACGTGTTATTCCAGTTATGAACACAATCTATGTTCACCAAACTCTTGTCAATGAAGATTTAGAGGATTTTGTTGTTGTTGTTGTGAACAGTGCTACAAGAATATTGTTATACAAGTGATTTTGTATATTTGTAAGTGTAACGGTAGCATATATTTCTAGAAATAGGATTGCCAGATCAAAGTATCTGTGAATTTTTCATTGTGATACACATTTCCCTTGCTGTTTGGTTACTTTTTAAATCAAAACACTGCTCTGCTAAAATATTGCTCTCCAGGTTTTGTAAGCAAACATGTCATCTTTTAATAATAGAAGTAGAGTGTTCTTTTAAGAAGGAATATCATATTTTTAAGTGGAAATCTAAAATCTGAATTCAGCTCCATCCTGTAGGAAAAAAAGGGCAAGATTCTTTTGAATTGATTTTGATACTATGAGACAAAAGTGAGTGGGCAAAAAAATGGTGTGTTTCGCCTCACTTCATACTGGTTGCTGAGACTTGGTAGAAGTCCATTGTGTTTCAAGCAGAACATGATGATTAATAAGTGATGACAAGGTTCAAAGGCAGTCACACACCCAGGCTACTACAGGCAGCTCCCATCCCACCATGCTTTTTTTGGCAGCAGACTTATTGGTACTGGCTAATAGTAACACAAATTCTATCATCGTCCAGAGAGGAGATATGCTGCATATTCTTCCCTGTCAAATAAAAATGTGGAAGGAGATACAGGATGACCTGGGACACATTATGGCTGGCCTATTTCGGATTGCACGATCTCTTATAACTGTCAGGAAAAGAATACATTTTGGCACTACTTTTGATCAAGGCACTCTTATTTCTTTCTGTCTTTAACATAAACCGAAGCAGGATTTGCTATTGCTATTTGACCTGAGTTTTGACATTGTCTTCCTTTGACCTATGTGACCAAAGGAATAGAAAAATTGGGGTCTTGTTTAGTGGGAGGAGACAGTTTGATAAGACATACTCCTTCCACAAGGGTCTGGGGACATTAAAAGGTCTGAAATTCAAGAAATGGTCTTTGAAAAAGATGCTTGAAGAAAAATGTGGAATGTAGATTTAGGTAGGTGATAAATTCAAGAGGTATTTATGCTTAGAAAATAATCAAATCAGAAGCAGGTTGCTGGAATCAGATGAACCACTAGGAAGAGAGTAAAACATCAGAATCAGGCAACGAGTCAGAACAGATGGGTCTTGGAGGACCAGGCAGGCACTGAAGCTGAAAATGAGCTTGACGCATTGGATTATCAATTATAGATCGACTAAAAATTGAAAACAGCGTTTAAGAAATGAAGGTAAGTTGTGTAGCTTATAAATTTAACAAGACAGATCCATACATTGACTAATGAACTGTCTCATCGTTGTATATTTAGGTTTCTATCAGGGCAAGAACTAATTTGTAAGTTTGGCCATCCTGGACTCTGTAGTTGAACTGGAGTAGGAGCACAAGATTTTGAAGGATCATAAAGAGCTTTGATACCTTATTTGCTCAGTTTCTTAGAAAACTTCTGTGTATCAATATTACAAAGTCTCCTTGAAAAAATCCCTCAGAATTCTACTATGATAAATTCTTGATCAATTGTAAATTCTTGAATATGTCATAGAAGGGCCATTATATTTATCCCCAAGCATCATTCCAGACTCCCAGCATTCCACCATACATACCCTGATCTCTAGCTGCTCCGAATCATTAAGATTTTCTTTTAGTATGCCGTATTCTCTCTTGCCTAAAATGTCCTGTCTCTTCTGCCTATCCTTCCTTTTATCCACTTATAAGTCTCACTGTTTTTTGAGGGCTTCCCTAACCATCAAGGTAGAGCCAAGTGCTTCTTCTCCTCTCAGTTCCCATAACATCTTGCACAAATTGCTGTTTCTTATCTCATCTCTGCTGCTATAAATGTTATTATCTCATATGACAGATGTGGAAACTGAAGCTCAGAGAGAATACAGCAAAAAGAAACTTATTCTGAACATCAGCTATTCTCAAGCTGTCATCACTGATTGATCTTCAAGATGTTTGTCTATATGTTCTAATTGGTATGTTTGATATTTTATCTCTTTATGTCTGCATGGGATAAACTACATGCCAGGCTGTCAAAATACAGTGGTACCTGGGTTTATTTATGATTTACCCAAAGTGATACAGCCAACAGTGCTGATGTGACTCAATCACAACTTTTCTGATTCTTCATACGCTGCTCTCTCTATTATGTTGTTACATAAATAAACCCTTTCTGTTGATTGTCCACATAAATTCTCAACTAAATTTCTACAAATTGAGTGTCGTCTGGTATAATAATGAAAATGAGCACTTGGAGTTTTGTATGGCCACGAATATCACTCTACAAATTCAGGCAAGCAAGAAACAATACATGTCTTTATTTTCCATAAATCAGTTGGCTCCTACATGAAGCCCATGATTCTATCCAGAGGACAGGAAATTTAATCTCAGCAAACCTTGGGCTTCTTTCTCAGGGTCTGGGACTTCATAGTATTAGATTTTTCAGAGGAGGATCATCAAGTCGTATGTTTCCATAAGTTATCCTGAGACAATAAATATTTCTGACTAAATGGGCCCTTCAGGTGTATGGCTGTCTATGGCTTTGTGTCTGTGACCCAGAGAGACATCCCTCTCTGGGTTCTTATCTGCACCAAACCAAGGGATTCACCACAGTAGACCTCTCTCCTTCTTCCCTTCCCATCACTGAGTGAAATACATAATTGGTGTGGGGGTCATAAACATGGCTAGAGAAGTTTCCTCCCTAGCTCTTCTAATCAATCTGCCTCTACTTTCAATCTCCTTTTTTTTTTTTTTTTTACTTTTCTCATAAACCTTTTTCTAAATTTTCTAAGGGCCTAAGGTTTTGAAAACAAAGATGAGAAGACTTGTAGGCTGCTCATCTTTTCAGCCCTTTCACATACCTTACTTCCCCTGAGCTGGCTGGTTGTTTGGAACAGGAAAGAAGCCAGGTGAAGTATGTGCGGTGAGGGGAAAGGGGTTAATAGAGTAGGATAAAAATTGTAAATCAATCTAGAAGTCCCCAAATAATAATATCATCCATAAATCAACTTTACAGTAAACCACTTTTAACTTTATAGTAAACCACTTTTCCATTGCATAGATGCAGTTATAGAGATAGGATTAGGACAAAAGAAATAAGGGTACATATCAAGATATTTCAACATCAGGCCATTAGGTCTGAAAATATGGTTATTATATCAGATATTAACAAACACATGATTTAAAAACTTGGACTAATCCATAATTGTGCCTATAATATTTTAATTAAAGTTATGTAATAAAATCTATTTGGTTTCTGAGCTCCTGTAATTGATTTTCTTTAGGAAAAAGGTAAAATCTCTCTATACATTTGATGCTTTCATCCTGTGTAAATGTGGAATTCTAGAGCTTTTTAGTTCCTTTACAAATTTTAGTTTCCTTACATGACTTTCATGTGGGAAGGAGACTTCCATGATGATTTCAATGTAGGAGGATAGCTTTTATCTAAACACCCTCAACCATGAATCTTAACATTTACTTATCTCCAGGGAGGTGGTGTGAGTTCCCTTGCTGTTGAATTTGGCAGAAAAACTGGGGGTCACTTCTTAGCCTTTCCCTACCTTCTTTTTGGGGTCAACCTGCCTATGAAAAGCAGGTCTTCTGACTTCTGCCTTAATATCAGTTTGACAGAGGAAGACTCCACATGGGGAGTTTTGCCTAGTTCTGCGTCAGAGTGAGTGGGTGAATTGGCCAACTCTGGGCAGTCTTGAAAAAACTGTTAGAATTCCCTTTCAAAGCCATGTTAATTGGTGTTAGTTTTGTCAGTTATATAGATGATTTTAAAACTATTCATTCTGTCTAACTTTTGTCTTATGTCTTAATTAGTTCACCCGTTGGGTAGGAAAAAACAATGACTTAATTAATTGGGTGTCTTTAAAAAAAAACTATCACTTTGAACAAGCTATTTATTTTCTAGAATTAAAAGCTGTGCCTCATATGGAACAAGAGCAATTGGCTGAAAAGTTCAAAGTTAAAAGAAAATAGTAATAAAAATCAACTTTTCAACACATTGCCAAATAAAGATGACTGTGTTGTTTTTTATTATTTAATTTCTAAATTGAGGTCAACTAAGTCTACCATTAATTTTGTTGTCATAGTTCCAGTGTCTTTACAGTTAAATCCATTTTATCTATTACTTTTAAAATTTCCAATTAAAAAGCAATCTGACTTATTTCACAAATATTTTTGAACATGACTCAAACATGCACTTTTATAACCTTAAACCCAATCATTTCTTTTCCCTTCTAACACTCTCATCAAACACATTTGCCACAGTGATACTGGTCAGTGTAACTTTTGCCTTTTGGGTATTCTCAGTAATGCTGGAAGTGGAGAATAGAATGACACTGACTTATTCATTCTAGATTTTATTAATGTGGCTGCAGAGCCATGGAAGCACTGAACTGATATGATCTTACCCAGTGTGTGGTAAGCTGTGGACCCAGGGCAGAATTTTCAGCCCAAATCCCCAAGGGTTTTTGGCCTTTCTTCACACTAAATAAAAAAATGATCTGTTTGAGTGAAAAGAATAGTGAGAATCTAATTTTATGAATTTTGTCTATAGAGAATAAAATCAATGCGGGTAGGAGGTAGTTGAGTTGGTTTTCTCAACAAAAATTAATATTGACTTAAAGACAATCCACGTTTCTATAAAGTGACTAGGCAATTGTGTATGGTTGTAACTTGAGATATTGCCTATACATATGTAGACCTTATGTAAATTTCTTGTGTACATTTCTTAGATCTCATAGATTGTAACTTTAATACAGCTGTGTTGCTTGGAACATAAGAGTGATGGAAAGATAACACAATATAAGTATGTAGTTTAAATAGTTTTGTGCATGGGCTCTCTATACCTTTTATCTACTGACTTCATTTAGAGTGATATTCAAATGAACCAATGGTTTGTTCCATTATTATTTGATGATGGTTTAAAATCTTAATTCCTTAAGCAGTGTTGGCCATTCAAGAAGTGAATTTTAGAATTAAGGCCTTTTCTCCATTATTATAACACTGCCATACTCAGTCTTTCAACACTCATCTGTTCGCTTTTTTAGTATTGAGATTCTTATTTTTATGAGACTAACTATGATTACCCATTAATAGCCTTAATAAGTTAGCAGTGGAGAATGAGTTCTCTCTGGCACATTTTTTAGGAATGAGTGATCTTGAAGGGGGATTTTTAAGTGGTAAATTAGCCTAATAGAAGACTTGTTTGTAACATTCAGGGCAGGCCAATAAAAGAGGAATTTGAAAGCAGTTAGAAATTTCATGTGATTATTTAACTAATCATTTATACACTGAACAAGTATTTCTTCAGCATCTACTCTAGCCCAGACACTACCATACTAGGCATTAACGTTGCGGAGCCTTATGCAACTTTTCAGGTCATCCATTTTGGTATATCTTCCATCTATGCATCCATCACTGAACATCTTATATGGGCCAGTCTCTTGTTCAGTGTTTGTCTCTCCTGCTAGAATAGAAGTTCTATGGAGGAGTTTCCAATGTTAAATGTCCATAAGCCAGCATAGCATCTTGGGTATTGTAGCTCGATAAGTATTTGTTTAGTCAATGAATGAATATGCTAGGCCCTGTGCTTAGTGATGGAGAAATAAATGAAATAGCACACTGCCCATGTACTATTCTAGCTTAATGTCTATTGAGAATATTATAGTAAAAGCAGTCTTGTCATCTGAATGATCAAAGGTAAACCTTAGTGCTATTTGTCCTAAAAAAGAACCTAATTTCTTATAGCTAAAATTTTCCATTTCCACACCATAAAAATTTTTTTATTTCCATGTCCTTTTCATTGGGCTAGGAATGCATTACCACACCTGATGTATTATTAACACCTTCTTTTGTCCCTGTGATTAAACTAATATCAGTCAGATACTCTTTATGTGCTGAAAGCTTTTTCTTTTCCTCCTTTTTTCTTCTTTTCTTCCTCTTTCATTTTTTCCCCCATTTTTCTTTCTTTTCTTTCTCTTCCCCCCCACCCCCTGGCCCTGGCCCAGTTCACTATAGAATTGGAAAAATCAAGTATCTTTCTGAATTAATATATCTGATGAGTTTTAAAAATATATCTGAAGAGGGTCTGAGAGTTTGGAGGCCATCATTTCTTAAAGGTTTTATTTTGTGGTATATTTATGTTCACCTACTGATGTTAGAGTGTTGGTAAATTTACATGTTACATCAAAGAGTTAAAGGTAAATCTGTCACAGATGTTGCACTGGCCTTTAAATTTTTAGTTGAGAGGGGTAAAAATTTGGCAGAGTAAGCCATCTTCCCAGTACGTCCCTTGGCAATTAATAAAGCTTAACATCTCATTGTGCAAAAGTTGAAAATGTGTCTGTGCTGAGGCTTGACCAAAGGACACACCTAATAAAACACATATGTGAATTGTGTGTGTTCACATTTAGAGCTAACCACAGTAATGAAGATGTCTTCAACATTGTCTAAGAACAGCTTTGATCATTATCGTTAAAATCAAAGTGCATGCAAGAAGCTGTTATGAGGTGACCAACATCTCTGAGGAAAGGTAATGTCTGTGACTAGGAAAGTACTAGCAGTGGTACAACGACTTCCCCAGGTGCCAACCTGAATTATATCACAATTAGAACTGGGAAAGTCTCAGGAAAGAATGCTGAATTGCAGGTGGAGACTGTTGGCTTTTTGGCCTCTTTTGACCTTTGCCCAATTCAGTGACTTTTCCTTAATTATGTTGTCAGTGCAACAGACCCTGGTAACCTGAAAGAGCCCATCTACTCCTTGGAGGAAAATATAATGGAAACATCTACAAAGTATTTGCCAACCAAGTACTTGTCAGAAATATTTACTACCTACTTAAGTCAGTGTGAAAATAAAGGAAGTCAAGAAAAAACAAGGAAATTTTTCTGACTGGGGTTTCTTGTACTCACAATGCAAAAAATTTGCAAGGACTTGAATTGCTGACATGTGAGTTTTTTCCCTTCCTATTCCTGGAATCCACTTAGGCTATGCAAAATTAGAAACATGGTATTGTAGCACTGTATACTCCTATGAATCATAGGTAAATCTGATTTTCTACTATTTCTTTTTTTCTTAAAAAAACATGAAAAAAATGAGCATTTCTACAGTTCATCACAGAAATAAAGGGATTCGGTTTACTATCCATATTGTTAAGTGGATCAAAGGTTGAAAGTTTAAACCGAATTTGGATGAATTAACTAAAAAATATAAAAAGTTAAAATCAACTCAACCTTTTAGGGCATCTATGTTAATCAAATAATCGGTTCAAATGTATTTCCTCACTATGTAGCCATAAATATTAGCATTAATTAGATATGTCATTAGGTTTTCAGGAAAAAAAAACAGAAACAGGCATGTATTTGATATATATTGTATGTAGCATCTGAAATGCAAAAGGTGTATTCATATCTAATAAACAGTATCAAATAATAGAAGTTTAGGAGAGTGTACCTCCTTATACATTATTTATGATCATAAGGTTAATTACATACTAACTTTATCAAAGTGGAAAATGTTATAATGGCTTTCTGATTATATGAATTATACATACTCATAAAATAAATACTTTTCTAAGTGAAACAATAGGGAAAATGGGAATAAGAAAATAAGCACATCAAATTCCACAATTCAGAGATAATTTTCATTTACATCTTCCTTGAATATTTCATAAATACTTTAGAGTCAATAAGTCCAAAGAAAAATTAAGATCTGCCATATTTCCGCTAATTGCCAGGTATTCTCCATTTCAGAATCTATCTAGCTCAAGGGACAAACCCAGGATTAAGGCCTGATTAAATTTCTCCCCCACCTCCAGTATTCAGCGGATCACGATCAATTCTCCTCTTCAAGCATTGATATTTATTCACTTCCCCTCATTTACACTTCCACCTTCTCGTGTAAGCAAACGTTACCTCTTGTCTGTTCCATCCAGCAGCCTACTATCCAGCCTCCCCACATTCCATTATTCCCTCTAATCCAGTTGTTCCCAGTTGGAGCTATTTTTTCATCCAAGGGACATTTGTTTGCCATTTTGTTGGTTAGAACTACTCCCGGCTAGTGTGCGTGTGCGCGCGTGAGTGTGTGTGTGTGTGGGGTGCTACTAGTATCTAGCTGGTAGAAGTCATGGATACCGCTAACTATTCTTTGATACCCCACAACACTCTTCCATGAAGAATAATGCAAAATCGATCAGGCCAAACTCTTGCTTAAAATCTGTCAAGTTTTCTTACTGTTTTACAATTTGTATTCAAAAGTTTTAAGTACCTGCTTACCTTGCCAGATTTAACGTAAAACTTTCTTTCTCATTTGTCTGGGTGGGGATATACTGAATTTTTCAAATTTCCTTGATCTCACTGTATTCTTTCAGAAGAGTGGTTTTGTATTTGTTCTGTTATCTGTCTGGAATGCCTTCCAACCCTCTCCCTTCATATGGCCTAGGTTATCCTACTCATTTTCAGGTCTGAGTTTAAATGTCACTTCTTTAGAAGCCTTTCCTAATTCTTGAGACCAACTTAGTTCTCTGTACTGTACATACTCTTAGCATTCTATCAGTCTCTTTCATAGCACTCAAGTCATTTATTACTCATCCACTCTTCTGTTATATGGCAAACTAAATAAAAGTGTGAACTTTCTATATTGTGTATCTTCTTAATTCTAGTGTCTTGCACATACAAGGATTTCCAGTGGTTGTTAGATTAATCATTATTATGGAAATCAATCTCATTAACATTTATTGTCATAATGTGTTATTTTCATAATAGATGTTTGGTTGTTTTCCATCTTATCTTTGCTCCAGACTTCTTTGCTGGTTTCATTGTTTGCTAAATTTTGCTATAATGTCTCTTCCCCAACCCCTACCCACCACTCTTAGTAATTTGTTAGGTATGCTGCATGTTTCAGATCAACTATAACTATAATTATTACTTACAGAACTTTAAATAATATACTTAATTATACATTTTATATATTTCCTAAATTATAAACTTTTGAAATTAAACAACAGACACCGAATTTCCTCATCATCTGCAAAGATGATGAAATTCTTTACTTCTTATTTTCTTTTCTGGCAACATTATCTTGGATTTTGGCGCCAATCTATTATTCAATTTTATTATTGTTATTACTTAAAGTCTTTCTTCATAGTATTCTTCTAACTTTCACAGTTTATATAGTGATACATATAGTAATAGTTTGGCAAAAATTAACACTATGAATATTTAAGATAAATCTATATTTATTCCTTGCTTCCCACTACTCTATTTATACCATGTATCTTTCATTTGTTAGTTCTGTATTTGAATTTGTTGATTGCCTAGGTTGATCTCAAGTTTTTTTCCAGGAAATTATTTATCTACCTACTTATCAATCAATCAATCATTTAGCGATTTCTATATTCCCTGAATATTTGAGTATCCTTCATATGTAATTAATAACTGCAGTGTTTAAATATGTAATTTGTCCAGAACTTTTTCCTTCAAAATTTTCTGGAAGTTGTTCCATTGTCATCTGAGATTGCCAAGAATGTACAGGCAAATCATATTTGGAAGAGGTGGATGATCTCTTCCTTTTTTTCCTATCTAGGTTGAAATTTTCTTCTTGACTCTTGAAGTTAAATAATATAGATCATGATATTATCAAGGTGTATCTTGGTATTTGTTGGTCTTTTCCTTCTCTGATGAGGAGGGTCTGTTCAGTTGCAGATTCAGGTCTTAATTTCCTGTAAGTTTTCTTTTTTAAAAATATGTTTTGTTTTATTTGTTTATATCTTTCTTTCTTTTTTCTTTTTTCTTTTTTTTAATATGACATTTATTGTCAAATTGGTTTCCATACAACACCCAGTGCTCATCCCAACAGGTGCCCTCCTCAATGCCCATCACTCACCCTCCCCACCCTCCCACCCCCCATCAACCCTCAGTTTGTTCTCAGTTTTTGAGAGTCTCTTATGTTTTGGCTCCCTCCCTCTCTAACCTTTTTTTTTTTTCCTTCCCCTCCCTCATGGTCTTCTATTAAGTTTCTCAGGATTCACATAAGAGTGAAAACATATGGTATCTGTCTTTCTCTGTATGACTTATTTCACTTAGCATAACACTCTCCAGTTCCATCCATGTTGCTACAAAAAGCCATATTTCATTCTTTCTCATTGCCACGTAGTATTCCATTGTGTATATAAAGCACAATTTCTTCATGCATTCATCAGTTGATGGACATTTAGGCTCTTTCCATAATTTGGCTATTGTTGAAAGTGCTGCTGTAAACATTGGGGTACAAGTGCCCCTATGCATCAGCACTCCTGTATCCCTTGGGTAAATTCCTAGCAGTGCTATTGCTGGGTCATAGGGTATGATATTGGCACAAAAACAGAAACATAGACCAATGGAATAGAATAGAGACTCCAGAACTGGACCCACAAAATATGGCCAACTAATCTTTGACAAAGCAGGAAAGAATATCCAATGGAAAAAAGACAGTCTCTTTAACAAATGGTACTGGGGGAACTGGGCAGCAACATGCAGGAGAATGAAACTAGAACACTTTCTTACACCATTCACAAAAATAAACTCAAAATGGATAAAGGGCCTGAATGTGAGACAGGAAACCATCAAAACCCTAGAGGAGAAGCAGGAAAAAACCTCTCTAACCTCAGCCGTAGCAATTTCTTACTTGACACATCCCCAAAGGCAAGGGAATTAAAAGCAAAAATCAACTATTGGGACCTCATGAAGATAAAAATCTTCTGCACTGCAAAGGAAACAATCAATAAAACTAAAAGTCAACCAACGGAATGTGAAAATATATTTGCAAATGACATATTGGACAAAGGGCTAGTATCCAAAATCTAAAAAGAACTCACCAAACTCCACACCCAAAAAACAAATAATCCGGTGAAGAAATGGGCAGAAAACATGAATAGACACTTCTCTAAAGACGACTTCCAGATGGCCAACAGGCACATGAAAAGATGCTCAATGTCGCTCTTCATCAGGGAAATACAAATCAAAACCACACTCAGATATCACCTCACTCCAGTCAGAGTGTCTAAAATGAACAAATCAGGAGACTATAGATGCTGGAGAGGATGTGGAGAAACGGGAATGCTTTTGCACTGTTGGTAGGAATGCAAACTGGTGCAGCCGCTCTGGAAAACAGTGTGGAGGTCCCTCAAAAAATTAAAAAATATATCCCTTCTTTAGACACATCAGATTGCTGTAGGTTCACTCATATTTCTTTGTTCTCCATTTCCATTACCTTTCTTCCCAATTCTTTCTTCTCTTTCACTTTGTATTTTTCTTTCTGCAATTTTTCTCAAGATGCCTTTCTTATCAAATTTCAGTGTATATTCTCTTCCCTATTGAGTTTCTATAGCAAGTTAAGGGTGAAATTGCATTATTATCCATTGAATTTCCTTGCTAGTTTAATAACTGTTTGCTCAGTTGATAACTGTTTCATCTTGTTTTCACACCTAATAACTCATTGAATCTTTTGTTTCAGAGTCCCCATCATGCTTTATACATTTGACAACATGGGTCAGTTATTAAAATTTCTTCTGGTTTTCTGGAATGATAAATTAAACCTTAAAGTATGATCTTGATCTAGCTTTCTTCATGGTATTCTTTTTTTCCTTCCCCACTCCCACAACTATAATCCACTCTCACCATACCCTGGAAGTATTACATACTTTTATATTTATTTTGTTTGTTTAACTCATCTTAGAATTAGATGTTCTCTCTTGACATGTTATATAGCCCACTTAACTCTTACATAAATCCTTTTCTTAAACTTTGAACAGAGCTGGATATTGATATCCATTAGTTCAGCCACTCATCTGCAGAAGATTTCGGAACAGTACTTTGAGCAATGAGTGATTATTTGGGTATTCTTAACTCTATGCTTCTCTGGAATCATCTGCATTAAGAACTACCTTTCCAAATTGTTGGCATACAATTTTGAATCAGATAAAGGCTCTTAAAGTTTCTTCAAAATCTATTTACTCAACCATACTGTTCTTCTGTCAAGTTTTTATTTGATGGTAAGTCAGGTTTGTAGGATATATTATACCTCATTGGCTTTTGTTTTTGGAACAATTCCAAAACTCCTACTGTTTTCTATGCTTGGTATTAATAAACAACAATATCCTCTTTCAAAATGTGTATACTGATTTGCCCACTGCTCAGATAAAATTATAAGGGTGAGGTGCGGTGGTTTTTTGTTTGTTTGTTTGTTTGTTTGTTTTTTTCTTTTGATCAACAATGGAATAAGAGGGACATTTAATTTCCCATAATAAACTAGAAAATAAGAAAAACTATACAAAGTAATCATTTTTATATACTGTGGAAAATAGACACTGCAGTTCTGTGATGCTTGAGAAATGGTAAGAAAACAAGGTTGGCCCTACAATGGTTTCTAGACCTTTTACAACAGGATTGGAAGATGTTTAGGTTTTTACTAGCCAGAATTGAAAATCCTCACTGATCACTCAAGGCATTCTATAGACAACCAAAAAGATTGTGCCCTACAAATGTGGCTAACCATTACCTAGGGTATAAGCTACTCTATAAGTACTCTAACAAAGTTAAGTTTAATCACACTTAATCTTAAAGTGTTTAACTGATTACAAGAATAAGATGAATATCCTTTCAAGGAACTAAGCAAAGTCTAGACAACAACCCAAAGTTCACAATGTCTGGCTTTTGATTAAAAATTATTAGATATGCCAATAAACAAGGCATTTTGACACAAAATACAGAAAGATCGGTGTATAGAAAAAAGTCCACAAATGAAAGTGAGGGGGTTACTGATATGTTATTATAAAAATGTTCAACTACATAAAAGAAAATATGAAGATAAGTAAGAAATGGAAGACACAAAAAGAACAAAATAGAACTTCTAGAAAATATCTAATATCTAAAATGAAATAGTCACTGATGGCAATAGCAGCAGATTAGAATCTTTAGAAGAAACTCAATAAACTGAAATAATATCAACAAAAACTATGCCACATCAAACAGTGAAGACAAGTTCTGAAAAATAATGAACATAGATTCAGTGACTTGTGTGACCATATGCAGCATTCTAATATATGTGTAATAAGAGTACACCAAAGGAGAGTGTCAGAAAAAAGATTTAAAGCAATGATGGCAAAATTATTTCAGATTTGATGACAATTGAATACACCAAGAAGTTAAAAACCTCTCCAAGCAGGATTAAAACAAAGAAAAACACACCAGGAACCAAATAATAAAATTTGCAAAAAAAAAAAAAAATGTAAAAAATAGAATTTCATAAAAGTACCTAGAGGAAAAAATATGCATTACAGATAGCAGAATAAAGACAAAAGGACTATAAACTTTTTATCAGAAAATATGCAAGAGAGAAGACAATGGGACAGAAATCTATGTAAAGTACATAAAAAAACCAAATGAGAACAACCAACAGCAGACTGTCAACCAAAATTTTCTACCCTGTAAAAATGTCAAATAGCATGATTTAGACTTAAACCTAACCACACTAATAATTACACTGGTTATTAATAGTTTAAACACTCCAATTAAAAGTAAGGGTTTATTAATTGGATTATAAAGCATAAACTATCTACTGCCCTCGGAAAACTCTCTTAATATTTAAGGAAACAGGTTAAAGTTAGAGGGATGAAACAAGATATACCATATAAATATAATAATCCTAAAAAAATGTTGAATTCACAACAGGAATAGAGTAGTACATTTCTAATAATAAAGGGTCAATTCACTAATTAGATTTAGTAGTTCTAGATGTGTATGCAATTAATAATAGAGCTTTAAAATGCATGAATCAAATACTGACAACTGAATGGAGAAATAGCTAAATCTACAATTATATTTGGAGAGTACAACATTTTTCTGTCGGTAATCAATAGGGCAGGTAGACAGAAAATCAGTAAGGATATTGAAGACTAGAACAACATTGTCAACCAACTTGACCTGAGTGACATTATAGAATATTCCACCAAGCAACTGAAGAATGCACATTCATTTCAAGTACACATAAAAACATTCTTAAAGCTAGATCATATGCTGTCATAAACCAAGTCTTGATAAATTTAAAGGACTGAACCTGATCAAAGTATGTTCTTTGTCCACACATAATTAAATTAGGAATAAAGCATGATAAGATATCTAGGAAAACTTTAAATATCTGGAAATAAACAACATGTCTCTAAATTCATAGGTCAAGGATGAAATCTCAAGGGAAATTAGAAAATATTTAGAAATGAGTGAAAGCAAAATATAACAAACAAAATTCTAAGATTCAGCTAATGCAATATATGGAGAAAAATTTATGGCATTAAGTGCTTATAGTAGAATAGAAGCAAGATCTAAACTCAATGATCTGTGTTTCCCATTTAAGAAGAAAGAAAAGAAAGAGCAAATTAAATCCAAACAAAAAAAAAAAAAAAAAGAAGGCTATAATAAGAAATCAGTGAGAGAGAAAATGAAAAACTTAATGAAACTAAAAGCTTATTCTTCGAATAAACAACAAAATTGAAAAACTTCTAACTAGATTAATCAAGAGAAAAGAGAAGACAGAAATTACCAATATAATGAATGAAAGATGGACATCAACACAGATTCAAACGACATTAAAGGGATAATAAGGAACTATTATGAGCAATTGTATATTAATAAGTTATGCTATTGTACTCCCTACAGGAAATGGGCAGACACAAATTACCACAACTGAATCAAGAAGAAACAAAAAATCTAGTGTAGGTGTACAATTTGTTAATTCAACATTACATACAAAAAAAAAAAAAAAGAAATAAAATATCTCAATAGCTTGATGTCTATTAAGGAACTTGAATTAATAAGTAAAATCTTCTCACAAAGACTTCAGGCTAAAATGGATTTGCTGGTGAATTCTATTGGACATTTAAGAAAAATAATCGCACTGATTCTACCAAAGTCTTTCAGAGAAAAGGGCAGGAAGGAACTCTTTCTAGTTCATTGTATGAGGGCAGCATCCCTGTGAATTGAAAATCTGCAAAGAAATTACCAAAAAAAAAAAAAAAAGAACTGTATACCAGGATTCTCAAAAATACAGGTGCAAAATCTCTTAAATACTAACGAACCAAATGCAACAGTATGTAAAAAAAAGGTTAACACATCAGATATATGACCACATAGTATTTATACAAAGAATGCAAGGTTAGTTTTACATTTGGAAATATATCTCACCATATAAGAGAGTAGAAGAGAAAATCTATATAATCATCTACATAGAAGCAGAAAAAGCATTTGACAAAAATTCAACAACCATTAATGAGAAAAACTATCTCCAAATTAGAAACAGAAGAGAATTTCCTTAATCTGATAAAGAGCATCTACAGAAAAATATAGCACTGATGCCATATACTTAATCATCAGACTGAATATTTTGCTCTAAAATTGGGTAGAAGGCAAGATTGTTCTTTCTCATCACTGTTAGGCAACATTTCCACAAAAAGTACAAAAAAAGAATAAAAGACATTTAGATTGGGCAGGAAGAATCAAAATTTCTCTACTTGCAAATCACATAGTTGTTATTTAGAAAATGCTATGAAATATACATCAAAGCTATTGTATTTAATAAATTAACTTAATGGGGCGCCTGGGTGGCGCAGTCGGTTAAGCGTCCGACTTCAGCCAGGTCACGATCTCGCGGTCCGTGAGTTCGAGCCCCGCGTCGGGCTCTGGGCTGATGGCTCAGAGCCTGGAGCCTGTTTCCGATTCTGTATCTCCCTCTGTCTCTGCCCCTCCCCCGTTCATGCTCTGTCTCTCTGTCCCAAAAATAAATAAACATTGAAAAAAAAATTAAAAAAAAAATTACAGGATAATAGGTCAATATACCAAAAAATCCAATTTTATTTTTATTTACTAGCAATGGACAATTGGAGGTAAAATCAAAACTAATATTTATAGCATTAAAACCATAAAATACTTAAAGACAATTTGAAAACAATGCATGCAAGAATTATTTACCGAAAACTATAAAACATCTCTGAGAGAAGTTAAAAACAAAAATTAATTGAGAACTATATAAAATCATGAATTGAGAGACTAAAGTTTTAAAAGTCTGTTCTCCAAAGATTGATCTACAGAGTCAATGCAATCTCAAGATTTCTACAGGTATTTTATAGAAATTGACAAGCTGATTCTAAAACTTATATGGGAAAACGAAGGACCTGAAATCGCAAAAAGAATTACAAAAAAAAAAAAAAAAAAAAAAAAAGAAGACAAACTCTAATTGATTTCAAGGCTTATAAAGCTACAATAATTAATATAGCAATCAATGAAAGACTAACACAAGAATGGGACAGAATGTAGTTTGGAGATAGACACATGCATATATTATTAATTCATGTTTTTTACAAATGTACCAACGTAATGCGAATTTTTTTTTGGTCATATTGTGAGGAATGGCTAATTGATTATCCATATTCAGAAAAGGAATCTTGATCCTACCTCATACTACACGCAAAAATTAACTGAGACTGGATCAGAGAGTTAAACATAAAATTGAAAAGTATATAACACAAACCAACAGGGAAGGAAAACTTTTCTTGATTTTGGGATAGATAAAATTTTTTGGAACAGAACATAAAGCACAAAATATAAGAGAACAAACTGATAAAAGGTACATATGTATATATAAAAAAATTTTGCTCACAAAAAATACTTAAGAAAATGACAGATAGGAGCGGTGTTGGCGCTCTGTGCTGACAGCTCGGAGCCTGGAGCCTGTTTGGGATGCTATGTCTCCCTCTGTCTCTGCCCCTCCCCTGCTGATGCTCTCTCTCTCTCTCTCTCTCAAAAAAATTAAAAGTGTTTAAAAAAACCCAGAAAATGACAGGGGGAAAATATTTTCAGTATCTATATCTGACAAAAGATTCATGTCCAGAGTATGTGAAAAATTAAGAAAAGGTTGAACATGGCATTAAAAAATGTATCCAAAATTGTCAATAATCACTTGAAAAGTTGCTTAACATCATTAGCCTTCTGAAAAAATGCAAACTAAAACCACAATTAAATACTATTATATAATATTATAATGATTAAATTATAAAGTCTATGAAGGTCTATGGAAAAACTTGTACACAAACGTTATATCAATTTTATGATACCATTGATTGGAAATATCTCAAATGTTCTTCAGCAGTTGTATGGATAAAAAAATGGTTGTGTATGTTTACAATGGAGTGATACTCAACAGTGTAAAGGAATAAACATACTGAAATAATCAATCATATGAATGAATCACAATAAATCCTGTGGTGATACCAAAAAAATATCCTGCACAGATATAAATCCTGATTTAAAATTTTATTTATATGAACCTCCAAAACATTCATATTTAATCTAGAGTGAAGCTGCCAGGTGGCTCAGTTGGTTGAACGTCCAGCTTCAGCTCTGGTCACGATCTCACTGTTCATGAGTTCGAGCCTTGTGCCGGGCTCTGTACTGACAGCTCGGAGCCTGGAGCCTGCTTCAGATCCTGTGTCTTCCTCTCTCTCTCTGCCCCTACCCTGCTCACTCTCTCTCTCTCTCTCTCTGTCTCTCTCTCTCTCAAAACTATCTAAAAAACATTAAAAAAATTAATCTAGAGTGAAAGAAAGCAGGTCAGTGTTTTCCTGAAGCTGGGCAGAAGGGGAAGAATTGATGGAGAGGGGCACATGGAACCTTTTGAGGGTGATGGAAGTGGCCTAGATTATGGTGAAGATTACCCAAGCGCATAAACATGTCAAAACTCATTGAAATACACACTTTAAAGTGTGTATTCACTTTATGTCAGAAATACTTAAGTTGCTGTCTTTCAGTGTATTTGCAGGGACAAGGTACTAGTAAATATTCTGGAGCTGGAGAATATAAGTGGACTTATTTATAAGTATGCATGGTGTACATACAGCCTGGAGACCCTTAAAAATGATTCAGTAGATGTGTGGGTGTGGAGGTTGGAAGAGCTATGATTTATACAGGTGGCTTACAGACCCAGTAACACGTGATATGGTAAAAATCCTGATGTGACCTCATTCATTTCCGAAGCCTGGTAAAGTCTGAAGTTATAGGAATTACATCCAAGGAAACAGAATCACTCTTTTTCCTTAAGTGTAAAAAGCAGTTGATAATAGATTTTAGATAATAGATAATAGATAATTTAGATAATAGATAATACAATTTAGTTGTGGTCCTCCCTGGAAATAGAGCAATGGATATGTCATATATCTCAAAGCACCTGTAGTGTGTTTTAAATTCAGTTTATACCGATATCTGTGATTAGTAGAGTAATGAAAATAATTTGGAATTGCTAAGCAATGGTTTATACAAAACCATAATGTTAGAGCTAGAAAGGATCCAAAATATTTAATCCAATTTTCCATTTCAAATATGGTGATAGAAGGCTATTTGGTGGGTGGTGGATTGCATTATAATCCCTGATTTTTTAAATCTTTCTATCTAAGCCTGTTGACATATGGTTCTGGAGTTACTTACGTAAAAGTGGGATGTATTTCCTTACCTTTGGCATTTGGCCATGGGACTTGGTTTGGCTAATAAGGCAGAAGTGACAGTGTTCCAGTGCCAAACCCTGAGTGGATTCAAACTGGTTCCTTTATCACCGCATAAAGAACATTCCGGGGTTAAACTACTGGTCCAAGAAAAAGGATGAAACAGGTGGAGCAGAGTTGCCCAGTTGAGCTGTTCAATCTAAGCCAAGTCTAGAATCACAGATCCCTAGGCAACCTGCAGAAGAAATGCCTTACTCATATCATATTGGCTTCCCAATGTTCAATAAAATAGCTTATTTGGAGAGAGTCAGAATGGTATAACATAAGCCAAGGGGCTAGAAATACTCTAGTATTTCTAAAGTCTCAAGTCTAGTGTTTCTCCATTAATTGGAGAATGGACTTGTACTAACTATATATGCAAGAGTATAAGGCCCAAAGCAAAGACAAAGAAAACAAAATTAGCTTTGATGCACATATAATCTACCAGAAGCTAAATATTTTCAGGTATTCAAATGTTTTATTTTGGGGGTGGCACAGCTTGAAAGCTAACTCTTCTATTGCGTATCACCTATGGCCACATTGTGATGGACTCTGAAGCTGTGGGAAAATAGAAGGCAATTTTTAAAACAATGAAGACCAGAGACAAAGAAGTCATGTTTCTTGGGAGAAGATAATTCTTGGTGTCATTTCTCTCAGAAGTTATTTTATTTTATTTATTTATTTAAAAAATTTTGTTTTTTAAATTTACATCCAAGTTAGTTAGCATATAGTGCAACAATGATTTCAGGAGTAGATTCCTTAGTGCCCCTGACCCATTTAGCCCATCCCCCCTCCCACAACCCCTCCAGTAAGCCTCAGTTTGTTCTCCATATTTATGAGTCTCTTCTGTTTTGTCCCCATCCCTGTTTTTATATTATTTTTGTTTCCCTTCCTTTATGTTCATTTGTTTTGTCTCTTATTAAAGTCCCCATATGAGTGAAGTCATATGATATTTGTCTTTCTCTGCCTGACTAATTTCACTTAGCAAAATACCTTCTAGTTCCATCCATGTAGTTGCAAATGGCAAGATTTCTTTCTTTTTGATTGCCGAGTAATACCCCATTGTGTATATATACCACATCTTCTTTATCCATTCGTCCATCAATGGACATTTGGGCTCTTTCCATACTTTGGCTATTGTTGATAGTGCTGCTATAAATGTTGGGGTTCATGTGTCCCTTTGAAACAGCATACCTGTTCCCTTGGATAAATACCTAGTAGTGCGGGGCGCCTGGGTGGCGCAGTCGGTTAAACGTCCGACTTCAGCCAGGTCACGATCTCGCGGTCCGTGAGTTCGAGCCCCGCGTCGGGCTCTGGGCTGATGGCTCAGAGCCTGGAGCCTGTTTCCCATTCTGTGTCTCCCTCTCTCTGTGCCCCTCCCCCGTTCATGCTCTGTCTCTCTCTGTCCCAAAAATGAATAAACGTTGAAAAAAAAAAAAAATTAAAAAAAAAAAATAAAATAAAATAAATAAATACCTAGTAGTGCAATTGCTAGGTTGTAGGGTAGTTCTATTTTTAATTTTTTGAGGAACCTCCATACTCTTTTCCAGAGTGGCTGCACCACTTTGCATTCCCATCAGCAGTGCAAAAGAGTTCCCTTTGTCCACATCCTCCACAACATCTGTTGTTGCCTGAGTTGTTAATGTTAGCCATTCTGATAGGTGTGAGGTGGTATCTCATTGTGGTTTTGATTTGTATTTCCCTGATGATGAGTGATGTTGAGCATTTTTTCATGTGTCGGTGGCCTTCTGGATGTCTTCTTTGGAGAAGTGTCTATTCATGTCTTTTGCTCATTTCTTCACTGGGTTATTTGTTTTTTGGGTGTTGTGTTTGATAAGTTCTTTATAGATTTTGGATACTAACCCTTTATCTGATATGTCGTTTGCAAATATCTTCTCCTATTCCATCAGTTGCCTTTTAGTTTTGCTGATTGTTTCCTTTGCTGTGCAGAAACTTTTTATTTTGATGAGGTCCCAATAGTTCACTTTTGCCTTTGTTTCCCTTGCCTCTGGAGACATGTTGAGTAAGAAGTTTCTGCGGCCAAGGTCAAAGAGGTTTTTGTCTGCTTTCTCCTTGAGGATTTTGATGGCTTCCTGTCTTACACTTAGGTCTTTCACCAATTTTGAGTTTATTTTTGTGTATGGTGTAAGAAAGTGGTCCAGATTCATTTTTCTGCATGTCGCTGTCCAGTTTTCCCAGCACCACTTGCTGAAGAGACTGTCTTTAATCCATTGGATATTCTTTCCTGCTTTGTCAAAGATTAGTTGGCCATACTAGTTGGACCCACGTTTGTGGGTCCATTTCTGGATTCTCTATTCTGTTCCATTGATCTGAGTGTCTGTTTTTGTGCCAGTACCATACTTTCTTGATGATTACAGCTTTGTAATACAGCTTGAAGTCCAGGATTGTGATGCCTCCTGCTTTGGTTTTCTTTTTCAAGATTGCTTTGGCTATTCGGGGTCTTTTCGGGTTCCGTACAAATTTTAGGATGATTTGTTCTCACTCTATGAAGAATGCGGGTGTTACTTTGATAGGTATTGCATTGAATATGTGGATTTCTTTGAGTAGTATTGACATTTTAACAATATTTGTTCTTCCTATCCAGGAGCATGGAATATTTTTCCATTTGTTTGTGTCTTCTTCAGTTTCTTTCATCAGCTTTCTATAATTTTCAGTGTATAGATTTTTCACCTCTTTGGTTAGATTTATTCCTAGGTATTTTATGGTTTTTGGTGCAATCATAAATGGGATCAATTCCTTGATTTCTCTTTCTGTTGCTTCATTATTGGTGTATAGGAATGCAACCAATTTCTTTGCATTGATTTTGTATCCTGTAACTTTTCTGAATTCATGAATCAGTTCTGGCAGTTTTTTGGTGGAATCTTTTGGGTTTTCCATATAGAATATCATGTCATCTGCAAAGAGTGAAAGTTTGACCTCCTCCTGGCCGATTTGGATGCCTTTTATTTCTTTGTGTTGTCTGATTGCAGAGGCTAAGACTTCCAATACTATGTTGAATAACAGTGGCGGGAGTGGACATCCCTGTCTTGTTACTGACCTTCGGGGGAAAGCTCTCAGTTTTTCCCCATTGAGGATGGTATTAGCGTTGGGTCACTTGTATATGGCTTTTATGATCTTCAGGTATTCTCCTTCTATCCCTACTTTCTTGAGGGTTTTTATCAAGAAAGGATGCTGTATTTTGTCAAATGCTTTCTCTGCATCTATTGAGAGGATCATGTGGTTCTTGTTCTTTAGAAGTCATTTTATTTTGAATAAGATAAGTACAATGTTTTTATTCACAAGAGGAAAACTACAGGGATCACTGATCCCTGTAAAATTTAGTGTGAGCGGGGTAGAGCAGAACTGCCTTCTCTTTTCAGTGTGGCTACTAACTAGCATGGGCAAGGTGATCAGGTGAACTTAACCTGACCTTGTGGGAAGCCTGGAGAGTGCATCTAAAGCACAGTAGGAGACCCAGCCTAGATCGACTCAAATAACCACATAGTAAACCTGAACCAAGCACAAGATGGATTCAATGCAGCAAAAGCAAATGATAAATATAAAACAAAACCAAACAAAAAGTAAATAAAGAACAAACTTCCCAAGCCCACACATTTTCTGATCAGACAGAATAAAGTATCTTCTATTTAAGTAATGCCAAATATGAAACAGATAAAAGATAAATGGAATAAGCAGGAAAGCAGCTATAAAGCCATATAAAGGAAAATCCTTTCATATTTAAAATCTGACTTCAATAAAGCAAAGAGAAAGAAATTTTGCAGTCAGCAAAATTAAAAAAATAAAAAAAGAAACAAGAAAAGATCCTACTGAAGATTACTATGAATTCCTCAATAACCATCATAAGACCTGGCTAGGGGGCATGCTGGCATCTTAACAGTCGGATATTGCGTGAAACAAGCTAAGTGAACCAGGGGAGTCTAGAACTAGGGAATTAATTGCACAAAGGGGCTGGCCTCAAAGGGAGTGGCTGGTTGCTGCCCTAGGCTTCTGGCATTGAAAAACAAAACCAACGGGAGTGAACTTAAGCAAAAAATCCCCAAATCCCAAAACCAAAACCAACCAAACAACCACACAAACCAAAACCACAGCAAAAACCCTATTTACTAGGAAGATGTAGAGTTATCTTTTACAAAACTGGAGATTATGGAATATATTTGCTTTTATGCAGGATAAATTGGAAGTCCATGTACTTAGTCTCATTTTTCCTGGGTCTCATGGACTCTTGCTTCTGATTTTCTCTCCATACTTCTCCTCTCCGGGTGGTCTATCTTTACCTACTCCTCTGTGATCCTAGCAGAAGATGCCTCATTCCTGCTGTTAGGGCATGTCCTCGGTTAAGTGGACTGCCAGGCAGACCTAGAATGTCAACTCCCAAATTTCCAGGAAATGTAATTTTATTGGTTTATTTTCAGTGCTGTGCCCATTTCTGGTCTGTCAGTTATGCCCAGGACAGGGCGTTCACATGGTCATATTGTATCAACAGACCGCCAGAGGCATGGCTCCCCTATGTGGGTGCAAAGTGTCAATCTCCATAGGAAGATAATTGTCGTGGGTTGGGAAATATTGTTTGAGATGTCTCTCTAGTATTATTCCGTGGCTACCAACAAATAACTCTCCATCTTCCTTTGTATATACAAATATTCTGAAGCATGTCTCTGACTGCAAAAGCCCTGTACCATTTCCTACTGCATGGCAAGGCAGAGGCCCAGGCAATGATAGTGTGCAGAGGAAATCCTCAAAGACTACTGCCCCCTGTAACTTATAGTGCGGTAGGTGGGGTGGGGGAGTGAAGAGAAAACTGTCATAAAAAAATTCCATTTAGCTAAAGGGGCAAAACCAACATCTATAACATAGCTCATGCAGTCATGTGTCCAAAGGAGAAAATGCACCTGAATATAGGCACACAGGAAAGTAAATTAAAAAATCAACTATTTGTTGTAGCAACATGTTAATTGGTTTATAGATTTGCCCACTATTTGTTTTCCTCTATTTACTGGCTTTTTGTTGTTCAAGATATTCAGGGAACCACTAGGAAAATTTGGGGTTGATACTCTTTTGGGGTGACATGTCTCCTTAGCAGAATATTTCTTTATATCTTTGTATCCATTCTTAGAGCTTGTAGATGGGGTGTAATTTACTGCCCATAGTTTCTGCTTTTTTTTTTTTTTTTTTGTAGCTGGTATGCTTATGATACTACAACTCATATAACAATAGCTTCAGTTTCATTTATGAGCCTTTGGTTTACTATAATATGTTTCAAGAACCCTTGAAAAGTCATGATTTGGGAATATCCTTGCCTATTTGAATTAAAAGTCAGATTTGAGCCATGTGTAGTGTGAGACTTGAATTTCTTAGCAGAAATTCTGGATGCCTCTCTGTCTCTGTTATTCCCTTCTAAATGGCCTTAACCTCAGGGCCATAGAGAATAAAGACTTGGAGATAGTGTAGGCTGTATTTACATTCATCTTTAGAGATCAAGGCATTTGGTTTTATCTTTATTTCTTGTGTGCTTTGATTTATTTAGGTTATTTTCATTCCACTGGAGCTGGGCTGTGGATAAAGTATCCTGCAATCCTTGGAGGAACCTGACTAATAGTCCCACAGCTGGATCCTTTTAGTTATTTCTATTCTAAATTGCCAGGAGCCTACATTTTCTCAATCAGTTCATTAAAGCTTTTTCACAGTAGAAGGTTTATTAGTAAAGATAATTCAGGGGTTGGGGCAGCCAGGTGGCTCACTCAGTTAAGCATCTGACTCTTGGTTTTGGCTCAGGTCATGATCTCACAGTTTCATGAGTTCGAGCCCACATCCAGCTCTTGCTGACGGTATGGAACCTGCTTGGGATTCTCTGTCTCCCTCTCTCTCTGCCCCTCCCCCATTTGCGCTGTCTCTGTCTCTCTCAAAATAAATGAATAAACTAAAAAAAAAGATAATTCTGGGTATTGACAGATAACCCCCCCAAATCTTGGTTTAGCACAGTAAAAAATTCTAACTCACAAGGTCTAGCTGGCTATCAGTGGAGAGGTTAGTCATTCAGGGATTTAGGATGACTCTGTCTGATCTTAAGAAATTTGCTTGCAAGGACTTTGTTGGATTCTACCTCAAATTAGTAGATGTAGGAAGAGACAGAGAATTGATCATGAAGGCTTTGCATGGCCAGGGTCCAGAAATGTAAGGCTCTTTCCCATTGTCCAGAACTCAGTCACATGACCCTAAATAATTGCAACAGAGGAAAGAAAAAGTGTGCCCTGGAGGAAAATGACATTAATTTGATGACCTGGAAGCAGTGTCTGCAACTACAACAATCCTCTCTTTTGGTGACACACTATGTGTCACCTTTTGTTTCCATAGAGAGAGATAACCCAAAGTTCCACCTGCTCACTACATTTTCTCAAAGCCCAGTGACCTTTATCCAGTGACCTTAGAACTAGAAAGACAAGTTATCTGCTCTGTGTTTTCCCCTACATAACGTGAACCAGAAACAGATAACAGCAATTAATGTCCCATGCAGAAACAGATTAAATGGTAGAGACATGGCAATAATTGGCTTATACAGGCTGCAAAATCCTACCCAAAGAATAAGGAAAGTTCCCTGAATAGAACCTGCTTCTGGTCTTTTAGAGAAACTGCCTTGTTTGTTGTTCTCTGTGAACTCACCCTCCACCTTCTGGGAGATGATTCCTTTTTTATTGTTCTCCATGGACACCTTTGAAACGGACACTGGGGACTATTCTCTCCTGAGTGGACACTCAGTTTTCAGAGCCCATTTCCTGCTAGTGCACATTTGAAAGCCCAAAATTTATATTAAGACTACTACAGACAAATATGTATTAAGGCTGGGATTTGCTTTTGGTTAATACAATTCCTTTATAAACTTAGTAATGTGCTAATTACTTGCTTGCACTAGCTTTCATGTGCCAGTGACCACCAGCCAAATTCCTTCCTAGATGTATTTCTCAAGCTTGATTTATGTCATTTTTTTCTTGCCCTCATGTTTTGTCCTCAGCTTATAATTGGCCACTTTATTGCCTTCTGAAATAATAGATTGGGTGGCTACACTCTGAATCTGATTTTTGCGGGGCTGAGTTCTACAGGACTTTTGTAGCTCAAAATCGTTTTAATTCTTTTTGCTTGAAGTCTGAAGCAGGCAGTATTGTAACTTGCAAGCCCCCAAATTTGTGGATTCCCTTTCTTCCTCTGTCTACCTGGATATAAAGGATTCAACAAAGGAGTCAAAGTGTTAGGGCACAGTGGAGCCCTGATGGCCTGAGTTTGTACCTGTGAGTTATTGTGGGTAGGATATTTGTTCAAGGTTGCTGCCTAACAAGACTTTTTGCTTGAGCAAGGAATAAACTTTTAGTATGCCAAGATTCTGAAATTTTGATGTTATTTGTCACAGCACTTAGCCTCCCTTTACTGATTACAGGGGCACAGCATAGAATTTTCTGATCATATATTTCTTTACCTGGACATCAGCCATCTCTCGGTATAGGCCCTAATTTTCTCCACTTTCAGTGTAAAAAAAACTTGGATAAGAGTTTATGTCTTTCTGGTTTCCTATACTGATGATATCTGAGACTTACCAAGGGCACTGTCACATTTTTCCAATGTCTTTCCAAATACTGCTAGGTGCAGACCCGTGCAGGAGGTATCCTCACAGCTATGCTGTTGGGTCTCAGCCAACACCCCACTCTGTCTTAGAGATGGTTACTAGAGACACAGTTTCCTGGTATGAATGTATTGCAAGGATTTAGAGATATTTTATAGAATGCAAAAGTAGAAAATAAAGATGAGCCTTGGGGATAGAAAGCCATCAGGAATTGGAAAATAGTGAGGAACTGGAGCCCTTTCGCCCAGGGGCTCCCTGGTCTTTGCCTCCAGTTCTCTCTGTACGTCAGCTTTACTCTTGTCTTCTGAAGATGCTTTTCCTGCACTTCTTCCACTGGCTGCCCTGCAGTTTCAGCGTGCAACTTCCATGCAAGTGAGTAACTCCTACTAGAAGAGGACCTCTCAGTCCTGATTCTGAAATCCAAGAGTGAGCATCAGTTGCAGACTGGTTGGTCTAACTCAGTCCGACCCCAATGTCCAGCTGCAACCTGTAAGCTGGGGGCTTGGGTCACGTAGTACAAACATGTTTGTATGAGGTCCAATCCTTTGAAATGTGAGCGAGATTCCCCGGGAAAAAAAAAAAAAAAAGGAAGGTTACAAACCAGACAGATACTTCGTAAGATTTATGTGCTGATTAGCCACAACACCCAGGGGGTCTGATAAGTTCATGTCCAATTTGGGCTGATGGCTGATGTCTACATATAAGTGAAAAAATTTTTTCTATTTTCTATTTTATTCAAATGAAATGCTGTGGAATCAGAAATCCTATGGTGTGGCAAAAAAACACAAACACAAACAAAAACAAACACACCCAAAGAAACCAAAACAAAAACCCAAACCAAGCCAAAACCAAAAAAAAACCCCAAAACAAAACAAAACAAAAAACCCGAAAGACAGCAACAAAAAATACAACAGCAAAAAAACAACCACCATGGATTTAAAATCAGAAGACCTGGTATCAGTTGTGGCTTTGCTTTTATGCTGAAAGTATGACATTAGACAAAACATGTAACCTTTTCAGGTCTCAGATTTTAGTGCCTGAAATTGGGCTAAGGGTCCCACAGTTCCTCTTTGTAGATTTGCTAGAACTTAACTGGGTGTTTTGACTATGTGTTTTGACAAATACTAGCTGTTGCTGTGCAGCTGGTGATACTTTTATTTTTAAGACCTCGGGCTGTCTTTCTGATGAACTGAGTGAACAAATGTATTCTAAACACCCAAATTCATTAACCTTATCCCAGTCCCCATACACTTATTTCAGTGCAACTGGATCTTTCCCAAGCGGGCACTAATTTCTAAGCAATCCAATGCGGAAAATCTATAAATTAAACCTTAATTCACTATTAAAACCATATTTGCTTAGATTACATAACTGTCAAATCCGAGAGTCTTATCTACCACAAATGAGATTTTCCTAAATGTGTTTTTAATCACTTTGTTTTCATGTACCACAAGTGTATTATCTAATCTAAATAAATGTTGGTACTAATTCTTGCAGCAGTCAAACAATTTTACCGTACTTTGATGGAGCTCAAGAACTCTTTGTGTGAAGTTGCTGAAGTAGATGGTTTGCCTTATATAATAGCTTCAATCCTCAAACCCATCCATGGGCCCAAAGAAGGGTTTCCATATTGTTTACTCCCAACCTGCACAGTTGAACTCCAACCTTTCCAGTAATATGAAGCAATATAGAAAATAGTGGAAGTATCTCTTCCCCTTCATGAAAATTAGTCCGATTTCTATGAGTAGAATGTTCTTTTAGGGCTCTTTTCTCCAGGGAAACAATGGTAGTAAATCAATCTGAAACTAAATGAATAATGCCACTTTGTTGATGGCATCTTGTGGCTACAGGTGTTAACCTGAACTTCTTATTGAAATCTCCCATGATGCTTGGTTGTGCTTACAGTTATGGTTATCATTATAGTTATGGTTATGCTCGCCTCTTAAATTTCATCTCTTGCTACTAAAGCCAGGATGTTTTGCCTTCAATTATTGCTTAACTTGCTGTGCTTACTAGGTGATCCCACATTTTTGCATTATTTCTCCTTGTAATTCCCTCTCCATATTTTCTACTAGGAGCACCTAGAGAGACATTTAAATTGCATGTCCTGTGGAGAATTTCTATGCCAAATTCAGTACAGTGATTAACTCTTTTATGTCTCAGGTATTCATTTCTTATCTCCCAAATAACACTTATCAAAATGTATGGCAATTATTTGTTTTCATGTTCAACATCTCACTAGACAAGAAAAAAATATATATCTTATTTTTTGGCATATACCAAATCCCTAACAGGGTACCTAACAGTAAGAATGGGTCAAAATATTTTTTTGAATAATTAAAAAAAAACTTTGTTGACATTCTGGATAATTAGTGTGTCAACTCCAAAGAAACAATGTTTTCGTCAAGGAAAAAATAAAGTCTTTTAAAAAATTATTGTATTTAGATTTACTATTTTTTCTTTTTTTTTTTTTTTAAATTTTTTTTTTTCAACGTTTATTTATTTTTGGGACAGAGAGAGACAGAGCATGAACGGGGGAGGGGCAGAGAGAGAGGGAGACACAGAATCGGAAACAGGCTCCAGGCTCTGAGCCATCAGGCCAGAGCCTGACGCGGGGCTCGAACTCGTGGACCGCGAGATCGTGACCTGGCTGAAGTCGGACGCTTAACTGACTGCGCCACCCAGGCGCCCCAAGATTTACTATTTTTTCTAGAAGCAGTATTTCCTTCTTCTGCACAGGTACTGATTTCTGGGTTTAATATTATTTGTTGTATTCACTATTTATATATATATATATATATATATATATATATATATGTATTTTGTCATCTGTCTATCAGTTCCTTGGGTAACTAACATCGTGTAGGGAAACTGGAGCTTGGTTGTGTAGGTGAGATATTTGAAGATAACACCAAACACTATCAATGCTCCTATTTTGCCTTGTATATACAACTCATCATATTTGTTTGGTTTCAACATTTTCTCATGCAAAAAAGAAAAAGTCTAGTTATTACTGAGAGTAAGCATATATGAGAAAAGTGAATCTATAAACTTGTAGAACGCTAACATGTTTTTCCTTGTTAGAATTACATATGTAGAATGACAACTGGAAAGGTGTGTAATGGGGTCCTTTCTAGTATTAAAGAATGCTTGACCATTTAAAAATATTGTAATACATTTCATTAGCAGACAGTAGTGACTGCCTCCCTCCTACCCCAACATTTTCCCTCATATTGCCCAAATTAATGAAAAATTTTACAGTTGATGTTGTAACTCTTTAGGTAACACATAATCATACTGCCCTAATTAAACATTTTGAAGACCACTCCCATAGATCAGCAATGTGCTCTGCTATTTTGGCTTGTAACTGTAGTTGCATGAATTATTTGGACTTAATTCTAGCTCTTTCATGGTAACTTTAACAGTATTAGTCACATAGTTGAGCTAATAATTCTTTAAATTGCCCAGAAAAAGGCTAATCCCAAAATGTTGTAATTTAGGGACACAGGCTAAGGTATATTAGCATGAGGTGTTGTTGCATTTGGAATATGATAAGTGTAAAAGTATGTTTTGTTTTATTGTTTTCATGTCTTTGCATTGTAAACTGTCCTTCTTTGCTGAATTTCTATGAGCTTTTGTAGTACTATGATCTAAAAATGATTTTTAAGTGTATGACCAAGTGAAAATATATCATGATGGTGACTTACCTGTTCAGGCTGCTATAACAAAAATATCATAGACTGAGGGGCTTAAACTACAAACATTTATTTCTTGCAGTTCTGGAGGCTGGAAAGTCCAAGATCAAGGGGCTAGGAGATTTAATGTCCCATGATGAAGCATTGCCTGGTAGGTAGATGACTGCCTTCTTGCTATGTCCTCATATGTTAGAAGGGATGAGGGAACTCTCTGGAGTCTCTTTTATATGGATGCTAATGTCATTCATGCAGGTTCCACTCTCATGACCATGTGACCTCTCCAAAGACCCACCTCCTATGCCATCATTTTTGGGGCTACATGTGAATTTGGGGGGGGGGGAACATAAACATTCAATTCATTGCAAGTGATTAAATAACCAGTTACTAATTGTATTTATTGAATTTGTTGATGGAAGCTTGTGGCATAAGGCTCTGGTTCCAAAATTTCCTTGGCTACTATTTTATTTATTTTTTGTTTTTTTCAAACAATATTGATATTAGTAGTAGTATTTTTAAAGTTTATTTATTTTGAGAGAGAGAGAGCACAAGCAGGGAAGGGGCAGAGAGAGAGAGAGAGAATCCCAAGCACGCTCTCATTGTCAACACAGAGCCTGATATGGGGCTTCAACCCACAAACCATGAGATCATGACCTGAGTCGAAATCAAGGGTCGGTTGCTTAAGTGACTGAGCCACCCAGGCGCCCTGGTAGTATTTTTTGTTTTCACACAAATAGTTGTGTGTACTATCAGGGAAATACAGCATTGACTTTTTTTTAACTTAAGTTTTAATAGCCGAATCCTTTTGTGTCAGTTTGTGTTTCCTTTCATTAGCATTTCTCAAAGTGTCATCCTTTGACCAGCAGCCAGCATCACCTGAAACCTTGTTAGAAATGTAGTTCTTCAGACCCCAATCCAGATTTACTGAGTCAGAAACTGTGAAGGGAGGGCCCAGAACTTGGTTTATCAAGCTCTCCAGGTGATTCTAATGAGGCACACTGATGTAAGTGGGAGAACCACTAGAGTGTGTCTTAACTTTTGCCTGTCCTCTAGTGGCTATGTTGGGTTCATGTCATTTTAATGTTCTCTATTTTTGTTCTATGACTTGCCCTTGAAAGTCACATAGTGTCACTTGTGATGAATTCTGTAGGTCAGGACAGTCATAAAGTTCTGTCTGCGTTCGAGAGCAGGGACATAGTCTCCATCTTTTGATGAGGGAGCAGCAAGCTCACGTTATACAAGTATATGCATGACGGAAATAGCGCTAACACCATCTTTGAAAAATACAATTAGCAAATACCCTCTGAAGCCTACATGTATTTAAATATGTAAGATTAGGCAGATTAGATGTTTCTTTCCCTCTTAAGAGTCCCTTCTACTGGATTTAAGGGATTCAAATGAGATGATAATTTACCAGTATTCTGGATATAGTCTATACAATAAGAAAAATATTTAATTAATTTATTTTTAATACTTATTTATTTTTGAGAGAGAGAGAGAGAGAGAGAGAGAGAGAGAGTGCGAGTCAGGGAGGGGCAGAGAGAGAGAAACCGAAGCAGGCTCCAGGCTCCCAGCTGACTGTCAGCACAGAACCCAATGCAGGGCTCGAACCCATGAACCGTGAGCTGAAGTCAGACACTCAACTGACTGAGCCACCCAGGCATCCCAAATAAGAAAAATATTAGAAGAGAATAGAGAAACTCAAATCTATCAGTTAATAGAAATTGATACTATAGGTTTATAATTTCCCTGAAAAGGAATATGTAGGTCCCATAGAGTATTAATCACACCTTTTGGACAATAGAACTGGTCCTTGAGAAGCGTGAACCAATGGGCATAAAGCATTCGTTTGGGTAGAGATTTCTGATATTTGAAACTAGCCCTAAGAGTATTGTAGAAGATATTCTAGGCTGTTGTACATGCAAACATAGGAAAACCAAAACAGCATCTTAGATGAAGAAACGAGTGGGAATTGAGCAAGCAATCAGTCAGAATAATTAACTCAATGGATTGGGAAATATGAGAAAATCTATGACCAAGGCAATGGAATCCAATCAATAAATCTTAAAGCAAGAGGAGAAATTGGGGCATCAGAAGATACTCTGGGGTCTCCAAGACTTAGTTATAGGCCTATTTGCCCCATAGCCTTAAAGATGGTTGATGAGGCTACCATTTCAGATTGAACATTCAGTGCTATTTACTACTAATAGATTACAAGCACAGGTTCATAGTTCAGCTCAGCATTTCTGCTGATCTGGGCCAGACTTGGCTGATCTTGTATGAACTCTTTTGGGTATCTGTGGTCAGATGCATTTAGAGAAGATAAGCACCTTGTGATTTTGATTGAGTGTTCTCACATACCTGTGACCTTTAATTAGATGAACCAACTTTGCTCCATGACAACTTCTTCATCTGGCCATTGGGCAGGAGTCTGAAAGACACACAGAATTGTGCAAAGCCTTTTGAGGCCTGAAATTGGGGCAGGCACTCCTTCATTTTCTCTTCATTCTATGAACTCAAGGCCAGCTTATATTTGAGGGGTAGAGCAGTAGATATCACTTCTTAAAGAGAGTGTTGAAAACTCGCATTGAAAAGGAGGATGGTATACCAAAGGCAGTAATTCTGGCCATTTTTACAATGTACTATTAGTTCTTGATAGAATCAAGTTTGGTTTCTAGTGGCCCTGGGAAGGGGAGGGATGGTTGGTTGGGCTGGGGAGATGGATAATGGGTCTGTAAACATAAAATCAGGGAAACAACAGACAAATAAATAAACAGACAACATGACATTAAGCTAATGTAAGTAAAGTGGAACAATGGTGGGGAAAGAGCATTCTAGGAAGTGAAACAAATGTACAAGAACTTGGGGTTGGAATGTGCTTGTGCATTTGAGCACAGAAAAGAAAGCCAATGTAGCTGCTGTGCAGTGATCAAGGGGTAAGAATGGTGGATGACGTGGGTAAACATTGTAAACATTGGAGATTTTTAGTTGGGAAAGAGACCTGTTCCAGGTTAAACCCCATTTTGAGGCTTCAACAAGATAGGTGTCCTCAAATGGCATTTATGGTTGAAAATATTGATTCCCTAGTGGTCTTTATTCTACCTGTAGTTTTCTCTTTCATTGATGATTTTGGCTGCTAGGAATGCTGTCAGCTGGCCCTTCTCCTGGCAAATGCTGTTTCCAGCTCAGTGACCTCATGTTACCTTAATGAACCAAACTGCCCATACAACCCACATAGGAGAGACAAGACCTGAACTCCAGGGTAAAGGAGAATGTATTATAATTGCCGCATATAGCACTTCCGTCTACTTCCATACTTATTTCTGTAGCAGATAACTAAGAAGGATATCAATGAATAAGTATGTTTATTGTGAGAAGAATTTGTGATTAAGTTTCTAAGTATAAAATCAGTGAGAACTATGAAGTCTATCAAGTTTTCATCTACTAGAGATCCAGAAAATAAGATTCTTCTGGGTAGAATACTATTAAATCGTAGTATGGATGTTCTTTTGATCTTTCTTAGCAGCTGCTGTTAGAGAGATACTGACGAAAGTGCATTCTTTCAAGCCATACCTACACAAGACCAACAAGAGATAAACTAAAATATTAAAGTCAAGGTAGACCCAAACCCGCGCCCCCCCCGCTGCCAAACTACCTGTTACCTAAAACAGTTGCTCCTGAATTTTTCACATGATGGCACCCAGAGAGTGTGATTACGTAGCACACTAGAATAAACAGGTGAGGCAGCTCATTGAAGAAGGTGACTATCCTCAATGACTTCAGCCTCCATCGATCTGGTCTTGCTACTCCAAGGATTAGAGGACCAATATGTCAGCACATGTATAACCTATGTTCTAAACTCTGGTTATATAAAAAAAAGAAAGAAACAAAAACTAAAATTTAAAAATAATTTCCTTTTATATGAACTAAATTTTATTAGTCTGCTTATATCTTGCATGCAAATATTTTCTGATGTTATTGATCCAAGTAAGTGTTAATTTGGCTTTTGTGAGCAGCATAATCTTGAGCTGGTTCCTGATTCCTTTCAGTAATGACAATGTTCTTAAAAGGTGAAGGATAGGGCTAGTTAAGAATGGCTGCATGTTAAAAAAAAAAAAGAATGGCTGTATGTTTAAATGGAAATTCTGAATGAAGAAGCAAAATACAATAACTATAGTTTATGAACATGTAAATGGGGGAAGGAATTTGTGTCTTTGCAATGTTATTTTCATTAGCAACATGTTATTTTGGTTAGCTGTAAAAAATGAGTATTTCATTCTTGACAGAGTCTTCTTGTCACACTTGTTTACAATAGTTCAACAATCATCAAGATACAAGCTAGAAGCATGCTGTGCATATGATGACTTTTAGCGCCACACAAGTGGCCATATTTACTTAATTTGGAAGATAGCACAGTAATTTTTCACTTAAATTTCTGTCTGTGAGTCTATAGTAGAAACAATTTCCTTGGTTGTGGCTTTTGCTGCTTTAACATTTGTTGTTGTTGTTGTTTTTGTTGTTTTGGTTATGCATTGCTTGCCTTATTTTCCTTTTTGTTGTATTTGAATTAGACACTCTCAATTATGCAGTGGCTTTGAGAACATATCTTAAAAGGCGTTTTCTATTTTCCTAGACAGGTTTTTGAGGCTCCTCTCCATATTTAGGTAACTGTTTCTTACAGCTTTATTGATTTGGGTCTAATTACTTGACCCAAATTGTGTCATCTCTCTGTATTAAAAATGTTTTATGGCTTTTGTCTCAAGCTGTTAGTCTATACTTCGTTAATGATGCTTTTTAAAGGTTATAGACATTTTCTATTGGAAGAACTGTTCCTTAATTCATCATTGAAAAATTTGCAAGTATATCTTCTGGGTATTAAATATTGTCATTATCATTAATATTACTAACAGAATGTTAACGAAGTGTCAATACACTGAAGAATATAGAGCATGTGAAAGTGGACATTGTCCCTCAATACTCAGTTAAACATTTGGAGAAAACATTGCACAATTTTTCCTGCTTAGTTGAGAAAATGAAACTTTTGGGCATGGATAGAGACGTCTCTTACATTTCATGCCTGTATATTATTCTTTAAAGGACTATGGTGTGAGTGAGCCAGTTGCCAAACATGCTAGAGAATAATGAAGCAAGCTAACTCCAGGAGCTGCATTTTGTTCTATTGGTAGCAGATTCAGACGGTCCTTCCTTTACATGTACTTTTTTCCCCCCATGTCACATGAATGATTGCAGCAGTGGTAGGAGACAGAGGAACACCTTCAGAGGCTCCCTAAGCTTGTGCATGGGAGAACACAACTGGCCAAGCTTCTTCTTCAGAGCTTGTAGGAAAAAGATAAGGAATGTGGGGCCAGGTATTTCCAATTTCTGTGTTTTAGATTCCACATCAATGACATGTCTCTTAGGACATGGAAACATGGATGAACGACAGTCACAAAAACCCTCTCACATCTAAATTGGTCACCACGGAGAACAGCTGAACTCAGGGCAGATACTCTGGTCCCTGAATGACAGCGCTGAATGCTGTGACTCTTGTAGAGTATGTCAGGTAGTTTAGGTTTTCTTTAACTGTGCACTCTTCCTTATGCCAGCTCCAGTAATACAAAGCCTTGCCAATATTACCTTCTAAACATTTTCCAAGCCTGTCCCCTTCTCCATCTGTAATGCGGTCTTGGATGACATCCTCATCGTCTTGCATCCTGACCACCGAAACAGTCTGTTAACCAGTTTTTCCAACTTCAGTCTTCTTCCTTTCAAGTCGGTCTTTCACTAAACCATCAAGTGGTTCTAAAATATAAATCTGACCCTGTCATTTCTTTGTTTAAAACTCTTGAGTGGCTCCCATTGCCCAGAGGATACAGTGAAGTTTCTTAACATAGAAATAAAAGCTCTGCTTGCAAGACTCTTATCTCTCACTTTCCCTTCACCATCAGCTTCAGCAACACTGAACACTTATTATGCAATTTCTCTTTCTCATACCTTTGCTCATGATGTCCTATCTGCTTGGGATCTATTTTTTCTCCAATTAATATACGGCTCTCGTTCATGCTTTGAAATTCTATATGAGTGTATCAACTCCTCCAGGAATGCTTCCTACTGCCTTCCAGGCAGGGTTAGATGCCCTTACTCTGTGCCCCATATGTTCATAGTGCACTTCTGTTATAATGACACTTCCTATGTCATCTGTGAGTTCATCACCACCATTATACTGCAGGCTCTTTGAGGAAAGAAAACCCATGGTATTCTTTGAATTCTTGGCTCCTTATCAGGTACATGACTCATTAAAAACACTCAGTACATGTTTGTATAATGAATGAACTAAAATGCTTTTGTGAATAGATGAAATCCCTATAAAGCAAAGAGAGAGAGAGAGAGAGAGAGAGAGAGAGAGAGAGAGAAGGGGGGAAGGCAAGATGAGGGCAGAAGAGAAGAGAAGAGGAGAAGAGAAACCTGGAATGAGCCTTTGGAAATTCCCATGAATTGTGACCTTTATTTTATTTTATTTTGTCTCCATGTTCCTGTTTTTATCTTTCGATCAAGGGCTTAACTGATTTCCTACTTTCTCAGAACCAACTTCAAAATGGATGGTTCTCAGCACATGACACTTTATGTTCCGTGAATATTTGTGATTGACTGATAATCCTTGGGACACCTCTGAGACATCAGTCAGTGTCAAGACTGAGCAATATATAAGAAAAATTAGTTCAGAGCAGAGATATAGATACTCAATATTGTATTGCAAGGAATGTTATTGTGCTTTATAGAAAAACATATGAGAACATTTGTGAAAACATAGAAACATGAAAAGCAGAAAGGCCTATCCTTCAGTGTGTTTATCTTATAATTTATCATCCATCAATTATTTTACTAACCTCTCTCATTGTACACATCACCTGTTTCCCACCACCAATCACTGCATTAGGTTAGTGCAGTAGCATATATTTTATCTCAGTAGCACAGTTGAATATATTTGTAAATAGGAGGGAAAACTGAATGTCAGCGTTAACTGTTTACATACCTCCTGTGACTTATATAGAAGCCAAGGTCATTTTCTTCTCCCTGTCATAACTATTCAGGTAGACAGGTCTTTACCTGGTAAAATAGGAAGAGTTACATCATTCTTATCTACCTAGAAAATCAGAACTAAGTGCATTCCATAAAATTGTTCCATGTGAAATTGGCATCAATTAATGCACTGAACTATTCATTCCCCGGATGGAAATGTCATTAAAGAAATATGAACATATTACTTCATTGTACTAGGAGGAAAAACTAGGCATCAGGAGGATTCTTATTCAAACACAGATAGCTATTAAAATCTTACCTGAGGTGCCCTGTAGCAGGACCTCTTTCACATCCTGTCTTATCTTTGACCACCTGTCTCAATGCTGAATCTTAAGGCCAGAAACAGGCCACAGCTCAGAAGGGAGAAGACTGTGTCTGTTGCACTAGATTCTATAGTAAATGCTTTTGTCCATGAGTCCCAACTGTCACTTACTTTCTTTATCACTGTGTATGTCCATGAAGCTCATGACAGTTGACATACATCAATCAGGAAAGGTTTACTCTGCCTTTTTACTACTCACAATATGCTTAAAGAATTAAGGCAACACAATTCCATTGAATTGTACATTTGGCCACAAAGGGATGTTTCACATTTATCTACAGAGCAGCAAGCTAGCATGAAATGAGACATGGTTAGTTCCAGAACTTGTTTGCAGAGATAAAATTCCTTGCTGGAATATCTGAAATTTTCAGTAAAAATTCCCGGAAGCCTGTGAACTTCTTGGCAGCATATGTGAATATGGGAGAAAGAAATAATCACAAATCTGTCATGTTAGAAAGGGTTGATTTTTTTTTTCTGGGGACAATGTTAAGAACTTTTGAACACTGACATGATTCTCTCCCTGATATTCATTGAATATTGTGTATGTTCCCCTAGAATATATAAAATACATGAAAGGAGGGAAAATTAATTTATAATGAAACCACAGATCTTGAACAACTTCTTGACATACCTTATAAAGAATATCTGACAAATGCAAGAAAATTTTGAACAAAATGAAAGACCCTAAGATTTAATAGCTACTCTAAAATGGTGACTATGATGTTGTTTTCGATAATGCAAATGATAAGAGTTGTGAATCACCCTGACAGTGGTCCTTATCTTGGAAAGACAAGGGCTTGGGACATGGGGGAGCCAAGTGAAAAGTGCAGTGAGGGGCATACTGCTTAAGGTCTAGTCTCATTTTTCTAGATCATGTGTTAGGTTGAAGGAGGTACTGAGATTCCATGTCATCTTAACTTTTCATTGGGGTTCTTAAACAGAGAGGTGGCCTGGTGTCAGATGATATTTTAGAGGGAGTAAAAAGAGGGCAGGCATTGCTGAGAAAACAGTAAGCCATCTTAGAATACATAGTTATTGGAGGAAAGGATAAATGTAATGGCCAAAAGATGAAGGATGTTATCTAACCCCAAGGAATTAACTGCACCCTCTGCGTAGAGGATATAGTAGATTTGGAGCTCAGAGATGAAAGTTTATACATTAGCTGAAGGCCATCCCAAGGCATTCATCATTTCCACTGTTTTCATGCCTCCAATGCTCCCAAACAGTTGAAGAGTAAAACAGAGAAACAAAATAAACAGTATTTAGTTCTCCAGCTGGAGATAGAGGGATGACTCTAAGGCTATCTTATTTTTACAAAAAGACTAGCTAATGGGAGTCCACCCACACTATCTTTCTAAACGTTGCAAAAGAGATACTATGGTCTACATTTAAAGATGATTAATAAATACAAAGGACCTGGTATACAAAAAGCGCCACAAAAGAATGGATTAACATTCAAAAGACTATTAAGACTGAATTTTGGAAGTGTAACTTAACTCAGGAAAGAAAAGGAAATTTCAGAAAAAATTATCTGTCATCTCAAGGAAGTTAGAGAACATGGAATTTCTATGAAACACAGGATTGTATAAAATAAAGTTACTGACAAATCTAGGGAAAGAAATTGAGGTGACACGTAAGATATTAAAATATTAAAATAACATTTGTTTTGGGGGCACCTGGGTTAAGTGTCTAACTCTGGTGAGTTCAAGCCCTCCATTGGGTGAGTGCAGAGCCCGCTTGGGATTCTCTCTCTCTCTCCTTCTCTCTTTGCCCCTCCCTGGCTCATGCTGTCTCTGTCTCTCTCAAAATAAAGTTTAAATACATGTAAAAAAATAAAAAAATAGTAAAATATAATAAAAAACCATTTGTTTTAAGAGAAAAACTAAAAGAACTGGTGAACTAAAAATCAGAAAATGCACAACAATAAACACTAAAAAACAAAAAAAAAATGGTATGGGAGGTAGGTTAGATAAGATCATACATGCTGCAAAGGAAAAATTATAAGAGCAAAACTGTTGACTTTAAGGTCAAGGAAAGAATAATAAAATCATTCTGGAAGAAGAAACAATCACATATAAGGGCAAGTTCAAGCTAGTCTGAGATTTCCACATAGTAATATTCAAGAATAGGAAATGATGGAACACTTTCTTTGGACATAAGAGGTGAGAAGACTTTTCCCCAACAACGATGTCTTGTCTGTATGCACAAGTTTCATGCATAGAGGTGACAGGAAGGGAGTTTTAAAGTCTGAGTATATATCATCTATTAACCATTATGAAAAATCTTTCTGAAGACCAAACCTAGTCACATTAAAAATAGAAGAATGAAAATTCAAAATAAAGAAATCATGAATAGGCCTTTTTGTTTGAACATTGGAATATAAAATCAGCATATGCCTTTTGTTTTCTACAAGCCATCCAAAAGCACCAAAGAGAACAATGAATAAAAGACAGAAGCACTATATTTGGTGAAACCGGAAGACAGCTAAAACCCTGGATCACAAGATATAATATAATAATGGTAATAATAATGATAATGATAAAAGAGTGGGAACAAACTTTTGGAGGTGATGAATATGTTTTTCGGCAAGGAGTTTAGTGATGGTTTTACTGATATATGTTCATCTCTAAACTTGTTAAGTTGTATACATTAAATATGAACAGGTTTTACCTGAATAAAGTGTTTTTAAAAAAAGATATTTGGTGGCTTACAGCAGAAGGCATGCAGTGGAACAAGTAGGAGGAAGCCAATAAATGATGATAAGAGCTTTTAGATCAGAGAAAGAGCCAGCAAAAAATATCATATCAAAGATGAAGGTCATGCCAGATGATAAAGCAAGCTTCCTTATGTTCGGCAGCAGATCTAACGATATACCTGGCATCAGTTTTACTTCACCCAACATGGTTCCAAGAAGCAGAGAAACAGAGATTAAATGAGCAATCCTATGGGCGATACGTATGTGCAAGCAAAACTTTCTCTGTTGCAGCTTAGAAAGAGACTCTGAATTAAGAAAATCGACACATATTTCCCTTGCATGGGAAAAGTCACACCCAGAACCCTCAGTCATGAGAAGTCACGTCTGTCCTGAATACTATTGCTTTCTGTCTCTGACATAATACTCCTAGCAAATAGTTGGTGCAGGAAAAACTCAACTTCTTCAGTGATACAAGAAGGCACCCATGTGGGATCCATTCAAAGACAATATCAGGGGAAAAAAAGAAAGTTTTTCACTACAAGTTTAAGAAGATATTAATAAGTTAACTCTTCTAAAGGAAGATACAAAGCGAAAATGCAAAAGCTCTGGGAAGATATGTTGAGGCAATAAAAATTATCAGCTGGTAGAGCTGAGAAAAGTATGGAAATAACACAAAACTATTAAACAAATCCAGCTGAACTTGCAAGAAGTTCATTGAAAAACTGACATTCTGAAAACAAAGGATATGGTGGAAAAAGTAAATGAAGTTAAATAGAAAACATATATTAATATGAGACTTATACCATTAAGAAAACAGACATTTAAAAAATGACGGATTTGGAAGTCATATGAACAACTGGAATCCTCTATGAAGAAACAACAACAAAACAAATACAGTATATTAACTACTTATGGGATTAAAAAACATGAGCTTACAAATTGAAAGGTCATATTAGGTTCTTCCCAGTAGAAAGTGAGGAAGAATGGTTAACAATAAGACAACGCAGGGAAGTTATTTGTCTTTTAATGCACAAAAAGAATTCACTGGGAAGCCAGATGAGAATATAAAGTAACTTATTATATAAATTAATTCAACTTCCACTTCTCCACAGCAACCTTTTATGCAAGCCTTCAACAGAACAATCCCTACAAAATGCTGAAGAGAAGAGAATGCACCCAAGGGTTTGATGTCTCACCCACTGTCATTTGAGTATAAAGGCAATAAACATGTTTTTGAGTGCTTTAAATACTTACTCCCCCAAGTTTTATTTTAGAATTTTTTAAAAAAGGAATAGTAGGATACTTTAATAAATACTTGTATATATCCTCCTCTTGAATTCATTAATATTTACCCTTTTTTTTGGCATATTTGGTTTATCTATAGACTCATCTCATCCCCTCCCTTTTCCCCCTCCCTAACCCTCCCCTTATCTCTCTCTCCTTCTCTCTTTTTCATTCTCTCTTTCTCTCCATATGTAAATATATATTTAAAAGTAAGTTTAGGACTTTAGGTAACTTTATTTCTAATTACTTGAACATTCATTTCCTAAGAATAAGGACAATTCCCTACATAACATTATACTGCTATCACACCTAAGAAATACAAAGTTATTCCATAATTTTATTTACATCCAGTCCATATAAAATTTTTCTAAGTTATGTAACTATATATTTTACAGTTTGCCTTCTTAGGAACTAGGCCCCATCCTAGGTGGATGCTTTGCAACAGGTGATTATGACTGTTTATTTTAGTTTTCCTTAGTAATAAAGTCCTCTGCCTTTGATTTTTTTATAACATTCACTTTTTGAAGAATTCAGGAAACATGACATGTATTTTTCCAATTCTGCATTTACGCGATTCTTTTTTCTTGATTCTTTTTTAAGTTTATTTATTTTGAGAAAGACAGTGTGTGCAAGCACATGCACTCTCCAGTGCATATATGGGAGGAGTTGAGGGAGGGGTCGGGGGTAGATGGAGGGGAGTGCAGGAGGTGTGGAGAGGAGGGGAGGAGGTAAGGAGATGGGAATGTGGAGAGGGGCAGAGAGAATCCTAAGCAGGCTCCCTATGCTGTCAGCAGGGAGCCTGAGGTGGCCTCAAAGCCAGGAACTATGAGATCATGACCTGAGTGGAAACAAGAATCAGATGTTGAACTAACTGAGCCACCCAGGTGCCCCTCTCTTGGTGTTTTGTTTAACCTGCTCCTTTATCACTCCTATCCTGAAACTGGAAATTAGGTTTAGAGGTTTAACAAACAGTTTTTAAGTTGCACAAAATAGGGAATATTTTCACCATGAGTTATTTTTGAGAAATTAAATTGGAGGACAAACTTAGTTTATCAAGATATAATTGGCAAAATTACAACAAAATAATCAGTGGAGATCACTGGATGTATTTTAGTATGACTGATAGTAGAGGCTAAGTCACTGTAAAAATGACCCCAAATTCACTAACCTACATTGGATAAAAGTTTTGTTTTGTTACGTTTTCATGAAACAATCCTGATGTAGGTAGTTCAGGACTGACACAATGGCTATCCTCCAAGAAGGCATTCAGGGACCTAGATCTTTATATCTTATTTTTTCACTATCTCCCATTATAATTACATACTTCATCTCCATAGTTTAGATTGACTCATTCCCCATCCAGGCGAACAGGGGCATATGGAAGTCAATAGCAGGCAACTTCTTCTTTAAGAAAATATCGTGGAAGTAGGACACATCAAAAAAGCACACCTAGCTGCATGAGAGGCTGGGAGATTTACCTTATTGTTCAATGACTAGAGCCCAAATAAAATGAAAGGAACTCATTATTAAAATAGAAAACGAGGGGTGCCTGGGTGGCTCAGCTGGTTAAGTGTCTGACTCTTGGTTTGGCTCTCATGGTTTTGTGCATTTGAGCCCCGCATTGAATTGTCAGTGCAGAGCCTGCTTGGGATTCTCTGTTCCTCTCTCTCTGCCCCTCCCCACTTATACTGTCTCTCTCTCACAATAAATAAGTAAACTTTAAAATAATAAAGTAGAAAATGACGGTGTTACTGGGAAATCACTAGCAATCTTTAGTAAATTTGAAAGTACTAACAACACTGGGGTGCCTGGGTGGCTCAGTCGGTTGAGCATCAGACCGGCTCAGGTCATGATCTCGCGGTTCGTGAGTTCGATCCCAGAGTTGGGCTCTGTGCTGACAGCTCAGAGCCTGGAGCCTGTTTCAGATTCTGTGTCTCCCTCTCTCTCTGACCCTCCCCCATTCATGTTCTGTCTTTCTCTGTCTCAAAAATAAAATAAGTGTTAAAAAAAATTGAAAGTACCAATAACACTAAAAAAATGTGGGATTGGGAAGAACAGAATAGACTATAAATGCCAAATACACTGGCAATGTAGAGAACAAAAAGTAGAGGGAAAGGATGAAATGTAGGATATAGAGTAATGGTGATTTCTTCATTTCTATTTACTGGAAGTCAAAGGCAATCACTTAAAAGTAACTATCAAAAAAAAAAACCAATTTTAGAGTATCATGGTAAATATATAGATAGTCATTGACTAAAAATGGTAGTGATGACAAAGGAAGAGAGAAAAAGAAAACTAAATTTATCAATGATAGCATAAATTAATACATGTTGTCTAACAAAATGGAGTATTTCCTGTATTTGATAATATTATACATTAAGATACCAGATGTATCAAAGAAATTTTAAAAGATGACAAAGTAAAATGTCAGAAAAAGGAAAAATAAGATAAGAAAGTATAGCATTAACTAAGCTAACAATTAAAACCAAATAATCTTATAAGAATGTAAATAAAGAGGCATATCAATAAAGATGACTTTCAGATTGGATTACAAAGCAACAACCCTATATACCATGTTGCTTACAAGAGAATGGACTTCCAAAGTAATGTAGAAAGATTGAAAAATAGGGGCACCAGGGTGGCTTGGTCAGTTAGGTGTCTGAATCTTGATTTTGACTCAGATCATGATCTCATAGTTTCCTGAGATTGAGGCCCATTGGTTGGGCTCTGTGCTCACAACATGGAGCCTGCTTGAAATTCTCTCTCTCTCTCTCTCTCTCTCTGCCCCTAACCCCCTCTTAAAATAAATAAATAAACATTAGAAAAAAAAGAAAGATGGAAAAATAAAAAATATGGTTAGAGATATGCCACGCAAATACAAATAAAAATAGGTAGAGTTTGATTCTGTTTTTAGTCAAATTTGAATGCAGGCACTTAAAGAATTAATGGAGACAAAGAAGAACATGCTAAGATGTGCAATTAACAATAAAGATGTAATAGTTACAAATGCCTATGAACAAACAAACCTAACATTATTATGCCTAGAGTAGATACTATTGACAGTAAAATATTTTAACTCAGATGTGAAAACAATATATATACAGATATTGCAGACCCAAATGGTCTAATTAATAAGGTAGATATTTTTGAAATATATCAAATTTTGTATCTAAAAACTGTATTCCTTCACCTGCTCCTGAAGCAGTCATAAAAATAGGCTATGTATAGACCCTAAACCTTCATAATCAATATTTCCAGGGCTATTACACTATTACAAGACATAGAAAAATTATATTACAAATTGAATATAATGTTAATTAAAAAACCATACAGTCATGATCTCAGCATGTTATTTTGTGTTATATTTTTCTAACCTTTCTGTGGAGAGGCAAAGAGCTAGAAAAGCCAGCACAACATTGAAGGAGAAGAGCAAAGTTGAAGTGACTTCAAGACTTACTGTATACAAAAGAAATGACTGATAAGCTGGACCTCACTAAAGTTAAAAATGTCTACTCTGATAAAGCGTGAAAAGATAAGCCACAGACTGAGAGAAAATATTTGCAAAAGACACATCCGATAAAGGACTATTATCCAAAATATACAGTGAACCCTTAAAACTCAACAAGAAAACAAACAAACCGATTAAAAAGTGGGCCAAAGGCCTTAACAGACACTTTACCAGAGAAGATATGCAGATGGAAAATAAGCATATGAACAGATGTTCTACATTCCATGTCATCAGAGAAATGCAAATTAAAATAAAAATGAGACCACTGTAGATCTATTAGAATGGCAAAAGTCTGGAACACTGACAATATCAAATGTTGGCTAGGAGGTAGAGCATCAGGAACTCTCATTCACTGGTGGTAGGAGTGCAAAATGGTACAGCCATTTTGGAAGCTAGTTTGGTGGTTTCTAACAAAATGAAACATACTTTTACCCTATGATCCAGCAATTGTGCTCCTTGATATTTACCCAAAGAAGTTGAAAACTTGTGTTCATGCAAAAACCTGCTCACAGATGTATAGTCGCTTTATTCATTAACTGCCCAAACTTGGAAGCAACCAAGATATCCTCCAGTAGGTGAAAGTTATAAATAAATAGTGATACATACAGACAAAGGAATATTACTCAGAGCTAAAGAGATATGAGCTCTCAAGCTATGAAAAGCCATGGAGGAACTTTAAATGCATATTACTAAGTGAAAGACATTAATATAAAAATAAAAGAGAAAGATACTAATCTAAAAGGCTACATATTGTATGATTTCAACTATATGACATTCTGGAATAGGGAAAACTATGGAGACAATAAAAAGATTCATACTTGCACAGGGTATAGTGTGTAGAGATGAACAGGCAGGGCACATAAGATTTTAGGGCAGTGAAACAACTCTGAATGATATTATAATAATAATAAGTCATACACATTTGTCCAAAACCATCGAATGTACACCAAAAGTGAACCCTAAGGTAAACTATGGGTTTTGGGTGGTTATGACATGTCCACTTGCTCCATTTTTGGTAAAAGATGTACCGTTCTGGTGGGTCATGTTGATAATTTGGGAGGCTCTGCATGTGTGGGGATAGGGCATACATGGGGAATCTCTATGCCATTCCCTCAATTTTGCTCTGAACCTAGAACTGCCCTTTAAAAAAGTCTTTTTACAAAAAACACACAAGGAAGAAAAGTAAATGATAAACAGACAAACAAAAGCAGGGAAGAGTCATATACAAAAAGAAAACTACAAACCAATTTCACTACGAACATGGAAGCAAAATTCCAGAGTAATCAAGAGCACATGAAGGTAATTGTACACTTTTGCAACATGGTATTTATACAATAAATGAAAGGATAGTTCCACGGTGACTACAATTAATCATAGTAATGGATCAAAGAAGAAACATCATACCATCATTTTCATGCTGCAGAGGCATTTTTAAAAATTGAATATTTATTCTTTGTAAAAAATATTTATTCTTGATATGAACTCTTAAAAATAAAGTCAAAAATAGATGAATCTCAACGTGATAAAATAAGCAGGTCAGACAAAAGGCTGAAACAATCCTTGTTGAAAAACCTTTAGAAGCATTCCCATCTCTGTCAGGAACAAGGCGCCTACTCCATCATCACCACTATTAATTGAATTGAGTCTGCAGGCACTAGCCAACATATTTGGATAAGAGAAAGAAATTACAAAAATTGGAAAGAAAGACATTAAATGATCACAACTTGCACCTGAAATGATTATATATTTGAGAAACTTAAAAATTTCAACTAAAACCACTATTAAGAGAATTCAGTAACGTGGTAGGTACAAGATTAATATACAGTAATCAAGTCTCCACATAAAGACCTTATTTATGTTATCAATAACGAAAGATAGAAGGCCTAGTATATCAGTTTTCTGTGCCTGCTGTAACAAATTACTGCACACCTAGTGCTTTTAAAAAAAGCACAAATTTATGATCTCACAGTTCTGGATGTGTGAAGTCCAGAATGGGTCTAAAAGAGTTGAAATCAAAGTATCAGCAGGACTGTATTCCTTTTGGTTGCTTTAGGAGAAAACACATTTTTTTCCCCCTACAGCTTCGAGAGGCTGCCCATATTCTCTGACTCATGATCCTCTTCTTGCATCTTCAAAGCCAGGTCAGGCCAAGTTCTTTTTATACTGCCTGCTCTCTGATTCTTCCTTCAGTGCCTTCTTCTGCCATTTGTGAAGGAGCCTTGTGGTTGCACTGGGTCCACCTGAATAATCCAAGATAACCTCTACATCTCAAGGTCAGCTGATTAGCAATCTTAATTCTATCTACAACTTTTATTCCCCTTTGTCATGTAACATAATATATTCATAGTTTGTGAGTATTAGGGATGTAGACATCTTTGAGGCAGAGGAGGGTATTGTTCTGTCTACTATGCCTCGCAATAAATTTAATAAAAGTGAAAAATTAATTGTAAGAGAACTTTGAGAAGATTCAGTAAGCCACAAAAGGATACTTGAACAACTCAAAAGGCGTACTATTTTCTTGGATAAGGAGAAATAGCATGTACTTGGATGGGAAGAAACAGTATCACAAAGATATCAATCAGTTCTAAATTAATCTATACATTTAATTAAAGCAATCACCATTAAAAAAATCAAAACAATAATTTTGGAAAGTGACAAGGTGATTCTAAAATACATATGGACACTGAAAACAAGCAAGAATAAATAGGAAAATTCTGAAAAATAAGCGTAAAGGGAGTTACCAGATGTTAAAGGATATTACTAAGCCTCGAGAATTCAAACAGTGTGATATTGCTCATGAATCAACAAATACATCAATGGAACCATATAAAAAGTCCAAAAATAGGCCAAAACCATAAGGGAATTTACTAAATGATAAAGATGGCATTTTAGATATTGGTGAAAGGATTGTTGATTAAAAGCAAATGGTGTTGGGGTGTCTTGATAGCCATCTGTACTAAAAAATGTTCTTCCATGTTCCATATTTTTTACCAGGGTACATTTCCAATGAGTAAAAAATTCAAAGATAGAAATAAAACCATAAAATGACTGTGATAATCCATGGGTAAAAATGCTATAATATCAGAACCAAGAAGACCTTTCTGTGACAGAAAACTCAGAAGCCATAAGGGAAGTGATTGAAACTTCCAACTACTTAAACACAATAAACACAGCAAAGGAGAAAAAGAATGGCAAAATTCATCATTTAAGCTTGTGTAAAACTATTTGTAACTCATAGACAAAAGTTTAATTTCCCTTGAAAATGAAGCATTCCTACACATTGAAAGAATGAAGACCTACAAATAAATACAAAAGAAATGAAAATCTATGAAAAAGATAGCAAAAGAAGGAAAGAGTTTGGATTTTAGATGTGTGGAAAGATCCTTAACAAAACTCACTCATGATGAGAGAAATAGAGTGAATCTGCAGTGAGATACCATTCGTTACCTTTCAGGGCATCCACAATCCAAAAGATTAATAGCTTATTCTGTGTGTGAGGGTGAGGAGAAGAGCCATACCTGTTCATGGCTTGTAAGAATGTAAATTGGTACAGTCGCTTCGCAGAGGAAGTATTGTCTATCGAACTTACACATCACATAACTTAAGGCCCAACAATTCCATCCTACAGTAAATTCACCTATGTACAAGAAAGTAAAATTATTCATTGCAGTAATCTCTTTTCAGCAGCTAAATATTACAGAAATCCCCCCAAATCTATCAATAGGGGACAAGTTAAATTATGGCATATCAGAGAATGCATATAATGCAGGTGTAAAACATAATGACAAAAGTTCTAGAAAGACACCCATGATACATTTTTTAACTTTTTAAATAAAAAATGGAATTGACCAATGTGTATAGCACTGCATGATTACCTGGGTGACAAAAGAAGCAAAAAAGGATGTATGTGTAATAATAGTTCACACTTACAAAGCACTTCTCATCTATTCTAGTAAAAAAAATTCCTTAAGGCAGGTACTGTAATTCTTTTCCCTATGCCATAACCAACACATCTGTGTTATTTACAGTTTATCTTCAGTACCTACCACAGAGCCTGACACATAGGTGCTCACTAAACATTTGGTGATTAAATGAATAAAGGATGCCACATTTGAAGATAAAAACAATAACCCTAAAGTTCAAGTAGGTTGAACTTTAAGGGAACCATAACAACACATCACACAACAAATAAGCAGAAGGCTCTCATCTCTGGATATAATTTCTTTGGAAATATACACACCCATAAACCCATTCCATAAGTTATCTGTGAAGACACAAATTGGCTGGAGGGGGGTTGGGGACACAGGTAAAGGCCGGACTTTTTCTATATGCCCCTTTATTATATCTTTTGAATTGTGAAATACGTGACTATCTTACATAGTCAAAAAGAGAAAACATACAACTCATGAATAGGAATGCTGACATAAAAAAAAAAAAACAGAGGCAAGTGCGATTTTTTTTTAAATATAACTAATATAAATGAATTAAGTAAATATGGTTAATAATGCTGTGGAAAAGACAATTCTTGGGGCAGCTGGGTGGCTACATCAGGCATCAATTCTTGATTTTGGCTCAGGTCATGATCTCATGGTTTGTGAGATCGAGCCTCACGTGGGGTTTTGTGCTGGCAACATGGAGCCTGCTTGGGATTCTCGCTCTTCCCTTTCTGCCCCTCCCCCCGCTCACATGCAGGCACACACACACACACTCTCAAAATAAATAAATAAACTTAAAAACAAAAGAAAAGGACAATTCTTGAAATACATCTTAAGACACTTATGATTTAAAAATAGCAGACTGGGATAAAATCTCACATACAACCATAAACGCTGGGATGGAAAGTCAGGGTGAAGAAGAGAGACGGTGTGCTCACTTAGCTTTTAGGTCTCTCACAGAGGGTAGCCTCTCTGGACAGATTTTCTGAGAATGGTACATTGATACAGAGGTACCTATCTTATTTAAATGTATAAACATAGTTTCTAATAGTCTTAAAAATAGTTCCTACTCCTGTGAAACAGTATAATGAAAGAAAGGTTACTGAGAGAAATGCATACAATAAATGGGCTCATAACTAAACTCCAACCCATGTTAATAAAATGTCTGAAATAACACAGAAAAGTGGAAATAATGGGGAAGGATATAATCAGCAAATGTAAACAAAAAAGAAAGAATGCATAATATCAAAATACAATTTTAGAAAATATTAAATAAAAACACGGTCCTTTTAAGATTATGAACTCAACAAATTCTTAATGAGCTTCTATGTACCAACTGACACAGCGACAGAGTACCTGGAGAAAGTGTTGCAGGAACTGAAACAAGGAACAGATGGAAAAGCAACAGGAGAGAGAGAATTTAAGAGAAGAGTTTTTCTGTCCTTGAAATAGCATGTATATGAGTTGTCCCTCCATAAAAATCTAAACAATATTATAAAACTTTGATATATTCTAGTCAGATAAAAAAAAAAAACATATGTACTAAAAGCTATCATCTGCAAAGGGAGAATATTCTTTTTAAATGGCCCCTGGAGCATTTTAGAAAAAACAAAACAAAACAAAACTATAATCACATATTAGCCAAAAAGAAATTCCAAAGGGGAAAAAAGACTTCAGATCATATTCTGAAACCACAGTCTAATAAAGTAAAAACCAAATGTCAAATTTAGAAACAAAAAACCCAAAGCATTTGATATTTTAATACCATTCTTTTCTAAAGAACTCTTGGGGCAAAGAGAACTGAAAAGCCACAATTGCAGAGTATTTATAAAATAATAATAACATGGCCTCAAATATTTTTGGTGCAAACAAAAATAATGAAAATAGTAAATTAAATAAAATGCAAAAGTTATGAAAAACAGCACAGTGGACCCAAGTAACATAGATGGAAAAATTAATGAAGATTAAAGCATAAATAAGTGAATTAGGGAAAAGAAAAATGACAGAGTTGTCAATAGCTTATTCTTAGGGGGTAAAAAAATGAACCCCTCGCTTGCCCATTCAAAAAAACAGAATAAAAGGCAATACAAATATAAGAATATTCAAGAAGAGAGAAGAAAAACCCATCCTGATATTAAAGAATTTCAAGAATTTCGCCATTTCACCCAATTCCATGTTAATAAATTGACAACCTAGATAGATAAATTATATTATTTTAGAATTAAGCTATGCAAAATTAACCCAAGAAGGAAAGGAAATACAAGTAACAAGAAGCAAAAACTCAAAAAGTTTTATGAGAGCTAAAAGATCTATACTTAAAGAAATCACAAAGTTCAGATGAATGCATAATTGAACTTTATCAATCCAATCATGGAACATCTATCTAATTTTCATGTCAAGTGAATTATTCCAGAAAAAAAAGGTCGGGGGGGGGAAGCTTTCTATTTCTTGTTATAAAGTTATACGTCTAAGATATCAACATTCAACAAATATAGCACAACACTGAATATTGATATTTAAAGATACACATAATAAAGCCATACATTAAAAACAGCTTAATATAACTCTAATAGGGTTTATCCTAAGGACTGCAAATATGCTTTAACATGATAAAATTTATTAGTATAATTCACTGCATTTAAATTAAAAGATAAACGCCATATAACTGTTTTGATAGGAAGAACCTTTGATAAAATTCCATCTTTATTCTGGAAAAACTTCATGTATACATTATAATAATAAGCATGCACTCCAAACACTTTAAACTATTTTGGAAAAACTTGGAGAACTTCAAAAAAATCTTTGAAACTCTGTTGTAAGTTCCCTAAAGCTAATTTCCTGTTTATTGGAAATAGAAGTGGCAATAGAGTAAGTTAAAACCAAGAAAAGGCATTCAGGTAAATTCAGATTTTGTGAAAATATGTAAGATGACTCATAAGTACATACATACACAAATACACAGAAAGAGCAGTTATATTCATATATATGATTCTCAAGTGTTCAGTGATGAAACATTGTTAGAAAAAAAAGATTGTCCTATCAGCATCATTTTTCACCATTTTCTTGCAGATACTAGCCAGTGCAATTAAGCAACGCATGAAAATAAGAGACAAAATATTTAAAAGGACAGAGCAAAAGTTTTTATTTTAGGAGATTATGGGATAGGTGAGAATTAAACCAAGGCCCATTCCTTGCAAGGTTGCATTTTGAGAGAGTTCTATGGATCTGAGGTGGTGGCCACAGGACCTGTGCTTCATTGTCAATTCCAATCAAAATGCTTGAACTCCAGTGTGATCCTACCCTTAAAGAATCTGGTGGTTTTAAGCATGCAGGCTAGAGACTTACAGCTCAAGACATTCCACCAATCTTGGGGGAAAGCCAAGATAAACAACTAAAGATAAAAGTTATAAATAATAATAGAGTTAAATAGATTTTAAATCGGTATTAAAAATACCATTAAGTTTTCTATATACAAACCAGTATTAGTTAGAAATAAAATGAAAATCAACATCTACAAAATAATATAAATATGCAGCCTCTGAAAACTAAGAGAAATGGAGATACTGAGACACTTGTATTGATACTAATGACCTCTGAGAATTATCCAAGTTCTAGGAATTGATTATAATCTAACCAGCCACAGGTGTTATCCACAAACGCCAGCAGGGGAAGCAGCATCTGATTGGACAAAGAACATCTGACAGGAGGCCAGAGGGGAGAGAAACTAACCTGAACTCTTCTCTACACTGTGAGGCTACAAAAGTCATACCCTTCTGCCTCCCCACCCTCCTAACCAAGTACTATCTTGGATATAAGCTGGGTTTGGAGACCTTAAGACTGAAAAACATGACTGACTGAGTGAGCATTATTTTTCCCTAGCAGAGTCTAACCACAGAACACATGTACGGAGAGATGCTCAAAATCACCAAACCTGAGGCAAACCTACTTAAATTATGGGATGAGGCTAAGCTGTACATCAGAGTGGATCCATTAGTTGTTTTATTCCTGCAAGCCAGTTGTTGCAGGTACATGAGGAAGACCAGGTTCACTGTATAAAATAAGTGAGTTTACATGTCCTCTGCACATCTGGATTGAAGGGTGAGTTAAGCTTTGTTGTCAAAGATACTTAGAAGTCTTTTTTAAAGGCACAGACAAAATATGAAAGAAAATAGTAAATGCCAAAAATGTAGCATGATTTTCTCAAGATTGGTGAAGATTTCAGAGACCTTTCTTATTTTTCACATCTTTAAATTTTTTTTTTTACAATATGGTTTATGTTGGCAATTATGAAAAGTAAACCAGTTAAATTAGAACAAAAAGAAAAGAAAGTAGAAGAAAATAATAGGTAAGAATTTTGAAGACATATTATATGTCCGGTAGTATGCCAAGCCGTTAAAACACTTAATTTTCTCATCAAATCACTCATTTAATTTTCCCATTATCTCCCTGAGTTATGTTATTACTCCATTTTACAGAATCGAGGCTTGGAAAAACTAAATAACTTGACCACGGTCATAAGCTAAGTAATATTGAATTACAGATTCAAAACCAGCCAGTCCAACTTCAGAGCACTTAAATTTAACTAACTTGCTATTGCTTCCCATGAGGCACCATAGATCTCCAATTCCGTGGACTCTATCTGGCTGTTGTGCCTTTTTCTCTCTCATCATTTCAATGAGAAAACTAGAATGAGGAGCAACCTGAGAATTCTTATCATGGTCTGGGTAAATTTTTCTGGTTGGCTCATTTAGGACTCAGAAATTAACTTTCTGTGCTTGGGAATTGTCCACAAGATGCATTTAATGGAAATTATCTGTGGATAAATTTGGAAGGAAGGGAGAACCTAATGTCATGTGTATTTTTTCCTTTTATTTACCAAATAGTACTGATGGCATTTCATAGAATAATAAAACGTCAGACCCGCAAGGAAGGTAGGACACCATCTAGTCTACCATAGTCATTTCAAACATTTATTATAGTCATTTCATATTCTAAAATGTGTTCAACAGTGCTAATAACATGCAAGACAGATAATAATGATCTTAATGCTGTTATATCAGTAATTCTTGTCTTTTATGTTGGTCATATATTTCCACAGATCTTTGTGGCCTCTCCTTCTCTTTGTGCTGTATCTGAAGAATTTATTTATTGACCATCTATATTGTAATCATAATTACAGGGGATGCAAAAACAAGACCCAATAACCACCATCAAAAGGTTGTTAAGTTAGTAAAGATAAGGCACATAAATACTCCAGGCAGAAGGCACTGATGTAAATGTCTGTGAAAAATGTGTTTGTGTTAGAGAGGTTCTTTTTGGTTAGAGGATAAAAGAAGGTTCATGAAGAAAGTCACATTTAAAGTGAGTCCTCAGATGTGGGTAGGATTTCAACGAGAGGAAATGGGAGAAATTATTCTGGATAAAAAATCTATATGTGCAATGAAATGGGGGATTGGAAAATAAAACATAAGCACAAAGATTGGTTGGTAGGACAGATTGGTTTTAGTGAAGGTAAGGAAGTAGAAGGAGAGGAGGTAAAAACATAGATTGGAGCCCATCTGAACATCCCCAAATGGTTTGTACTTTATTCCTTTATTGTACTTTATACCTCCCCTAAGAGAGTTTGTACTTTATTCATTAAAAAGGGAAGTCATTTAAATGTTTTGATAAAGTATCACAAGTAGAGATTTAATCCTGTGACCATGTACTGTTTTTATTAAGGAGGAAGGAGGCTGAGTGTGGAAAAATAAACAAGAGAGTTAATATTATGGTTCAGGTAAGAACCAGAAAGAAAAAGAAAGTACTGGAAATAGAGGGAGAGAAGACAGACAGGACTGCAATGCCAAGAAGTTATCTGTGGGACTTCATGACAGATTGTGAGGAAGAAAGAAAAGCATATGACTCTGAGTGTGGATGTTGGGAAGAGTTTTGGTATTATTGAAGGAAAGAGAAAGCAAGTCAGCACCAGGGACTGGTATGAGAAAGAGAAATTGCTAATTTACTTCTTTGCATGAAAAGTTTGAAATACATACGGTACTTGGGGATAAATATTAATGTCCTACAGGTGGTTGGAAGTATCCTAACATAATGAGAAAGAGCAGTTATGTTGGGAACTATAAATTCTGTAGTCATTCACATTATACATTACATTAACATATACTACGTATATTAAATAGTCACAATGTTGACATGGTGAGGCTAGACAAGAGAGAATATTGAGAAAGCAGAAAGTTGTGGGCAAACTTTAAGCAATGCCTACTTTTTAGCAGCAAGAGGATTAAGAAACAACTAGAAGAGGAGACAAAAAGAAATGTCTGGAGACAGAGAAAGAAAATAGGAAGTAATGGATGTGCTAAGAGGAGATGGTTTTATAAAAGAAGAGTTGGATTACAGTTTTAAATGCTGTGGACTTTTAAGCTAGAGAAGGGAAGGCTTTGAAAGTAGCATGTGGATAAATGTAGGTAAGTGTTATTACTGATAAATAGATTGATAGACTGACAACGAAGCCAAAATGCAAAAGTTTGGGTCATGGGTTTATTACTCCTTAATTCATACACACACACACACACACACACACACACACACACACACAGTGGGTGCTAATCTTGTAAACTAAATTTTACTTTTATTTAGTAACTAATAATGGCATGATGATGTTATTTTGTTCAGGGAACACATTTCAAAGGTGATTTCAGTTTTCAAAAAAAAGCGATGGTAAACGATTATTTGTTGGGAACAGCTATGTTGACAATATAGTGAAAATTTTAGAATGGAGATATTTTAAGCCATGGAGAATATAAAATTTAGGGATTCTTACATCATACACGATGCCTATTTCACCTACTTGATAATCTACTTAGATATCACCTACTCAGAATAGTCACACACCAATTATCAGATGTTTATATTACTCAAACATTGAAAGTATGGAGCCACCATATCTTGAGAGCAATTAATTACTTAGAAAAGGAAAAAAATTTCCTTGCATTCTTTTGACTAGGTGGAGGTGAATTCTTGGAACAATAGGTTTTCATTTGAGAAAAGATCATAGGTTATTTATTCAGTTGTTAATTAACAGAGAAACACATTTTATTTTACAGGGTATTCAGTTGAGATTTTTCTTGAAACCTTAACATCTCTGTTTTGAAATCATTTCAAGTTTCAAAATCAATGGTTAAAACCTATGAAATTTCCTCCTGAAGATAAATATAGACTTTTAATTGAGTGTATATGTGGTGTGTGTATGTGCATACTTGAAGATGATAAGGTATTTGTAAAAATGAAGAGAATTGAAAAGTGAATAATGCTTAAAGAGACCAATTACTTTATAAAGAGACTTTCAATATACTTTTATAAAGGACAAGGAAAAGAAAAGTAAGAATATATTAAGACATTCACAAAGGAAAATATTAGACTTCACATTGAATTTGAGATTTCTAACTTTTATGTCTTCCACTGAAGGGGCTCCTGGGTGGCTCAGTTGGTTAAGCATCTGACTTCAGCTCAGGTCATGATCTCAGGGTTTGTGGGTTTGAGCCCTGGGTCGGGCTCTGTGCCTACTGCTCAGAGCCTGGAACATACTTCAGATTCTGTGTCTCCCTCTCTCTTTGCCCCTTCCCTGCTCACGCTCTATCTTGCTCTTTCTCAAAAAATGAATGAACATTAAAAAAAAATTATGTCTTCCGTGATTTCTAAGAAAGAAAAGCAAATAAACACTGGCCTCAACTTCTTTTTAAATTCTTACTGTTTCATATTGTGAAGAAAGGAACATATATTTTTTGGTGATACATTGGGGAACTAATCAAGTAATTTTAATTTGAAAAAATTATTTAGTAGTTAATCAGACATGGACATGTACAGTCCAGTGGAAATAAATTTTATACATCCCCATTACTATGATTATTCCACATCAAGGCTTAAATATAATTTCTAGCCCTGAATTAATATTTTTCTTTGATTTATATATAAGATATGCCTATAACATGCTTATTTTCATTTAACAAAGCATCTTTTGAAGCATAATTTAGTAAAGTTAAATTCACCCATTTTAAGGTACAGTTTATTAAGTTTTCACAAATATATACATTTGTATAATTACTACGGCAATCATGATATAGAACATTTTTATTATCCCCATGTTTCCCACCTATCCCTCTGCAGGTAATGCTTTCCCTCTATCTTTAGCCTCTGACGACTGGTCTCTACTCTCTGTCAATATAGTTTTACCTTGTCTATTGTTTTAAACAAATGGAATCATACAAGATGTAATTTTTTGTGTCTGGCTTCTTTCACTTAGCATAATGGATTTTGAGCTTAATCCACGTTGTCACCTATATCAATAGTTTGTTCTTTGAATTGCTGAATAGTATTCTACTGATAGATAGGCCACAATTTGTTTATCCATTAGCCAGATGATAGAAAACTAGGCTATCCATGTCAACATATGTTTTTAATTTTGCTTGGATAAATATCTAGGGTGGGGATTTCTGGAATGTATTTTTTTTTAATGTTTATTTATTTCTGAGAGAGAGAGAGACAGAGCATGAACGGGGAAGGGGCAGAGAGAGAGGGAGAAGAATCCAAAGCAGGCTCCAGGCTCCGAACTGTCAGCGTGGAGCCTTACATGGGACTCAAACCCATGAACTGTGAGATCATGGCCTGAGCCAAAGTCGGAGGCTTATTGGACGGAGTCATCCCAGACACCCCTGAAATGTATTATAATTACATGTTCAACTTTATAATAAATGGCCAAATTGTTTTCTAAAATCTTTGTACCATTTTGTTTTCCCACAAGCAATATATGTGAGTTTTAGTTGCTCTAAGTCCTTCAACACTTGGTATAGCATTCATTTAAATTTTAGCTATTTTAGTGGATATCTAGTGGTTTCTCGTGGTTTTAAATTGCACTTCCTTAATAATTAGTAATGTTTCCTTAATGACAAATTTGATATTTATGTTTCCTTTTTTTTTTTTTTTAATTTTAGGGAGAGAGAGCACAGGTAGGGGAGAAAGGTAGGAGAGGAGAGGAGAGGAGAGGAGAGGAGAGAGAGAGAGAGAGAGAGAGAGAGAGAGAGAATCTTAAGCAGGCTCCACACACAGTTTGAGCCTAATCCGGGGCTTGATCACACGACCCTGGGATCATGACCTGAGCCAAAATCAAGATTCAGACACTCAACCAACTGAATCACCCAGGTGCCCCCATATGTTTCCTTTGGTGAAGTTTTGTTCAACTAAATTATCCTTTTTTTTTTTTTAATGTCAGGTGGTTATTCCAATATTGAGTTGTAAATGTTCTTTATATTTTCTGGATAGAAGTCTGAATCTGATGTTTATATTTTGCAAATACTTTCTCCCTAAGTATTTTGATTCTTTTTGATGCTGTTTAAACTGAGGTTGTTTTCATAACTTCAGTTTTGAATTGTTAACTGCTGGAAATTACAGAAATACAACAGATTTTTGTGTATTGATTTTGTGTACTGAAAACTTATTAAACTTGTTTATTCTAATTTTTTCTTGTTATATATATATATATAACACTGTATCATCTATGAATAATGATAAATTCATGTCTTTTTTTTCTAATCTGTCTTCCTTTCTATTCTTTATGACTTTTATTTCCTTTTCCTGCCTAATTTTCCTGCTTAGAATCTCCAATACAATGTTAAATATAAGTGATGAGAGTAGACTTTTTGTTTTGTCCTGGGCTTGGGTAAAAGCATCTAATCTTTCATCATTATATTATGTTAGCTGTGCTATTTTTCATAAATGCTCTTTATTTGATTGTATGTCCAGTGTATTAAGTGTTTTTTATCGTGGAAGAGTGATAGATTTTGTAAGATGCTTTTTCTGTGTTTAGTGAAATGATGTACTTTTCCCCCCTTTATACTATGAATATAATGTTTTACATTAACTGATTTTCAGAGATGTTAAACCAACTTTGTATTTCTTGAATAAATTCAACTTCATCATGTTTTATAACCCTTTTTATATGCTGGTGGATGTAGTTTTCTAGTATTTTGTTGAGGATTTTTGCATCTATACTCATACATGGTGTTGGTTTGTAGTTTTCCCCTCTTATTATGTCTTTGGTTTTTTTTTTTTTTAATTTTTTTTAACATTTATTTATTTTTGAGACAGAGAGAGACAGAGCATGAATGGGGAAGGGGCAGAGAGAGAGGGAGACACAGAATCGGAAGCAGGCTCCAGGCTCTGAGCCATCAGCCCAGAGCCTGACGCGGGGCTCGAACTCACAGACCGTGAGATCGTGACCTGAGCCGAAGTCGGACGCTCAACCGACTGAGCCACCCAGGAACCCCTATGTCTTTGGTTTTGATGACAGAGTAATACTAGCCTTATAGAAAGAGTTAGGAAGTGTTACCTTTTTTTCCTCCTCCAATTTAAAGAAGAGATTGTGAAAAATGGGTAGTAAACTAAATCCTTAAATGTTTGGTAGAATGTACCAGTGAAACCATCTAGATCTGGGGTTTTCTTTTTGAGTAATTAGTAGTAGTAATAACTATATTTCTTATTACAGGTCAATTCACATTTTCTATTTATTCTTGAGTCAATTTTGGTAGTTTGTTTCTTACATAATTTGTTCATTTTATCTAAGTTATCTAAGTTTTTAGCATGGATTTTTTTTGATTTAACTTTATTTTTTATTTTTTAAAATTTACATCCAAGTTAGTTAGTATATAGTGAAGCAACCATTTCAGTAGATTCCTTAATGCCCCTTACCCATTTAGTCCATCCCCCCTCCCACAACCCCTCCAGCAACCCTCAGTTTGTTCTCCATATTTATGAGTCTCTTTTGTTTTTGTCCTCCTTCTTGTTTTTATATTATTTTTGTTTCCCTTCCCTTATGTTCATCTGTTTTGTCTCTTAAAGTCCTCATATGAGTGAAGTCATATGATTTTCTCTTTCTCTAATTTCACTTAGCATAATACCCTCCAGTTCCATCCATGTAGTTGCAAATGGCAAGATTTCATTCTTTTTGATTGCTGAGTAATATTCCATTGTATATATATACCACATCTTCTTTATCCATTTGTCCATCAATGGACATTTGGGCTCTTTCCATCCTTTGGCTAGTGTTGATAGTGCTGCTATAAACATGGGGGTGCATGTGTCCCTTCAAAACAGCACACCTGTATCCCTTGGATAAATGCCTAGTAGTGCAATTGCTGGGTCGTAGGGTAGTTCTATTTTCAGTCTTTTGAGAAACCTCCATACTGTTTTCCAGAGTGGCTGCACCAGCTTGCATTCCCACCAACAATGCAAAAGAGATCCTCTTTCTCTGCATCCTTGCCGACATCTGTTGTTGCCTGAGTTGTTAATGTTAGCCATTCTGACAGGTATGAGGTGGTATCTCAGTGTGGTTTTGATTTGTATTTCCCTGATGATGAGTGATGTTGGGCACTTTTTCATGTGTCGGTTGGCCATCTGGATGTCTTCTTTGGAGAAGTGTCTCTTCATGTCTTTTGCCCATTTCTTCACCGGATGATTTGGTTTTTGGGTGTTGTGTTTGATAAGTTCTTTGTAGATTTTGGATACTAACCCTTTATCTGATATGTTGTTTGCAAATATCTTCTCCCATTCTGTCAGTTGCCTTTTAGTTTTGCTGATTGTTTCCTTTGCTGTGCAGAAGATTATTATTTTGATGAGGTCCCAGTAGTTCATTTTTGCTTTTGCTTCCCTGGCCTCCAGAGACGTGTTCAGTAAGAAATTGCTGCGGGCAAGATCAAAGAGGTTTTTGTCTGTTTCTCCTAGAGGATTTTGATGGCTTCCTGTCTTACATGGAGGTCTTTCATCCATTTTGAGTTTATTTTTGTGTATGGTGTAAGAAAGTGGTCCAGGTTCATTCTTCCGCATGTCACTGTCCAGTTTTCCCAGCACTACTTGCTAAAGAGACTGTATTTATTCCATTGGATATTCTTTCCTGCTTTGTCAAAGATTAGTTGGCCATATGTTTGTGGGTCCATTTCTGGGTTCTCTATTCTGTTCCATTGATCTGAGTGTCTGTTCTTGTGCCAGTACAATACTGTCTTGATGATTACGGCTTTGTAGTATAGCTTGAAGTCTGGGATTGTGATGCCTCCTGCTTTGGTTTTCTTTTTCAAGATTGCTTTGGCTATTCGGGGTCTTTTCTGGTTCTGTACAAATTTTAGGATCATTTGTTCTCACTCTGTGAAGAATGCAGGTGTTACTTTGATAGGGATCGTGTTGAATATGTAGATTGCTTTGGGTAGTATCAACATTTTAACAATATTTGTTCTTCCTATCCAGGAGCATGGAATCTTTTTCCATTTCTTTGTGTCTTCTTCAATTTCTTTCATCAGCTTTCTATAGTTTTCAGTGTATAGATTTTTCACTTCTTTGGTTAGATTTATTCCTAGGTATTTTATGGTTTTTGGTGCAACTATAAATGTTGTAATGTAAACTGTAAATGTGTCAATGTAAAATTGATGCCTTGATTTCTCTGTCACTTCATTGTTGGTGTATAGGAATGCAACCAATTTCTTTGCATTGATTTTGTATCCTGTAACTTTTCTGAATTCATGGATAAATCTGGCAGTTTTTTGGTGGAATCTTTTCGGTTTTCCATATAGAGTATCATGTCATCTGCGAAGAGTGAAAGTTTGACCTCCTCCTGGCCGATTTGGATGCCTTTTATTTCTTTGTGTTGTCTGATTGCAGAGGCTAAGACTTCCAATACTATGTTGAATAACAGTGGTGAGAGTGGACATCCCTGTCTTGTTCCTGACCTTCGGGGGAAAGCTCTCAGTTTTTCCCCGTTGAGGATGATGTTAGCGTTGGGTCACTTGTATATGGCTTTTATGATCTCCAGGTATTCTCCTTCTATCCCTACTTTCTTGAGGGTTTTTATCAAGAAAGGATGCTGTATTTTGTCAAATGCTTTCTCTGCATATATTGAGAGGATCATATGGTTCCTTGTCCTTTCTTTTATTGATGTGATGAATCATGTTAATTGTTTTGTGGATATTGAACCAGCCCTGCATCCCAGGTATAAATCCCACTTGGTTGTAGTGAAAATTTTTTTTAATGTATTGTTGGATCTGGTTGGCTAATACCTTGTTGAGGATTTTTGCATCCGTGTTCATCAGGGAAATTGGTCTATAGTTCTCCTTTTTAGTGGGGTCTCTGTCTGGTTTTGGAATCAAGGTAATGTTGGCTTCATAGAATGAGTTTGGAAGTTTTCCTTCCATTTCTATTTTTTGGAACAGTTTCAAGAGAATAGGTGTTAACTCTTCCTTAAATGTTTGGTAGAATTCCCCTGGAAAGTTTTGGCATGGATTTTTAAATAGTTTTCCCTTATAACTTTACTTCTGTAAGGTCAGAGGTGATGTCCATTCTGTCATTCCTGAATTTAATAATGTAAGTCTCTCTTTTTTTTCTTCTTCATCCATCTAACTAAAAGTCTGTCAACTTTTCCGATCTTTGAAAGAGCCAACTTTTTGCTTTGTTCATTTCTCTATCATTTAAAAAATATTTTGTTATTCTTACTATAATTTTTATCTTCTTTCTGTTTGCTTTAGGTTTCATTTGCTTTTTTTTAGTTTCTTAAGGTATAATCTTAAGTTACTTATTCAAGCTCTTCTTTTCTAATATGGGCACTTACCACCATAAATTTTCCTCCAAATACTATTTTAGCTTCACTCAATGAATTTTGGAGTTAAGTTCTAAAAAGCATTTTCTAATCTCCTTGTGGTTTCTTCTTTGTTCCATTGGCAATTTCGAAGTTAATTGTTTAATTTCCAAATATTTGTGAATTTTCAAATTGGATTTTATTTTGATTTCAGATTTAAATTTTTAAAAATTTTAATTTTTCTTAATTTATTCTCTTTTGTCAATATCTAACTACCAGTATTGAATAGTCTGTTTCTTCCCTAAATTCTGCCAGAGTTTATTTCATATATTTTGGTGATCTGCTGTTAGACACATATATGATTTTGCTGATCAGTTTTTTTTCTTTTACTTTTAAGTTTGACCTCCTAGAGGTTGTCCAGTATTTAGAGATAGGTCACTGAATGGTTAGAGAGTGTGTCTGCTGAGACTGAGATTTTCAATGTTTATTGTGGATGTGTTTGTGTTTAGGAGATTGTTTTCACTGTACAGAAAGTGTATGAGTTTATCTCCCTTTCATCTCTCTATGTATCATCTCTCTAATGTATCATCTCTCTATGGATCTGTTTCTGTTTATTTTTACTCCTGGTTATGGGTAATATTTTTCTCCTTTTTTACATACCTGATCAGTTTTTTTAAGTTTATTTATTTACTTGGGTCGGGGGGAGGGAGGGGAATAGAGAGAAAGAAAGAGACAATCCCAAGCAGGCTGTGCACTTTCAGCACAGAGCCCAACGTAAGGCTCAAACTCATGAACCTTGAGATCATGACCTGAGCCAAAATCAAGAGTCCCATGCTAAATGACTGAGCCACCCAGGTGGCTGATCATTTTTGACTGATGCTGTACCTTATGTATGCATTTTACCTGGTTGGATACTGGATTGTGTTGTGTTCCTTTTAAGGGTGTTGGATTTTGTTCTGGTATTTAGTTATGGATTTTTTCAAACTTTCTTGTGGCATTTAGAGCAGCATTTAATCTAGGATTAATTTAACCTTACTGCAAAGGTATGAGTCCTCTGAAGATTGTATCCAATGCTTCATTGTTGAATTTGAGAAGTTAATTTAAAAAATAGTCAAAGATATTTTAGTGAAGAGCACAAAAACAGAGGTATAAGCATTGTTTGCCATACTTTTTTCCAGTCATTCTTACTGGCCTCAGGCAGTTTTTTCTTATTCATGTGTTGATAAGTACTCAGTCAGACACTCCAGGAAAGCTCTATACAGATTTCTGGAAAATTCTTTCCTTCCTTTTCTCTTTTAAACTCTGCCAAACAAATTCTAAGCACATCAGCCCCCCAACCTCCAATCTTGTTCTTTTCAACTGAGTCTGACAACCTCTGTTTGGATTACCCCTTCACTTCCTGAAGCCTCAAACTGCCCCTAGGCAGTAAACTGGAAAAAGCAGACAGCTTACTTTCCCTTTTCTCAGGGATTACTGTCTGGAAAGATTTATTTCTCCATATATTCTGCCCATTTTCTAGTTGTTAATGGTGAGAAGGCAATTGGTGTAGCAGTTAGTAGTTCATGGGCATGAGCCATGTAACTGTTTTTTAACATAAAATTCTCTGTCGAAATGAGGGATTAGCTTTCAAAGTAGCAATAGTGTGTCCACGTTGTTAAAATTTCATAATTAAAGATAAAACTAGCTAACATCAATTAAGTGCTTACAACTGTGCAATAAAAATTAGAGGCATTTTATAAATAAATTTTGAAATTTCTAGTAGTATCTTCTTCAAAGGCTGATGCATCATATTAGAATATTTTCTATGATCATAAATGTTCACTTCTGAGGGTTGATTAAAACATTTGAATTTGAGAAATTAATAAAATATATGGTCATTGTGAATATTTATTTTTTTGGCAGTAAATAAGAGATGATGATTTGAAAAGATCAGATTCCCTATGATTTTACCCTTGTTTCCCCTTCTCTGTGTTCTGGTTAGCTCTTATGTGTGCTTCTATGATCAACTTAGATGACATCTTCACAAGGCTGGACTCTTTTCTAGCTCCCCAACTATGTTTGGTGTCAAGTGCTTTCAGATATCTCTGTGTGTATTAGACCTGTGGAATCTACCACTTCAGATAACATGGTTGCTTTCCTTTTTTGGTTCCTGCTTTTCTTATGTTTCTCTCATTTTCCATCTCTCTCTCTCTCTCTCTCTCTCTTTCTCTCTCTATCTCTTTTTTCCAGTGCAGACTCTCTGGGATATTCAACCTTCACCAAGTATGATAGATGATATTTTCTTGATAATTGTTACATGCCATCCTTTTCTTCATTTCCATTCTGTCTGCTTTCTATAGGAGACTCACCAGCTTTCTTTTGTATTTTGGTAGTAAATTTCTGAGTGCATTTTCCCATCTCTGTATAGGCCCACCTCCTACTACTCTTTGACTAAATGATCTTTTAATGCCTCCGTACTGTTTCACCACTGAGTCTTATTTCTCTAGCATAGTAAAACACACTTAGTCTGATTATTATGTTTCTTATCAAGTTCTACTAATACTGTGACCTTAAAAACAGAGGTTCTCCCTTTTTTTGCGACTATCCTTTCTAGCATCAGCACCTGGCATACTGACTGTGGAGAAGTTATTTCAAACATCTGACTTGTGACCCATTCTCCCCCTCCATCAAAGGATGCTCCCCAAAAGGAATGTCTGGCATTAGTCTAATTTACTGGTAAACATGCTGATAATAATGAGACTTATGATAAATAGACTAATGATATTGGCTAGGAAAAGAGTATGTACCAGTAGAATTTTTTCAGCGGGATATTTCTCTTTCAGTATTACTTATAATAAGCAAACACAATATATGGATTTATGAAGCAAGTTTCCCTGAGGAATATCATGTAAGCCATTAAATGATCTGAGTGCAAAATGGAGATGATTAACAAAGAAAAATCTCCTTGCTTGCTGAGAAAATAACCTGTCTTACTCAGAGATAATCTCTGTTGCTGTGGATAGGTCAGAGAATGCATATTTTGATTGTCAAGAACTTGGGGAACCACATGGATGGCCTAGATCTATCTTGCTTTACCTGTGCCTCTTAATTGCTTGTATTCTTTAAATCATTAGTAAAGCTTGATATTAGCTGTGGTAGGCAGAATATTGGCTCACCAAAGATGTGCATTTCCTAGCCCCCAGCACCTGGTGTACATTAGGCTATATGGCAAAGAACTAAAGCTGCCCATGTAATTAAGATTGCAAGTCAGCTGACCTTGATATGGGAAGATTAGCTTGGATCACCTGGCTCTGTCCGATGCAATCACAAGCGTCTTTATAAATAGAAGAGGGAAGGTGAGTGAGCACTATAAAAATGGCAACATGAAGAGGACTTAGCTCAAGTTACTCACTTTGGAGATGGGAGAATAAAGCCTGAGTCAAGGAATGCAAGCAAGCCTCTAAATGCTAGAAAAGAAAAGGATGTGGATTTTCTCCTGTATCCTCCAAAAATAAAGTAGCCTCGTGGACATGTTGATTTTAGTCCAGTGAAGTCTATTTCAGATGTCAGGACAGTAAGATTTTAAAAAAGTGCTGTTTTAAGTCACTGAGGTTGTGGCAATTTGTTACAGCAGCAAAAGAAAATCAGCAACAGGTAAGATATCTGATTCATGTGATTCTAATTTGATAATCTAATTATGTTCAGAAATTTAGACATAAAATAGGCTTCCAATAATTTTTTTTCTTTAATAAATGGTAGATGGAGTGTCTTCTAAGGTTGACTTAATTGTTGGGATTTCAAGCATTTGATATTAGAAAATAATTTATATCATAAGATGGGAGACAGGTTTACAATTTTGAAAATTAATCTGACTATCTGTAAAACAATAAATTTGAATGAGTGCGTTAGTGGTCAATATACAAACTCAATTCAACTTAATTCAATAAGTATTAAACATTATTTATGTTCAAGGCAAATTCTATCCGTGATTTTAAAAGAGACAATTACAAGATGAAAGTGTACCTTCTGTGAAACTACCATATAGTAGTAGATAAATACAGATGTGTGACAATATAAGGAACATTAAAATATAGCTAAAACACTGTGAAAGTGTTAAGCAGAAAAATTATATGTGCTGGGGGGAAACAAGCCAGGCTTTTGTAAGGAATACTTTTTTTTTTTTTAACTTTATTTATTTATTTTGAGAGAGAGAACTGGGGAGGGGCAGAGAGAGAGGGAGAGGGAGAATCCCAAGCAGGCTCCGTTTTGTCAGCGCAGAGCCTGACACGGGTCTTGAGCTCACAAACCGTCAGATTATGACCTGAGCTGAAGTTGGATGCTTGACTGACTGAGCCACCCAGGTGCCGCTGGAAAGGAGTACTTTTCGATTGAATAAGTAACTAGTATAATTTGGAAAGCCAGAGGTGGGCTTTCATGGAGAATGGTTTAGGGAAATTGTGGAATAAAGCCTAACTATAGGCATTGGGGTGATGAGTACAGGGCATAGTTAATAAGAGTCAAATGCTCTGAGTTGATTGTATCCTGCAGAGTCAAGCCATATTCTGTGTTCATGAGGAAGTGCGGGTCAGATGGTGTTGTGCCTTGGACTGAGCAGGTGAAATTGATTTCCCATAGCAGGTGGGGAGACACTGAAGATGTTTGAATAGGGTATTGCTATGATTATAACTGTACCTGAAAGGATTCTGTGGGCAGGTGTATTTAAGAGCAATTGGAAGTAGATAACCTTTTAGGAGGCAATTACAATTTTCAAACAGGAATTCATCAGTGATAGTGTAAGTATACTGGTCCCTTCCGTTAATGCCCTCTGAGTTATGCCTTTTGGCATGCTGATTTTGTACATGATCAGCTCTCCTGTGCATGATCTTACCTGCCCTCTGTAAATATTTTCTTTGCAGGATACACATTACTTTTAAGCTGCGCAATTAAATCTGAAAATTAGCAAGCAGTAAGAAGCAAAAGCATTTTCAGATTTCTAAAGGCAGGGTCTAATGGATCATCATATTATCATTGTAAACTCATGTTTACTATATATCCAGTAAAGGTGTATGAACTCTAGTGACTTTAAAATATGAATTAAGAGGGGTG